>NW_025335817.1:3207192-3542364 GCF_004798865.1 Varanus komodoensis
GCCACGCACGTGCCGGCGGCCTAGCAGGCCGGCGCCCCGCTGGCGAAGGCGGGGCTTCTCGAGGCCGCCTGCCCCCGCCCCGCCCCGCGCGCAGGCCGCGCGCCCGCCCCGCCCCCTCGGCGGGGAGCACCGCCCTCTCCTCGAGAAGCCCCGCCTTCGCGAGCGGGGCGCCGGCCTGCTAGGCCGCCGGCACGTGCGTGGCGCCCGCCCCGCCCCCTCCGAGGCTCGCGACAGCCCTGCGAGGTAGCGCGGCCCGGGGTCGGCGCGGATGGGCTCGTGGCGCGCTCCCGCGGGGCCGCCGCGCTGTCCTGCTGCGGATGAATGCGGGGCCGGGCCGGGCCGGGCTGGGCCGCTGCTTCGCGCGCAGGAGGGCTCCGTGCAAGCCTCCCAGCGCGGGCAGAACTGGGAAAGGGCCCCCTTTGCCGTCTGGGGGCGGGCTTCCCACGTGCCAGCTGCCAGGCAGACCAGCTCTGTGCAGCAGCAGGGGTGTTGGGGTAGAGCCCCCTTCCCCAGATGCGGCCCCAGGACAATGCACAAGCTGAGCAGGGCACGTGTCACCCCAGGCTGCTTGCCTCTGGCCTGCCAGGCCTCGCCTTGCTGGAACCCCTGCGCATCTGCTTGGACGACTCGGCCTTGCACTTTCCCTTCATTGGCTGTGCTCCGGAAATGCATGGCATGCCTCCCTGAGAGGCCCATGGATGCTGGGAAAGTTCAGTTTCTGACACCAAACTTCACAGAATCGGAGTTCCCTGCCCAGGTTGTCCAAATTTAAAGGCTGTGACCACACAGAGAATCTGCTGTATGGATTTAGGGGGCCCAGAAGAAGAAATGGCAGCCGGTGTTCCCTTCTGAAGTGCCTCCCAGCTCCGTAAGCCTGTGGATTTACCCTCTTGGTGCAAACTGAGGGCACAGTCCACTGCATGGAAGAGAAAGCCATCCATCGATACCCCGTGCCACCTCCAGTGGAAGAGGCAAATTGCTGGGGAGCTTGGGTGATGGGGAGCTGTTGTACCTGCCCTGCTGGAAGGATCCTGTCCGCAGCTCGTTTGCCGCTGTGGGAACCGAGGGGATGATAAGATGGACCCTTGCTCCAGTCCAGCATGGCTTTTCCTATCCTCTTACGCACATTCAGGACCTTCTGTTCAGGCCTGGGTAGGATTGCTCCCCTTGAACACTGCCATGTGATGAGCGGAGGCACTTTCCTGGGGTTGAGCAATTAAAATAGGCCAGGGAAGCAGGAAAGTCTTCCTCAGTTTGGCTCACGGCTTTGCCTAAAGGGCAAGGACAGCGGGGCTGCTGAGTCCCATTGCAGGATTCCTTGTTTCTCAGCACCTGCTGCCACCCAGGCTTATCTTTATTATTTTACAGACTTTTACCCATCTTCCTATTCCCAGCTGGGGCTATGGGGTTGCCCCGTGCTGAAGAAAGACTGTGTTAATTGTTTGCCTCTTGGATACAAAAGGGCCAAAGGAAGTGGTGTTTGTCTCTGGTTTGTGGTTCCTTCTACGTGGTCCATGAACCACTCCAGACTTTCACTTGAGTTTACCCCCAAGACATTGAAGGAACTTGCTTCCCTCGGTTTTATCTTAACAACTACAATCTGGGCTTGGCGCGTGTCACCTAAAGGCGATGGTAAAGGCTGGAAGCACACAACTGTGAAGAAAAACACACACTAGTGCAGTGCACTGGGAGGTTATACTGGGAGAGCCAGTGTGGTGCAGTGGTGAAGAGCATGGGACTGGGACTCAGAGGATCCGGGTTCGAGTCCCCGCTCAGCCATGGAGCCAACTGGGTGACTTTGGGCCAGTCACAGGCTCTCAGCCCAACCTACCTCCCAGGGTTGTTGTTGTGGGGATAAGATGGAGGAGGAGAATGACGTAAGCTGCCTTGAGCCCTTTGTAGGAAAAAGGCAGGATATAAATCGAAAAATAAATAAATATTAAAATCTTAAATAAAGTGTATTCTGTGAACTCCGTGCTCGGAGAGCTGATACTTAGGTAAATGTTCCTGGCCGCTTCCAGACCCTGCTTGCAGCGGAGGGGCCCGAGAACTCACTGGGAAAGCACCAGGAGCAGGCCGGCTTTCTCACTTGCTTGCGCTCACCTCATTGCAAGCCAGATTGCTTTTTGGAGTGGACTAGGCTTTTGTAAAAAAAACATTTGTCAGGTAAAGTTGTAACTCACCAATGCCATCTGGCCTGCAAAGCGTCTGTGGGGCTGCGGAAGGGGCGCTGCTGGGGAGAAAGGGTCCCCTGCCTGGTCTCCGGCAGCTTCACTCGAGGATTAGCTGGTCAATGTGTGCTTGAAAGCACACCTGAGATGATCCCATGATTCCATGTGTGCAGAAAAGAAGATTTATGTCCGCTGCTTGAGCTTCTCCACTGGAGTTTTCCTTCATCCTTCCCATCCAGAACTTGTGACTGGTAATTTGATTCAAATTACGGTGTTTCCCCGAAAATAAGACTGGGTCTTATATTAGTTTTTGCTCCAAAAGACACAGTAGGACTTATTTTCAGGTGATGTCTTATTTTTTTTTTCTTAGGAAAGCTGGAAGATTCTTGTCCCGAGAGACTGCACGACTCCTCTCTTGTACTTGATGGAACATTTCTTCCTTTTTGCACGCATCCTGAGTGGGGGTCCAAATATTATTCCCTTTAAATCTACCCTTAAATCAAGTGTTAACTGAAGACTTAGGAGACAGGAGTGGCAACACAAGAGTGCATTAAGTATCTCCGTTACAACACACGACGTATCGAATTATTGAACACGTCCATTCGTTATCAAGTGCGCATGTTGTTCTTGCGTTGAGTCTGTACTCCAGTTGGTCATTGGGCAATAAGTCTCAAGTTCATCTGTTTACATAGGCATTTACCTCTCATCCAAGGAGCCCACTTAGGTGTTTACAAATAATTATAATTTATATTATCATTTAAGTATTAATGTCAATATTAGTGTTTATATATATATTATTATTTTATAATTCAATACATCTGTTGTGTGTTGCAACGGACATACTAAATGCATCCGTCTGGCTGACGATCTTAACTGGGGCTTATTTTTGGGGTAGGGCTTATATTACAAGCATCCCAAAAAATCATGCTAGGGCTTATTTTCCAGTTGGGTCTTATTTTCGGGGAAATACAGTATTAATCATTTATTCAGGGGAAAGCACAGAGTGTGACATTTATCATGAAAAGGTCAATTTTATTCAGATTTAATTTTTTCAATAGTTCATTCAAAAAAGCGAAAGCCAAGCAATCAACTAACATTTCTTATGCTGTACATAGTGGACTACACAAAGTTTTACAAGAAAACATTATTTTTCAAAATTTATAAATATTTGTAACAGAATTTTTCTATTTGTTCCCTTGTTGTTAAATAGTTTGTAATACCAAGAAATGGTATTTTATTATTTATAAAATACTGATGGACTTCTTCCTAATGTATGGCTGCATATTTGCTAGATAAATCGAAATACTTAAATACTTTTCTCCCTCAAAATCACATTTAAGAAATACTTGGAAATGCTTCTTCTTCTTCATCATCTCTGTGTAAACAGGACCAGTTTAGCTGCCATTTTAACAATCTATTTTACAGCAGACGCATTTAATTGGCAAAGCAGGACTGAAAGGTCCCCCTACAGTCTTACAAAATGCTGTAAATCAACATTTCACAGGGGCTGGGTAGACACTGCTGCTTGGCAACTTGGAAGAGAAAGTGCTCAGTTCTTACCTTGCACACAATCCACCCCCCGCCCCCCAGCGTACACACCTGGTACTCTTTTTCCTGTATTTTGCTGCAGGAACAAAACTGCAGTGCTGAAAAAGCAAAGGATGCAAACATGTGCCCAGCCGCAGACTGGACAGTGTTAGAATCCAGAGAGTTGCCATCCAAGCACAGAATGTCTCCCCACACACGCCTTTGCTGGCCAAATAAACACGGTCTCCAAGAGGGGCGCCCTTGGCCAGGGCCTGGCTCAGGCCCATGCGGCCAGGCCTGTTCAGGAGGGCTTCTTCCCCCATGCGCCATGCCTCCCGAGGGTCCACGGGGGCAATTTTTGGTCGCTCGGGGGCTTGCAAGAAGAGCACCGAGGCCTCCAGAGGGGAGTGCCAGTCGCTTCCTCCCTTACGAGGTTCTGCACACGGAGGGTTCCTTCCCTGGAACGGCTGGTGCATGTGGCACACGTTTCGAAGAACTGAGCCGTGAGTCAGCTGCCTGTGTGCGTCTTCTAGGCTTCCACAGGAGCCCCAAGAGCAGCCTTCCCCAGCCTGGGTCTCCAGCCACATGGGGAGTCCCACCTCCACGACCCCAGCCAGTCGTGGGCCCGGGAAGCACCAGCCCGGGAAGCACCAGGCCGGGGAAGACGCTGATGCATGGCACTTGCTTTTCCAAATGGCAGGCAAACCGGCTTAAGATCCGACTGTGCAGGTAAAGGAGCTTGCGCCTTCCAGCATGTGTCCAAGAGCTGTAAACGGGAGGGCAAGCAGAGGGAACGCTCCGCAGTGCCTCTTTCTCGGGGGATATGCCACAGCAGCTGGCCTCCTTTCCTTAAGCAGAACCGAGATTCTCCGGAGGAGCCCAACCCACCACTATTCCAGAAGACAATCCCTGGCCGTGTTTTCCTAAGCTGGACATCCCCTCCAGCCCCCACAAGGGCAAAATGGAGCAAGGTGGCGTTCCCAGGCCATGCTGCTGGTTCCAGGGAGCGCAAGGAAGCCTTTTACTTTTAAAGGCCTGATTCATAGAAAAATGGTCTGGAAAACAGGTTTTAAGCATGAATTGCTTAGCCAGCTGACTTTCCATGACCTGTGGAAAACGAATGAATCTGGATGAGATGCTGCGCTCCCAGATACCAGCCGGACCTCAGTCCGACCCACTCTGCCACTCTGCGCCCCCTCGCACTGTGGGGGCCTTAGGATGTGGCAGCAGGGAATGCGCAGGTGGAGAGAGCTGCACCACCTGGCCCATGGCCGGAATTCGGGGGTGCAGGGCGTGTGTGGCAAGGCTGCTCGAAAGAGCCGAACCCTGAGTTTCCAAGATGCCTCCAACAGCCTTCCGCAACCTGGCACCTCCAGATGTGCGGAACAGACACATCTGGAACATGCCAGCTCGGGAAGGCGGGCCTAATAGTCCTGAAGTTCTTGAATGAACAATTTTGGTAAGGTGCCATTTTAATCAAAGTAGAAATGCATTTTATACGAAGTGTGAAATCCGCATCAAGGGTCCTGAAGCGTGTGGATCATTCTGACACCTTTGTACTGCGTGGACCTGCACTTCACCCCAGCAGTTGGGCAGAACGCCCTTCATCTGAAAGGGCAAACATTTACTTTCAAAGCAGCCATCACACTGATAAAAGCAGAGGAAGGTGGTTGAAATTTCCCGGCGTGGGACAGCAACCTACCAACACGCACCGCCCTGATGTACAATCTATTTGTTCAGCATGGCTCTGTGTTAGCAGGTTGGGAATTAGAAGGAATGGCTGTAAAATCCCCCGAAACACCATGGACATTCCCAGAAGGGAACCTGCTCTTGATCAAGCAGAGGGGCAGAGAGTGAGGAAGAGAGAGCCCGGGGGCAGTTTCTTTTGGAGACCGAAGTTGCATAAGGAGTTCCCCGCAGAAAGACTCTTACAGGAGTTAAAGCAGAGAAAGCTCCAGCCCAACTGATTCCAGTGGGGAAGGGTTCCAGATGCATTTAATTTCCCCACTGAGGAAAAAAAAGGAATTTGGACCAGCATGTGACTGTGGTTTTATGACAGCTGAGCTCCACTGGCTGCTTCTTCAGCAGCTGAGGCCCATGGCCAAAATGCATTTTAAGGCGGGCAGGGTCTTTGAGGGTATTGCCCCAGTGTAGCACTGGGAGCTCCTAGTCCCTGAGACCGGGGCTTTGGGGCCAGTGTGGCGTTCCCTCCGGCTTGGAAAACCCTCGGCTCAGCCTGTGGTGGCAGAGACGTGAAGCTGCCTTTTCGAGCCAGAGTCATCTGTCCATTCAGCCCCACATGCAGAATCTCAGGCCAGGGGGCCGAACCCAGGAGGAGACACACCTGTTCCCCTCGCTCTGCCCTTTCCCCTCATCCTCGGGTGAGCCCTGCTTTTTGGGCACTTCGCCCCTGCCCTGGCTCGATAAAACTTTGGAATGCCTACACTAAGACTTAGTCATTGGCAGGAAGAGCATCTCAGCTAAAATAGGTAGGGACCTTCTGTATTGCTGGCCTTCGCCACCGCCCACCCAGGGAGAGCACCAAAGTGGAAACATCCCCAGCTGGAAGAGGTTTGGCACCCCAGCTTTGGCCCAGAGCAGCAAGCAGAGAGCCCCTGGGGACGCGGAGGCTTGAACCAGGAGCTTCCTGGGAGCAGGGGGGCTGCTGCCGCCTGCAGTGAAGCCAGCTGTGCACCCGGATCAAAGTGCACCAGCAGAGCAGATGCCAGGTCCAGCCCTTCCTTCCTTCCTTCCTTCCTTCCTTCCTTCCTTCCTTCCTTCCTTCCTTGGTCTGCTCTGCTGGGCTGTTGTGCTTCTGTGCACCAGGATGTGCAGCTCCGTGTGCAGCCACCAGAGGCCTGCCAGACCCCCCGTGCGGCCGCGGCCATGCAAGCGGCTCTTCTGAAGCCAGTGGAGCTCGGACTGGGAACCCGACGGCGCCTGTCGTTGCCGCTCTTCCGAGAACAGGGTTTGTGTCCCTAGCAAAGCCTCGCTGGACTATTTACAGTGAGTAACCGGACACCTCCACGAAACGGAAGCATGTCGCTTGGTCCATGCAGTGAGTGTACAACACCACCCGGCAGGATTTCCATCCATCGGCATCTTTCCCTCCGACGCTCCACCCCTGGCCCGGAAGCACCGCCGAGCGCCTTCTGACGCCCTACTTCATCTGCTGGATTTGCTTCTGCAGCTCCTCCTTGTCCAGTTTCATTTTGGCTTCCAGAACCTGCCGCAGCGAGCCGATGCTCTCGTAGATGGTCGCAAACCCTAGGCAGGGAAAGACGTAAACACTGAAAAGCTTTGCCACTCTTGAAAAACAGCTGGTGATTAATGCTCAAGGCAATTCTGTTTTCAGTTTATTTTTCTTCATTAGAGTGGAACATTTTAAATCCCCTCAAAACGGCTCTATGTTTACAGGCAGCATAAATCAATTCCGAATCGAGAACAACGGAGGGACTGTGGAGCTGGTCACAGCCAGGAGATTTTCCCCCAGTACAAATTTGGGGAGTGGGCAGCTGACACACTGCCCGCAGCTCCATCTTCAGAGGGCTTCTCAGTAAGCCCGGAAGCGGGCCAAGGCATTGTGCCGGGCCACAAACGCGCCAGCATTCACCTCGGGCCGCAATCCTTACCAGCGTTCACCTCGGCTTTCACTTCCTTTATGTCCGCATTGATATCCATCTGAATCTTGCTGAGCTGGACGCTGACCCCGCCTTCAGCCCCTTTTGCCCCCGGCTCCTCCACAGCGATCTTGCGGGTGTCTTCCATCTTATCCAGCTTCCCCTGGACCTCTCGGAACTGCACCTCCAAGGCTCTGCTGTCCATTTCCTGGGGCCAGGCAAACATTTGAGACTTGTCACTGGGCTCGCTGCCTGACGGCCCCTTTTCAGGCAGAGTCCCAGGATTTCCCCCAGACAAGCCGGTGGTGACCCTCCTGCCTGGCAAAGCCAGGTAGCCCCAGGGTCTTTGAGGCAGCCAAAGAGGCTCAGTTCGGACCTAAAGGGAAACCCTGTGCAATCTTAACTGTGCGGCCACCAGTTTTCATCCATTTTATTACAGTGGCCACCTTAGAATAAGCCAGTGCTTTTTTGTAAGAAAAAGGGTGCCGGAACTCGTGAAATTATTTACCTTTCGCACGTAGTCAATCACTGCACACACCCACACATGTCAGTTGTGTAATGAAACATAGTGGTCACCACCTGCAGTAAGCACTCAGCGCACGACCACACAACCAATCACAAGCCGAGCAGCGCCATCACAACCAGTGTGAGGTACGCATGCATCGGATTCGACACACGAGCGGCCCGCATGCACCGTTTTAATGATTTTGCCGCCGACCTGCTACGCTTGACATGGACCAAACATCACATTTTCAAAAGTTACTTTTAAAACTTGGAAAATCTGTCCAAAAAAGGTGCCGAAACTCCGTTCCGGTGCATTCTATGACAAAAAAAGCACTGGAATAAGCTATATTTGCACAATGATTTTAGGACTGCAAAGCCACTTGGCCACGTGCTACATGGCAGCCAATATCCAGAGTGGTATAGACTTTCAGCCTGGCCTACCTCACAGGGTTCTGGTGAGGATAAAATGGGGGGGCAGGAAGAAGATACAAGCTGTGTTGGGTTCCTTGCAAGAAAAAAGGCAGGGTAGAAACCAACTAAGTCAGTAAAATAAATAATTATTTCTAAATAAGATGCAACAAATAAACAAGCTGGAGCTTTTTGTTAGGAGAGTGAATCTCCAAGGAGATCAGAAGTTTCTTTCTTATTTCTAAGGCACAGAGCCAGACATGTCAAGAGGGTGGTGGTCAGGTAGGAGGGACCCCCAAGGGCTGTCTAAGCAATGCTAAAAGGGCCCACCTTGCCAGACTCAGTTCTGCCTAAAATTTCCCAGGACCACACGCCAAGGCCGTGGTGCTGCGGCCAGGCATGCAAGACGCTCTGCACGGGTGCGGGAAGCGATGCACGTACGCTCTTTTCCTTGATGGCCAAGGACAGCTGCTCGATCTTCTCCAGAAACTCCTTCTCAAAGCGCTTGTGCTCCTCCTCCATCCAGGTCCGCGTGGACGCGATCTGGTTGCTGAGGTAATCGATGACGTCCTGCAGTCTGGAGGAACGGCAGGTGCTTGTGCTGAGAAACACGCCAAGCAGCCCCTCTGAAGGCACTGGCTGCAGCTGAGACCGTCCGGGGCAGCCGCAGCCGCAGCCCCAGCCCCAAACCCTCCCTGCAAGAGCAGCCTTCACCCACTGGGGCAGACGCGAGTGTTGCTGCAGCTGAGGGAGGGAGCTGGCAGGGTGCGTGTGAGAAAGGCACATATTGCTAGGCTCAGTCTGAGCAAGGAACACCCGAGGGCAGGTGTGCAGGGTCACAGAGAGAAGCACTGTCCTGCCGCAGGATCCGGCCCGGGGTCCACAGCCCAGCAGCTGTCACGACAGAGGGACCTGGGCGCCCCTTTCTGTGCACGCACACAGAATAGCCTTGAAGGGCCCCCTGCACCATGAATAGGCCTATGGGCCAAGCTGCCCGCCTAAAAGGAGGGCTTGCAGGCGAGGGGTTTTCCTCCTTTGTTTAATTCCAGGTGGGGGGATCCAGAGGGGAAAACGTATGGAGAAGCTGCGGCCCTGCCCAAGTGCCACAGTCCCCGTCTGGGTTGGGACGGTGCTTATTCACCTGGGAGTCAGAGAAGCAGGTAGCACAGTGGGCAGCCAGCTTCAGTTCTTTTGGGGGGACATGGTTTTGCAGCAAGCCTGGAGCCTGTTTTCTGGCGGCATGTTTGTGACTAGCAGTCACGGGCCCACCTGTGCTGTGGAGTCGCCTCCCACTGAGCAGCCCCTGTGAGCGAAGGCCCTCCGAGGCGGCCTGCCTTGGCCCGCCCTGCTCCGTTCTTCCTGGCGCAGGTGCGACCCATCCGTCCCCCGGCTACTCTTCCCCTTCTCTTTCTGCCTTCGACTTTCCCCGGCACGACTGCAGACGACTGCAGTTTGCAAGCTACGTCGGGCAAAAACGGGCTCCCAAAAACCTCGGGCGGCCCTGGCTGCCCTGGCCAGCACACGCGGGAGGGGTGCAGGGGGGCACCGAGCTGCGAGCCCACTCACTTCGTGTCCAGCAGGTGGAGCTGTTGGTTGCTCTCCTTGTAGGTGAGCTTCAGCTTGGCCTCCTGCTGCATGATGGACTGCTCTATCCTGCTTAACAGGTGGGAGATCTGGAAGAGAAGAGCGGTTGTTGCCCCGCTTTTGTTCACACCCAGTTTGAAGAGGGACGTCTCTCTTGCGGGAGCAGCCGCTGCTCCAATGCCAGGCCACTGCTCAGAAGGGTAGCTAGGAAGCGTTACGAGGTTCCCCCGCATTAACGCGTGAGGTGCCCCTCGCCTGAGAGCGCCTGTCCGCCAAGGGGGCAGATCCGCCCATGCAGCACTGGTTCTTGCAACAAAGCCCCGCTGCACAGCAATGTCTGCGGGGGGGGGGGGTGCGTGGTCTCCCTTGCCACCATGTGCGGGGCCAGAGGAGCTGCCCATCCATGCCCCGTGGCCCCCCGTCAGAGGTGAGAGCCCAGCTCAGGGGCCAGGGCCTGGTCACCCACCCGGCACGGACGGGAGTCCTGTCCGCTGATGACGATGATGCCCACAATTGGTGCCCACTTTGGTGCCAGGCACTCGGCTTCTGCAGCGAGGTGGGTGCAGAAGTACTTCCCCCAAAACATATACGAGTTTCCTATTTTTGTTTCCAAATACAGCCATCCCGATTACAGTTCTCCAGCTTATCAGAGGTATAAAACATCCCAGGTTGCCATATTTCCAGTTCTAAGCCTATTCCAGTGATTATCAAACAGTCTCTAGCTGTTAAAATACCGTGGAATTTTAGTTCTGCACAGCAGGAAATGCATTGCTGGGTTAGCTCTTTTCCTGCGGCCCAATATATGCTTTGGATGGTTCTTCCGGAGTAACTCCTGCTCAGCAAGACCCCCTGCAGTGTAAATTGAAAGCTTCCTGCTTACAAGTTGTGCCCTCCCTCGTTTTGCTGCCCTTTGCACATGGCAGTAACAAATCTCAGGTGAGCATTGGTAGAAACAGGCCCCCCGAGAAGCGAGAAGGGGGTATCCACATATCTGAGGGATCTTGGGGTTTGCAGAAAGGTCCCTCTTCCATGTCAACTAGGAAGAGAAAATTGGAGGGGCTGGGAAGGGGGGCAGAATCACATGGCCTTTGGAAAAAAGTCCTGCTGGCCAGTAGCCTCCCATGGCGCTGTGGGGGTGCCCCACGTTACCCACAGGCACCTGGCACCAACAGGGACTCCGACTGTGCCCCAAAACGCTCCCCTCCATAGCTGAAGCTCTCTCAGCCATTTCCAGCAGCAGATTTAGAATTTCAGCAATGTAGACTTTCAGGAGCACAACAAGGCCCACGTGAAGCATTGCCAATCCTTAAATTGCAGAGTACTCAAAAGACTGGCGCTGAAACAGGTGGGAGGGCCACATTCCTTGTATAAAATCTTGGAAGACCCCCTGCTGGAATCACGGGTCTTTTTTCCGGTCTTTTTTCCAACTCAGGGATGCCACCGCTGCTTCCAGGCAGATGCCTGGAATGTCACGGGGTGGCTTTCCCACAGTGACTACCCCCCTCCCGCCCCCAATTGCTGAGTAATGCTGGGTGGTGCATGACTTGACAGATTTCTCTGGAGTGGTCCCCCTTGTGCAAGCCCTTCTGGGCCAGGAGGGTTCCTTGGCAGGCTGGCAAATGCACACAAACGTGTGCTTCAACACCCAGAGGGGTCTGGAAAGGCAGGAGGCAAGGCCGGGATGTGGCCAGGAGATGAGGACGGGGCTTCCCAGAGGTGGCATGGGGGGAAACTGAATGCCGCTGTCCAGTCGGGACACCATCCTACGGAGGTTTACACAAAAGAAGGCCTGGGAAGGCCTGCGAACGCCTAGCTGTAGGCCTTGCTTCTGTCTACACATTCACAGGATTGTGTCTTGAGCTGCTGATCCGAAACCGCTGCATCCCACTTCAACAAACCCGGAGCAGTGAACAACATAAAGCAAGCGAGCACAACAGTTTCAAAAACAGGTTAACATTAACCGTTACTGTAAGCCACTAAAATAAGTGAAAAAGGGGAAAAATAGGAACAACCATTCCCATCATTTGACAACAGCGATTAAAACGTCTTCGAAAAAGATGCAGCCACTTATGGCCTCATAGCCTTTCCAAACAAAAGGCTTGGACCATCCTCTGGCCATCAAGGTAAATGCATCGGACCTCTTGGGCAGTGCTTTCCAGAGCTTAAGCCCAAGGTTTGGAACTGGTTTTAAACTGCTGCCAAGGTCTTGCCTTTCGCAATTCGAAAGCAAATACACCCGAAGAGGCAGCTCAGAAAGGGGTGAGAGCCACTAAGAACGCCAACAGCCTCTACCTGTATTTCTGCTTCTTTGATTTTAGATTCCAGGATCAGTTTAGTGGTCTGGTGATCTTTGCTCAGGTTCTGAAGCCTTTCGTAGGTCACCTTGTGCTCAGCAGATAGTCTGGCCAATCCAGCGTCACACCTATTCAGAAAAAACAAGCTTCGTTGGGGGTCACCAGGGACAAGGGGCAGGGAACTGGAGTGGGAGGGGCAGCTGTCCGCAGGCTTCCTATGGGTCTCTGGTGGGCCAGGATGGAAAACCGGTCCCTGGGCCAGGCAGACCCTCAGGTGCCTCCTGCATCCGCAATGCTCTTCAGGGGCTGGAGAGATGGCCCCTGCTTCAGGGATGCTGGAGAGATGGCAGGGATGCTGGAGAGATGGCCCCCGCTTCACCTGCGCACCTGGTGGGAAGGCCCCTGCAGGAGCCCATTGTCCATGCTGTTTCCTCAACAGCGAGTCAAGCTGAGAGAATGCCGTGGGGCATGTCTGCTCGGAAGCACCCCCCCATCCCACATGCAGAGGGACTTCTAGGCAAGCAGGTAGAATGCAGCAGCTTTCTACTTCTGTTTTCTGGCTGGCCTATTGTAAACCTCTGGAAAAAGTAGGTTAGCTTTGAAAGAACCATTTCTGAAGACCTTTTGTCTGTCGCATTTTGAACAGCGGACTCCTCACTGCTAAGAGAGGGCTTTTATCTTCCAGAAATGGCAACTCCTTGTCTTATTGTGCCCCTGAATGTTGCTTTGCTATTTTAAAGATGACCTCAAGGCAAGAGCCTGTGCCAAATAATGATTTGGCCTTCCCAAAAATGCCTTTTGGGTGGGTGACATGTATTTCCTGGAGCTGAAGCTTTGGCGTCTTGCGTGCCACTCGCTCTTCATGGTGTGCAGGGCTCAGGCACACACCTCTGTGTTCACACGTGCATGTACACAGATGGTGTTGGTGGTGCAACAGACTCACAGTCCTTCCTATGGCATATTTCACAGGGGAGGGGAAGACACAGAAGGGAGAGAAACCTCAGAATCAAATAGCCAGCACCATCAGCTGGATGAAAAGCCGGAAAGTGTAGAGCGGTACCAAACCTCGTAGGACACAAGAAAGCATTTGCCTCTGGGGAGAGGCCGCTCTCCAACTGCTGAATACTGGGGGCCACCATCAGAGGGTCCCCGCATTCCCTTCCAGGCCTCTCTCAGTGTAGGGGTGGGAAGCAGGTGATAGGAGAGCCCTCAGGACTGCTGGACTGATTCTGGGTGCACTAATATTAGTGCCACCTTCCCAGAAGCAAGCAGCCATGCCGAGCCCAGCAGCCAAGTCTGCCCCCCCCCGCCCCCTGCCCCCCCCCCATCTGGTGCTTGTCCAGCTTTTGCCCAGTTCTTCCCCCACCAAAATGCTTCTCCTAAACTTAGTTTTTTCTTTCCCGACATTGGGAATACAGTGGCATTCCAGTGCCAAAGGGACTAAAGTCCATGGAAAACAGCACTGATGAAGGCAGAGGTTCTTTTGAGAAATGGTGTTGGGTTGGGTACTGTTTTTATTCTATTGTTTTAATGTGTGTTGTGATGCTTTTGTTTGTCATTCTTACTCCAGCCAGGTTTCTTTTCTGACGGGAAGCTGCCCTGAGTGCCTTTTTCCTTGGCGGAAAGGTGAGGCTCAAATACAGTCAACAAAACTTGGGGAAGTGTTCCTGGCGCGAACCTTGCAAAGTCGCAACCCATGAGCACAAGCCCGGGCTGTGTGCTGCCTTCCCAGGGCCAGGGGTGGTGTGTCCATGCACCCCGGGAAGCGACTCTCCGGCTCCTGTCCTGCACGCGGGCATCTCGCTGGGGCACCCAGGTGGCCACAGTGTGAACAGAACGCTGCAGCTGACGGAGCCCGGAGCCCGCCCGATCTTCTGTGCTTGCGCGTTTGAACAGCAGCAGCACAGGCAAGGAGGACAAGCTGACTCTTAGGGCTTTGCCAGTACACAGTGTACAGAGTCATCTCAAGAAACCAACGCAAGTGTCTAAAATAAACCGCACAATTACGGCCCAGCGGTGCCTTTCGGAGGGGCAAGGGGAGGGCTGCATCTAATGTGTGGCTGAAAAGCCTGTTTTGTTCTTCCTGACAGTTCTAAGAAGTGGCGGTGAAAAAGCAGCTCGCAGTGTTATGACTTCTGCTGAAGCGCTGCATGTGTGTGTGTGTGTGTGTGTGTGCGCGCGCGCACTCCGAGAAGACATGCCGTGTGCTCTGCTGCAGGCTGGCACGGGAAGGATGCACGCCGCTCTGAAGCGCTCCGAGCCGGTGGGCGGCCGAGCAGACCTGGGGGGTCTTTGGCGCTGCTTCAAAGGCTCTACATGGGCCTGCTCCAGGCTCCTTCATGGAGGGCCACCGGTCACAAGGGCCGACCGTCTGTGTGGAGCCTCCAGCCCAGAGGAAACTCCGGGAGCGGGTGGGAGAAGGCAGTCGCCTCCCTGCCTGCAGCTCAGTTGTGGAAGAAGGGCCTCCCTGCGCAATCTAGCCAGAGCTGGGTTTTCAGGATGCTGGTGAAGGAGTGCTGCTTTGCATTCCGTGCCAGGCGGAAAGCAGCCACTCCAGGGCCCATGTGGGTTCTCTCGCGGGAAGGCTGTTTTGGAGCAGCGCTTCTCGGGGATGCTCTGTCTGCCAACGGCCTCCTCTCCCTGAACAACTCCTACTTCTCGCTGCAGCAATTGCCCAATTGCAGTTGACGAGCAAAGGGCTCTCATGCCAAAGGGGCCCCTCCCAGCCTCCCTCGCCCTCAGTGGAGGCGCATCCCCGGACAGCGGCTGCTGCACTGATTCAGTTTAGCCCGTCAGCTCGGCAGAAACCCTCACATCGCAGAGCGACACTGGCAGAGGAAGGGGCTGAAAGGCATAGAAGCTGCCGGCCAAACCAAACGGGCACCTCAGCACTTTCGTATTATCTAGTTCCTTTTGCACACAGAGGGACAACAAACCAAAAAGAAACAAAACAGAACAAAACCCTACATTGGATGGGGCAGGCTCAGCCAGACGAACTTGTTTCCGAAGTCGCAAAATGCCAAATTGTTGTTTCATTCCTGTACTGCCTCATAGCCAAAGCTAATGCACGAAATTAGTACGCCAGAGAACGGGTGGTCCCAGCGAGGGTTCCCCAGGAGCTTGGAGGTCAAGGGCAGCAGGGCAGTGGCAGGCAAGGGGGGCGCAAGGCCCCGGAAGTGAAAAGGGGGCGGTTGGGCCCTCGAGCAGCAGGACTCTGCAGAGCTCCGCCGAGCTGCCAAAACCCCCTGGTAGCCCTCCTGGGGCCCTCCCTGCCACACGGGTTCCTCTGCCTGCCCCTAGGGGGGCCACCTGGCCTCCCGTTCAGCAGGGCAGGGTGCCCCCTCCTCTTCTGGGGATGAGCCTGCTGGTCTCACACGTTCCCTTGTCTAGCAGTGTCATTTGCCCAGCAGAAGCAGGACAAATGTGCCCGACTGATGTACATATGCAGAGATCGGCCCTGATCCCCCTCTGAAAGTGCAGCCTTCTAAGGTTGTTGGCTCAGCTTCTGAAGCAGAATGCGGTGGGGGAGGCTAGAGCAGTCTCCCCCAAGCATACGGACCTTCTCAGGAGCACCCAGGTCTGTTGGAGCGACTTCTCCGCCGGTCCGTGTTGTGCCCGGCGCTGCTTGTGCCGCTGCAGGGGGTTTGCTCTGCTGGAGGGGGATGCACCGCAGCCCTCAAAGGACGAGCCATCCCCAAGAACGTACCTTGCCACGCGGCCCCGGAGGTCGCCCAGGCCAGAGAGCTGGCGCAGCTCCAGGCTCTTCAGTGTCGAATTCGTCCCATAGCTGAGGTTATCCCGGACACGAATTTGTTCCTGGAGAACCTGCATTTGAAGGACAGTGAAAGGGGTGAACCCCGCGTGGGTGTGTGCAGCTCGGAGGGCAGCAGAGCAGAAAATGGGGGGCATCTCGGTGCCCTCCTGTGCGTCTCCCCAAGCCACAGGGAGGTTCCTTGGGCCTGATCCTGCAACCCCCCCCCGCCCCCACACACACACCAGGCATGTGAAACCTTCACCATTCCGAGGGCCAAATTCGGCTTGTGGGGAGGTCTCAGGGGCTGCGCTCCCAAGGTGGGTGGGGTGGGGGGGGCAAAGGGGCAGGACCCAACTGCCAGGGGATTGTGGCTTAAAGCCCCTACGGCCGGCAGCAAGCCTCCGGAGAGCCGCTACGACCGTTGGGAGGCGGCAAACTGCACTAAGGTCGCCAGGGAGAGAATCCACGGCCAGCGGAGGGGCTGGGTCCGGCGTGGGGCCTGCTCCTCTGCCCCTCTGACATGATGGCCACTTGGGGCCCTCAGGTGTTCTTGGACTGCAGTTCCCACCAGCCATTACCACTTCCTGAGCTGGCTGAGGCTGATGGACATTGTGGTCTGGAGGGCTGACTGTCACCCAGGTCTGGATTCGACCTCTCCTCCACCTATCAGAGGCACTTAGCCGTGTTAATGAATGAAACCTCCACATGCAGAGGCAGTGTACCTCTAAATGCCATCTCTTGGGGAGATAATGGGGGCTGTTGCCTCCATGCGGCACAAAGCAAGCTGCTTGGGTCTGTTCCGGATGATGCCTGCAGCAATCGCATGGAGAAGGACCCACCCACGAGACCCCCCCCCCTCGCCCCTTTGGCACAGCTGTGTGGGGCCTGCAACCAAAGCGATTGCAAGTGAAAACCCAGGAGGTGATAATGATGCCTCTTGAAGGCTTCATTATTTAAAAAAACAAAGTGGGACATGATGTTCCTTGGTGGAGATCGTCATTCTCTCAGATCATTTACACTGCGTGTCAGTGTGTGATCCCCTGCGTGGCACCCTCAGGCAGAACTGCCGCGAATTTGTGCTAGCAATTTGTGGAGCTACCCCTTGGCGCCTCACCAGGCCCAGCCCTGGTAACTAGTGCAAGAGCCGGTGCTTTCCCTGCCTCCCACAACCCCCCTTGCCCATTCCCGGTCGCTTTCCCACATTTGACTCCAGCTTGCACGCCCCTGGCCCTCTCCTGTTCTCTGCAAAAGGCCCCTGCATGCTCTGCATGCCGCATTATCCCGGTCTGGTCCCATCTCCGGAATTTTTACAGAGGAGAGCGGCGGGGACGCTGAGCGGTCGGTCCGCCAGTTTCAGCTGCGCGGCGAGGGCGACCCCCTGACCTCGATGTCGCGGTTCAGCTGCCGGACGATGGCGGTGATGTTGCGGATGTGCTCCTCCAGCAGCTGCCGGGCCAGCCGGTCCCCGCCGCCCTTGTTCTGCATCCTGCGCAGTGTGCAGACGATGTCCTCCTTGATGCGGAAGGCGTGCTCCACCAGCGCCGCGGTGGTCTTCTCGTGGCTGAGGATGCGGTCCTCCAGCTGGTCCATGAGGCGGGCCGAGCCGAGGGGCACGGCTGTCAGAGCCTGGCTGTGCAGGGGGATATTCTGGATCCGCCTGCAGGAGGGAAGCGGCCGCAAGGTGACGAGGCTCGCATTCTGAAGCGCTCACGCGACCCACGGCACGCTTTAAAATCCCGCCTGTCTTTTGCCGCCTTTTGACTGTACGAGGGGAGCCGGACCAAGAGGCAGCCACGGTCACCACGGGGAGTTTCATGTGGCTGGACATCCATAAGACCTCGTGGCAAATGTAACTCATCCAAATGCACACATTTGATCAATGGGCAAAAAACCATTGACATTTCCCAACCGTGCATACCCACATGCCTTTTAGTCAATCAGAACAGACATCTAAAACGAAATCCACTGAAAAGCCATAAAAAAGGCACGGATCGATGCATATATTGAGAAAATGTGCATATATTTCCTTTTTTAAACAAATTAAATCCTGCAGAAACAGGACAGAAGGAACTTGACCTTCAACAACGAAGAAGCTCAGCGAGGCTGAGCATGGCCGGGCCACCCTGAATGCAGCCTATGGGGAAAAGCTGCCCCCGAGGGGAGAGTCTGTCTAAACCCAGGTCCTTCCACATGCAGGCATGCCCCCCCCATCCCTGAAAGAGCACGCATGAGAAGGGGGCACAAAGGCAAAGGGTTGGAAGCACAGCTTTCAGCCCCGGCTTCGCGCAGGCCTCGTGGTACCTTTCAGTCGGGCCGAGCGTCTGGAAGAGAGGGCTCCTCTGCGCCATTTTCTCTTTCCAGGAGTTTATGCCTGTGGGAACAGCAGGGCACCATGGACCGAAGCCTTGGGATTGTTCGTCTCTTCGCACCCTCCACAGAGAGGCACCCGGGTGGCTTTAGTCAGGCCCGGCTTGCTCCAACCTCAGCCCTAGCCACCCTGGCTGGGGATGATGGGAGCTGCACCTGCCCATCAGGAAGAGGCCGGGTGAGGGGAGGCGGGGCTGCGTGTGGGGGATTCACGCAGCCAGAATGCTCTCCACAAAGCCCGTGTTCTGCGGCTGGGCGAGGGCCAGGACGCGTGAGGGCGTGCAGCGCAGGACTGTTTCCCAGCCTCTGTTTCCCCACAGGACCAGGCATAGTCTGGCCAGGCTGGATGCCGCCTCATAAAAATCCGCTGCCTCGGCCATCCCCAACCAGGTGTCCTCCAGTGGCACTGGCCGCGTTGTTATCACTCATTCATGATCACCCTCTCCATGGCACTCACCAGCCGAAAGACACCAAGGTGACACAACTGCTGGAGAAGACAAACCCCTCCAGCAATGAAGATAAGTACATGCAAATGACATGTTCCAAAGCATCCCACTGGAGAGGTACCGCTTCACACGCTTTCCCGAGGCCTGCTGCAGTCCCCAAGCAAGCATCCCCCGCGGAGTATAACTCTCGTCCCCCCAAGGCAGGTGCGGTGCTGGCAGCCCTAGATTTCCCTGCTCTGCAGCTTGTGCTGCCTTTCCGGATGTGTCTTTCTATTCCCTCCCCAACGTGTGCCTTCTTCTCGAGCATCCGACAGACACCGGGGCCCAAAGACGCCTTGCTGGAGAAGGCTGCAGCTCCTAGCCTCCCTCGTTAGTCCCTGGCCCCACGGGAAGGCGGTGATGGGAAGGCAGGACCTCTCCGAGGCACAGTGGGCGCCCCAGGTCTGTCCGGCTCTGCACCGGAATTCCAACACAGGAATCTGCAATATAACATTAAGCCAGGTACTCCTGGCGCCCCTGCGTGGCTTTTGGGGTTCACAGAGGCAAGAACCAGGCCAGCCTATGACCAAAGGGAAGCCAGACTGGGGAGAGGGGATCGACTTGCCATGCAGGGGGGAGGACGGCCAATTGCTCTGAGGCTGATTTCGCATTCCCTGCAACCGCCAAACTCCCACTGAAATCTGGCAGGATGCACTACCGAAACTGCTTGGGAACTGCTGATTAAACTTCGTGCTGTATGGTACACAGATGGGAAGGGAACAGAGGGGTTATTTCAATGGAATTGTCAGCTTTGGGGAGGAAAAAAAAGGAAGGAAGGAAGGAAGGAGGGAGGGAGGGGGGGAAGCGGATATCCTGCACAACATCACACGGTCCTGTGTGTTAATGCTATGTGACATGTTTTGGAAGCATTGCTAAGAAAGCGGCAGTGGGGAGGGGAAGACACACCCATTCAGTGCTCCATGTGGCCCCTTGGTGGGATGTTTCAGAACAAAACTGTTTCCATGTCTACAGGAATTGCCTCTACACAAATCAGGCAAAAATGGCTGCAGCACATGGGCTTTGAGGGCCCTCCTGCCCACCTTGAGTGGTGCCCAAAGATTTGGAGATGCCTCGACATGCTAGCAGTTCCAGGGTGACATTTGGTGACAGCGTGTTGCCGGGCAAGGGCAGGTCATGTGACAGGAACGCACGGTTGGTTTGGTCCAGAGACGCGCTTGACCAGGGCCGGGGGGCCGTGGGGAGCATGAGCAAGCGCCCGGTGACTGCAGAAAACGCCCAAGGTTGGGGAGGTGAAGGAGAGGGGCCTCGCAGTGCAGAGGTCTAGAAATGATCCTTTTCATTACCTGTGAGTTGTAGCCCAATAGACCCAAAAGACCCAGGACGGCGATGGCCGGGTGTCTTGTCTTTCAGATGGATCAATCATGCGAACATGCTTTAGCGGGTTAAAATGGTGTCCCCAGTTAAATGAGAAGCACAGTAGCAAGCCATGGGCTCACTCACCACCACGACAGTCATTTGCTGTTGGGTTCTCAACCACACTCTCTTCTTGGTTAAACAACCACAGTCTGCCAGAGCAGCTGGGTTCAGACAATGCGGTAACCCACAACGGTCCTCCCAAAACCCGAGTGTGATGCCCCCATTGTCCGTGCCCAGTGCAATGACAGTTCCCTCTGCGCAGCCTTGGGGATAGGTCTGTACTCGCCTCCTGCAGCTACTGCTAGTGACAGCAAGTCACGCAATGAGGATGTAAACAAGGGACCCAAATGCCAGCGACCCCCATTATCAACCCCAGAAGCAGCATCATAGGAGCCGAGAATGTCCCCCACAATGTCAAAAGTCTTCTTCCAATGCAACCTATGCCTCCTGGCGCCGGCAAAGCACTTCCACATTCTACACAGGGCAAGCAGGCCAAGCTTTGAAGGAAACTATAATCAGAAACAAGGTTGGAATCAGTGCAGCGAAGGGCCACTAGGATGGTGGCTGGTTTGCAGGGGAAGCCGGATGAGGAGAGACGGAGGGAGCTGCCTCTTTTCAGCCTGGAGAGGGGGAGACTCAGAGGGGACCTGTTAGAGATGTACAGGTATGTGAGGGGGTGTCATTCAGATGTGGGACATGACCTTTTTTCCTCTGCAGTGAAAGGTAGGATGCGTTCCAATGGAGCAAAGCTCAGGGAAGCAAGATTTAGGGTGGATGCCAGGAAGTACTTCCCGGGGTATGGAATGGGCTTCCACAGAAGTGGTTGAAGCCCCATCGGTGAGGGTGTTTAAGGACAGGCTGGACATGCACATGGTAGGCATGTCATGAGTGGAACCGGCTGGAACCGGGGGTCAGACTAGATGGCCCAGGAGACCCTTTCTGACTCACTCTGTTTCTAAAGCTGACACCAGAAAGGGCAGCCTTCAGGGAGCGAGGAAGGGCACTTCGGCCTCCCCTGCCTCCCACTGACATTTAGGTGGCCTTTCTTGGACAAAGGAGCGTCGAAGTCACAGATCCATGTGAAGTCGCTGAAGTAAAGCTCATTGAGAGGTTCAGCTAATGTCCCTAAATATCATATAACTTGTGTTAAACCAGCCAGAAACATTTTATGAATGGGCATTGTTAAGATAATGATCACTCTGTATGTTTTGTATCTCAAGTTTGCTTTGTCTTGACTGTTTACAGTCCCAAGAAGGGGGCATATAAATCTGGTACTCCCATAGAAATGTTTTTACCCATCTGCAAAATTATACAAATTTAAGTTATCACACTTTCTTCAGACTAATTCCCCACACCCATGAGCATTAACATTCAAAGTTTCGGAAGCCACCCTGTTGGTTCAATTGCAGAATCAAAAGGCTAAATAGAAATATTTTAATAAATATGTAAGATGCTCTTGGAGTTTCACTTTTGCTTTGCACGTGATGCTAACCCAGGGTTTATTTAACCCATGCCCTACCAGCATTCGTCTGGCAGATGACCAAATACATGGTGGTTTGCTTGTTCAGTCTTGTGCTACCTTCTCCCCCCTTCACCTGCTCTGCTTCTGTATCAAAAACGCCATTGTGACATGGTACCATTGGCATACATAGTCACTTAAAAAAAGCACACCATCTTTGCCTCCTGCCTCCATAGCCTGGTAAAACAACCCATGAATAACCTAAGTCTGGGTTATACAATGAAACCACCTGTGGCTTAAACACCTTGGAATTCTCAACCCAACAACTGATGTGGTTAACAAACCATCGCTTGTTATTCATGTATTACAACAATCCATAACTCACCATGAGTTGGCATTCCATGAGATCCAGGCACTAGTGAAAAGGTGAGAAGGAGCACCTGTAGGCACACCTGGGTACCCACACAGGGCAGGTGGGGCTGGTGGGTCTGTCTGCGAGGGCTTGGGGGGCTCAGGGCAGTGACAGACGGGTTGGGGCGCCATCAGTGATGGCCACACAGGCCCCGAAGGGGCCCGAAGGCCAGCCAAAGCCCAAGGGGAGTGAAAGCACCGGGCAAGCCATTTCGTTTCCTCAGCAAAGGTTCAGTTCCAGTGCTGAGGGTGATAACGAGGCGGAAGGCGCTCCCCCAGGGCATAGCAGGGACCCCTCTTGGTTCTGGAGAGCAAGCCAAGCAGGCGCGGTGGCTGCTGCTCACCTGGGCAGCGAGTTGGCCATCCATCCCAGCCGGTGCTTGCAGCTCGCCGTTGGGGCTACAGGCGGACCTGAGCTGGGAAGAAGCGTCCTCCGGATCGCCCTGGAAGGAGCGGCTCTTGCGCACCCATCGCCCCACTTCCCACTGGGGTGTTCCCATATTAATGTGTGGGGGTGGGAAACAGGTGCTGCTCAGACTTCCCTCCACAGCCCCCAAACCAAGGGGTAGCCCCGATCATTTCCTAGCATATCCCAGTCAGAAAAGCCCCCTTGCATCTCTGCGCACCCGTCCACGGCAAATAGCTGAACAGCAAACACACGGAGCTTCGTTTAAGCCACTCATCCAAAGGGGCTCCCCGTTTGCAGCCCCCGCTCCCCATCCCCTGTCTTCCCGCTGTGCGCACACACAGGCATGAGGGCGCGCGCGGGCCACCCCCGAAACGCGCTCCCCTGGCTCGGCGGCTTTCCTCTTGGAGAGCGCATTCCCCACCCTCCCCTCCCCTCCCCATTTTACCCCCCACTCCCAGCATGCCAGGGCCCTTGGACCTCCCCTCCCCCCCGCCTGGGGGGGGCAATAATGCAGTCCACTCACAACACCACATGCCACGGCAGCGCCCGGGCTCCGGGGACAGCGCTCAGCCCGGCCGGCTCCCAACGCTGGAGCGCGTGTGTGCGCCGGAGCCGGAGCCGGCGCCGTCGGGAGCACGTCGCGGGGGCACGGGGCGGCATGCTGCCCCCCCGGAGGGTTCCCCCCGCCCCCCCCCCCCGCCCCCCCCCCCCCCCCGGATGCGCCGAGCAGGCTTGACGGCGACTCACCTGCAAACACGGGGGTGGTTCGAAGGGATGCCGACCAAAATAGCTTGCCGACGGCGCCGCCACGCGCCCGGCACGCTCACGCACGGCTGAAGGGGGCCGGGGCCGGGGCCGGGGCCGGGGCCGGGGCCGGGGCACACACACGGCAGCCGCGCCTCCAGCCCCCGCGCCTGGCCGCGGGGAGGAGGCGGCTGCCCGCAGCCCTCCCGAAGTCACATGCCCGGCGGCCCCCCGGCTGCCCCCGCGCCCGCCCTGGCGTCTCCGGCCTCGGCCGCTGCGCCGCGATGCTGCCCGGGGCCTCGCCCGGCTGCCTTGCCTTCCCGTGCAGCCGCCGCGACGCGGAACCCTCGCCGCGCCTCTGCGGGCCTCGCGCCACCAGGCTGGGGGGATGAAAGCAGAGCAGCTGCGGAGTTGTTGCCAGGACGCTGTCGCCATAGCAACGAGCATCTCAGCCTCCGCAAGCGAGGCCCTCCGCAAGAGAGGGAGAGCGAAGGGGGCTCATTGATAGGGAGCAAAATATTCCTCACGAGCAAGACCGCTCCCCTTCGAAGAGGCCTCACCCCACCGTTATTTCTCAGTAGGGTCAGCTTCTTGCAGAAGGTCGGCCAGGAGAAGGACGGGCATGTTTCCGACCACAAATCGCCCGCTGCAAGACGGATTCTAACCAAGCACAGTGCCAAGAGAGAGCGCTCTGGATTCCCCTCACTAAGCCTTCCATGCGCGCTGCAGGAGTCTTGCAGAAAATGTGTCTGTGCACCTGAAAGGCCAGGTACGAGCTCCGCCTGCTGACCATCTGGCCTCAGGCTGAAGCGGCAGGCCTGGCGGACAGTGTCAGGCCGGCCTTGCTGCAATGCCAGCCTCCGTTTTCCACCGGGACAAGCACACTTCCCTGCCACGCAGGCGTCCCCCAAAGGCTCTCGCAGCACCCTCTCCACAAAATCGGAGAGGGCGCTGCTCCAGGGAGACGGGAGGGAGGATGCCGGGCACCAGCCAGGACCGCTGCTGTGAGCGGAAGTGCAGAGCATGCGCCAGCGGGAAGCTCTCCCGCGCCCGCCCTGCTGAATTGCCCCTGAGCGGCACATGCAGTGCGCCGCGTTACCCTCCTGGCAGGGACACGGGTGTTGACCCACCACCTCTGGCACCTACCCAGGCAGATTGTCTGTGTGCACAAAGGGGGCCGGTGGACAGCATGCTCATGTCCTGATGCAAACCAAACACTTCTCTGCAGTCGGTTCGTGTGCTTCTTGCTGCCGCCGTTTAACAGCAGTCCCCTGCAAAACTCAAGTCTGGGCCAAGGGTCACCCTCAGAGTAAACTATTTGGATCTGACTGGGGTTACGGAGGAGGATTCCCAGAACAACTTTTTCTTGGCAGGTTGATGAGATGAATGTTGTTCCAGGATATTCAAGAGCAGGGAAGGCAAAACGGGACCCTACAATACACCAAAAGCCATACCTGGAGCAAAAGGCTCCAGATGCCACTGCTGGGGACCAGCGTTCCCAGCATCCCTGCTCTGTCCTCTTTGCCTTACACCAGGGGCAGCACCTGAGAGCGGAACTCTGCATCCTGGGGAAGAAAATGGACCTTGCAGGGATGCCCCTGCCACTTGCATCCCCAGAGGCATCTCCAGGTAAGGCTAGAAAAGCTGCCGCTGCCAGTCAGTGTTGGCAGTCCTGGACTAGACATACCAGGAGACTGACAGTTGCTGGGATGGGGAAAGGGTGTGGCTGGGTATCCGTAACTGAGCCAGTATGTGGGAGGTGGGGGAGAGAAGAACTGCCTAGGCCAGGAGGCCCCGACACGGCACCCAGGAGCAGCCACACAGCTTGTGCCGAGTCCCCTTGAAACACGCAGCAGTGCCAAAGGAGCTGGAACTTGCTGGACCTACAGGGTTCCCTCCCCTCAAGGCACCCTTGATCAGCTGACTGCTGACCTAGAGGCTGCCAACGGACTAAGGCGCCCCTCTGTCTTCAGGCAGGGGTTAACCAACGTGGGAAAATGTCCTGCCAGATCGTGACAGATCCACTTATCCCTGATGTGACAAGCCAACCCCTCCAGGAACAGAGCCGCTACTTGCTCCCAGGCCTGAAGCAGACAGGCGAAAGGTGCCGGTTCCATCCAAGGCAGACTCTGACCCCCATTGGTCAGCAGATCTGCCCGTTGCCTTCTTGAACGCCACTCAGGAGACAGGATAGTTCCCCAACAGAGGGCTGGATTGGAGCAGCTCTGGCTGGCCCCCTGGCCACACTCCCTTGCAAGAAACTCTGCACACAGCGAGTGCTGACCTGCTCCACCGGGAAGTCTTCCTGTCACGACAAAAGGTGTGGCTCACACTGGGAAAACAGCAACGCCTTACCCAAACTTCTCTGGAAGTGCCACAAGAAAAGAGTGGGCTGGTCTCTTTCAGGAAGCACACATTTGAGGTGGGCGGCCTGAGCTGCCGAAGCAGAGCCCAGCGGCCATCCGCGGACGCGGCAGTTCCGAGCAATTCAGCCCGGCCCTGCAGCTCTGACGCCCGCAGGTGCTCCAGCTCGCCCGGCTCAGGAGGCAGTGACCCGTCAGGCTCCATCAGGAAATCCACCACCTGTCCTGGCAGCAGCCCAGAATAAGGGGCCGACAGGGCTGGGTCACAAAGGTTGGGGCCAGGTTTCAGCACCTTGGCCAGCGACCCCCGCACCGGCAGAGTCCAGGAGCGACCAGCAAGCGTTGGGATTTATAGTGGGGACAGGAGAGTCTTTCTGGAAGCCCTGCCCCACTCAGGTGCACCTGCTGGCTTTTAAAGGGCCAGCAGCCTCCTAAACTTTGCTTCCTCGAAGCAGCGCTTGCCTGTAGGGATGGGCTGTTTTTAGGGAAGAAAGGCCAGAGAAGAGTGGGGCCAGTTGGGGACTGCTCCCTGGGGTCCTCCTAGTCACCAGCTGGGGATGCCGACTGGGGTACTGGCACCTCCAGGGATCTGTGTGGAAAGACACGGGGGGCAGGAACGGGTCCTGATGCCTCCAGGGTCGCCCTCACGGAGGCCTCTGCCTCTGAGGAGTGCCGGTCCTGGGCCCGACAGCCGCTTGCCTCCACTCCCAGCCTCCCTCCCTGTGCCCAGCAGCCATTGTCTGACCCGCTGCATCCTCCGAGGGAGCCATTTCAGGGCGGCACCCGGGGCAGTTCCCCACATTCCCAGATGGGCTGCATGTCCCAAAAGTCGGGGGCCGCCGGCTCGTCCGTTCGGCTTCCCAGCAATTACGGATGATGCCCACGCGGGGGCACTGTTGTCCGCACCAGCGCGGAAGGCTGGGCGACGCAGCTTTAGCTGGCCTCCGATCTGCGTGTGGATGCGCACTTACTGATTTGAGGGTTTAGAGAGGGGCAGGTGAGGGGAAGCACCCCACTCCAGCTCAGTGAGGAAGACTGGAAATGATCGAAGCAAGCTCTTCGGTTAACCCTTGTTCCCACACGCAGCCGAGTCTGCCCTCGGCTTCCTGTGCAGTCTCCCACGTTTTTCTGTCAAATTGTAATCACCTTGGGGGCAGGGACCTGCCTTGTCTTATTTTAGCTTGGTAGCCATTTCAGTCACCACGTCCGCCAGCCTTCAGTGTCCCAGGAGCAGAGCCAAAACGTAGCAGAGAATGGCCAGTGCGCTCCTGGAGGGGCAACCCTGGGGTAGTTTGGGGGCATGTGGGGTAGATAAACAGAGATCGAGCTAATTTCGGCTGGGCTGAGCGCGCCTCTGCCCCGCGCCGGCCTTAGCTGAAGCTGACACGGCGGGGGCACGGCACTGCCCTTCCTTTCCCTCTGCTCAGACCCGGGCGGGTCATCGCGCGAAGCGGCGTGGCGAGAGATGCAGCGGAGATGCGTGGAGCGGCTCCGCACGGGGGGTGGGCACGGAAGGAATCCCCGTCCAGCGAGGTGGGCGGCAGGCGACCGCCCAGAGGACCGAGCTCGGCCAAGCGGCGCCCGTCGCCGGCCCGCCCTGCCTCGCAGGGCTGCTCTGCGGATCACGCGAGAAGGAGCAGGACAGCGACGCGGCCCCGACGGGTCGTGGGGCTCCCTGGGGAGCAGCCGCCAGCCCCTCCCAGGCCAGTGCGCGGCGGTCGCGCCACAGGGGCGCGCAGGGCGGCGAGGCGCTGCGCTGCGCTGCGCTGCGCTGCGCTGCGCCCTGCCTGCCTGCCTCTGCCGGCGCGGCCTCCGGGGGGCGCCCCTCCGGGAGGAGCCAGCGAGCGGGCAGGGCGGGCTTGTGGCGCGCCGGCCTGGCCCTGGATGGGCGGCCGCGAGGGGCGGCTCCGAGGACGCGGGCGGAGCGCAGAGCCGGGCGGCGCCGCCCCCTGGCCCGGCCCGGCCCGCCTCGCCTCGCCTCGCCTCGCCTGCGGCCGGGCTGCCAAGTTCCCAAACGACGAGGACGCGGCGGCGGCGGCGGCGGCCACAAGCCCCGGCTCCGGCTCCCTGCATGGCGCGGAAGCCTCGCCGAGCCCTCCGTCGAGCTTGGGCCGGAGCGCCCTGAACGCCGCGCCCGGGAGGGGATCGCCCGGCGCCCCAGCCATGGTGAGTGCGGCCGCCGCGCCCCCGACGGCCTGCGCAGCGCCGTGCTGTTGGGCGCGAAGGCGCGCGGAGCCGCCGGGCCGTGAAAGCCCCCGCCTGGTGCCGGCGGCGCGGAGGCGGAGGCGCTCTGTGTACGCTCGGGAGAGCGGTGCTCCTGCCGCTTCGGCGATGCTGCGGCGCAGCTTGGCCCCTCGCCGCCGCCGCTCCCCTTTCCAAAAGTTTCTGAAGGCTGCAGTTCTAGGCGCGCGTGCTGGAAAGGGTGCCCCCCCCGTACCCTCGAGGGGGCTTACTCCTGAGTTATCCGTCTGTCTGTCCCGCGGTCCTGGATGCAGTGGTCTTTGGCAAACGGGAGCTTGACGGTTGTTGAGTAGGGCACTGCGCAGAGTGCCACAGGCCAGGTAAAAGTTTGTCTGCAGGTCTCTGCCCGCAAGAAACTTGCGGAGGAAAATCAGTAGGCTCCTTAAGATTTGCCCTCGAGGCTTTGCGCTCTAGCCCCGGCTCGCCTCCTGCTGACCCAGTTAATTGGCCTACTAAATTCCGCTGGATCCTCACTCTGTGATCTGCCAGGAGTCACAGATGCTCATCGCATGTTCTGGGGCTGGGATGGCTGGGTGTTTGGGCTCTGCGAATTTCCAGGCAGGTCTAGCTTGCATGCGAGGATCTGGAGAGAAGCGTTTCCACTCTGGTTACTCACGCTGCAACGGCTTTAGCAGATGTCCCGGGCCTCTGCCAGAAACCGGGGCTTGCACATGTGCCCAGCTCAGCTGGCCCTGGACCTCTCGGGCTGCCCTGGGCTGCAGATGGGCCACCGAGTGGCTTTTGGGTACCGAATGGGAGGCGCCCCAGCCTGGCCCAGGAGACGGTTGCCCACACAAGCGCTGTTGCTCGTCCTGGTGATTTTGGTGGCGATTGTGCAGGAGAATTCCCCAGTGGATCGTGCGCTGTGCCAGGGATGGGTTGGCGGGGGGATGATCGGCTTTTCCACAGCATGCACTTGACGGCCTTGACGGCCTTTTCTTTACCTTCCAGCATTGCTAGTACAGTATTTCCACGTGGAATGCCCAGATCTTCTGGTCTTGGTCTCCTCTAATGCAACTTTTGTGTGTGTGTGTGGGGGGGGGTGGGGGGCGCGTGCTCTAAAAGGCACGGACTATTTTACTGGTTTGTAAAGCCTATGAGATGATTTGGTGCTCCCAGACCGCAGGCTGGCAAACAGCTTCTGGGTTCCTGATGGCCACCCACTGGGGGAAGGGATACCTTTCTCAGCCTTTCCCTTAGCCAAGTGATGATGTTTGCTGTTTTTGCACACTTGGTGGAACAGGCTGTCTTTTGCTTTTCCTCCCACCTCTGAGCGGGTGCCAGTGCCTCAGGCGGAGAAGTCCCTCTCTTCCAGGATAGCTGGAGGCGTCACACGAAGTTGGTGGAAGGCAGGCAGTTCGGCTCATGAGCTGGATGCGATCACCTGGAGGAGTTCGTTTGCCTGCCACATGAAAGCAAAAGGCTGAGGGTGCCTTTGGCTGCTGCTGGCGGAACAGGCAGAGTTCCTGCATGCGTCCAAACCCAACAGAGAGCTTGCCTGGTGCCTCGGCGTCGTCGGCATCGTCGCCCAGTGAGAGCCGGGCTGTCTCTGTCTGAAGCGAGAGCGGAAGACGCGCAACCATAGAAGGATAGAAGGTGTTCTGTCTCAGGCTACTTTGGCGTCCTTGTTTATGTCTTTTTTTTCTGGCACCGGGAAAAGTAAACACCTCCTTCACCAAAGAGTTGAGTCAGCTGGGACTAAGAAGCTACTGTTGGGACACCCTTGCCCTGGGCTGGCTTGGAACCGGGCGGCAGGGATGCCTTTGCAGGGTGCCTGCAGACGCCGCTCTCAGCAGCCAGAGTACAGCTGCCCCGTCACACGCCTGTGCCGCACGCCTCCACGTCTCTGCTCCTGCAGGGTGAAGCCAAGCAAGCACTCTTCTTTCTCAGCGTTGTGCCCTTCTGGAGTGAAGCCCCCCAGCACACGCGCGGCCACCCTTGGGTGGAATGTCGCCCAACGCAGCCATGGGGGCAGGGAGCGGAAAGGGGCAGAACTTGCAAGCCAGAATTTGCAGCCTCTTCCCTGCACCCCAGTGCAGAGCAGAGAGAGGACTTGCCACCGTTGGCACAACAGCAGGCGATTCTCAAAAGGTGCTTTCCTGTAGGAAGAGCCTCAAGGCCGGGTCAGGTTGCGATCCACCCGGCCCCACATTCGTTTCGTGGGGTGGCTGGCCAGTGACCCAGTGGGGAAGCTGCCTAGGTGGGCAGGAGTGCCGCAGCTCCCGCAGCCCATCTTCCCCAGCGACTGGCGTGCCTAGGCGTGCTGCTGGAGGGTGCACAGGCCACCTGGACTAGTAGCCATTGATGCCCAGCGTTGATTTGCAGAACCCCTTTGGTGGCCATTGTGACGTTTGTTGTTTACGTGCTCTGGGAGGAAGGGCGTCCCGTTGCCAGGTCCAAATCTCTTCCCCGTCGGCTTCACGGGATGACGCCATTTGGGTGCTCGCATTTTGAGAGAGGGAGAAACAGGTCTCCCCGTCCACCTCTTCTGAACCAGGCAGCTTTGGATTCCTTGAGGATTTACCTCTGGCTTCCCTGCTAGGTGAGACGACCAGCAATGGCGGACATGTTTCCTCGAAGGAATACTGTGTGAACAGAAGGTTTTGGTTGCGGAGCTGGGTGGCAGAGTCTTCGTGGCTCGAGGCTTGGAACATCACACCCAGTCTGAGCCACAGTGCAGGACTCGATCGGGCTGATGCTCTGCCCTGTGCCTTGGAGGCTTCCTTGGAGTGTGTGTTGCTGTGCGTGGGAGCAGGAGTGTGAGCCCTTTGCGGCCAGCCCTCCCGAGTCCTTAGGTGCCCTCTGTCGCACCGACTGTGAGGATGAGGCCTGGCAGGGCCCTTGTGAACCAAGGAGGGCAGCCTGCCTGCAGAGCTCTGCAGGCGCTGTGCGGAAGAGGGCCGTGCTTCTGCATGCGTGCAGTGGCCCTGGGCGAAATCCTGGCATTTCCTAACCAGGCCAGCCTGGAAGGCTAGAGAACCATTGCCAGCCCGTGCTGGAAGTGCTGGGCTAGACGACGCTGAGGTGGATTTGGTATAAGTCAGCGTCTTCGCTTCCTTGGCAGATGGCTTCATGAGAAAAAGCTTCCTCGGAACTAGAGAACTTGAAACACTCCGTTTGCGAGATTGATGATACAAAAAAAAAAAAAAAAAAAAAAGAGCATAGTGTTAAAAACCCTTAAACACACACACAAAGGTGTGTGCAAGACGTCTTCCTGAAAAGCCACAGCTCCTGCAAGCACACTTGTCGACTTGCCAGGCTGCAACCCAGAAGTTCCCTTGCTAGCGCCATCGTAATTCTGCCACTGAGCTGACGGCTGAGAAGTTGCAGGCCTTGCCCGGCCTGTCCTCATGCTGCGCAGGGCACCTGGAGCCCCCCTTCCTGCAGGAAACAGGCCAGGGCAGCCAAAACTACGGCGGCCTCACTCTCTGGTTTAGCTGGGGTCTGCAGCCAGAGGAGGACAGGTGGCATCCTGGCAGACACCCCTTTCTCAGTAAGAGGCGCTTGCGTGCGGCACGACTGACCTCTCTGCTCCGGCTGCTCTGTCAACTGCAGCCGCTCTGTGGGACCGCCTGCCTGTCCTTGCAGTATTTGCGGCGTTCGTTCCACCCAAGCCCGTTCGGCACCGAGGCTCCCACTGCCAGACTGCGTGTTGGAAGCTTTGTGCACTGAGCTCTGCAGATTATTCAGAGCTTACGTGAAGGCCAGGCTGCAGCCACAAACACCCTGCCTGCTTCCCTCGAATGCAAAGCCAGAACACCTTGATGCCTCTCTGAGTCACGTGGGTGCTGAATGCTCACTTTTTCTCTGTCTGGGGCCAAGTGAGATATTCTCATGGATGTGATAAGCAAGGGTGTGGATGGCCTTTGAAAGTGGAGGCCGCAGGGCTTTGGCTTTGGGGGAGCTGGTTTCTATTCCAGCTTTAACAGGGATTAGGGAACTTGGTGAAGGTATTTGCTGCTCCCCCCCCCCCAAAAAAACCAGCTGTGCTTTTTCTATGCATTGTAAAGCAGCAGCATCAAGGCAAGCATGTTTGCATTGAAAGAGTGCTGTAAATTAAGGACGCATGATCATTTTGTCACCAGTTCACGAACCCTAAGAAAGCCAATGTGGCGTAGTGGTTAAGAGCACGGGACTGGGACTCAGACGATCTGAGTTCTAGTCCCTGCTCAGCCATGGAGCCCACTGGGTGGCTTTGGGCCAGTCACAGACTCTCAGCCCAACCTACCTCACAGGGTTGTTGTTGTGGGGATAAGATGGAGGAGGAGATGTAAGCTGCCTTGAGCCCTTTGTAGGAAAAAGGCAGGATATAAATAGAAAAAAATAAATAAATCACCTGTAGATTGGAGTACCCTCTCTTCATAAACGCCTGCACATTCCCAAGCTTGCCTTCGCATTCACAAAAGCTGTATTTGCAAAATGTGTGATTTTCCAAAAACACGCACACTTTAAATCACCTACACTTTGGTATACGGTGGGGGGGGGGGATTTGCCCAGCTTTAGGGAAAGTTTGCACAGCTTCCATGGTCGAGAGCAGTTCCTTTTTCCCATTTCTGCCTTCTGTGTAAAAGGAACGATGACTGCAAACACGCGCCCAGATTGAAGTGCTGTGAGTCACCTTTGGCGAATCGCCACTTGCCAGCCCTGCCTCCAGAACACGGCCTTCGGCTTGGCTTAGCTCTTCCGCTGCAGGGCAACCAGGCGATAACCTGCGCTGTGTTTTCATCTGAGCCTCCACTGCAGCTTTCCATGTCTGTAACTCGAGCATATTGCCTGCTTACATGTAAGGCAGTGGGTGTTCATGCTATGCTGATGACAATCCCAGCTTGAATCAGCTGCATTCTTGCCCTCAGCCCTGGTTCTAAAGCAGCCAAATGGAAAAGGCGGCAGGATGAGCCGTCTTGGGTCGTGATCCTGAGTGCAGCTCTGATGGCGTTGCTCCAATCTGAAATCCGCCAAGGCTGAGCCACGCATTCCTCCGGGGAAGATCACAACATGCCGGCATTTCTCCTTGCCCGTTCCATTCCAAGGATTCATTTTAACTGCTCAGCTCAAGCCTTCTTCTTAGAATAAAGTCAATGGGCACATCTTTGCACTGCCAGTGTTGGTTCAGGGGTGTGACGCTGTCGTGCACGTGATGCCGGGGTGTGCTCTCTGCAGCAGCTTCCCGCACTTCCCGTGTTTCCTTGCCTTAGGATTTTTGCTTGGAACTGTGGCTGAAACCCGCTGTGTGCAAGCGGCGCTGCTCAGAGCTGGCAGGACTTGGAGAAAGTGGCTCGCAGCAGGAGCCCCTTCCCCTGTGCCTCTGGACCGCAGCTGCTCCATAGAAGCTTCTCCTGCTGCCACAGGAGCAGTTTGCCAGCCAGGAGCCTGTTAATGGCGTTGCGAATCCCTTGCTCCTATGGCGCTTCGCTGGGCCTCCACTCCTTAGCGGGGAGATGGAAAATGGCAGGAAAGGGCAGCGGATTGATTGAGGGGATGGAGCAACTTCCCCTTTTGGAAAATTCGCAGGAGGATTTCGCCAGTAAGGCAAGACATGATAACAGTGTAAAGATTAAGCCTCGTGTGGAGGAAGCGGATAGGAAGGCTTTTTTCTCCCTTTTTTTGCAATGCTACAGCCCGAAAGAACCACCCCATGAAGATAATTGGGATAAACCTGATTCAGGATGGCGCAATAGAAGGATTTACCCACACAAGACGGAGACTGTGCAGTTCCTTCCACAGGATGGCCACCAATCGGGATGGACCGAAGAGGGGACTGGGCAAGTTCATGGGGCGGAGAGAGCCACGGATGACCACTGGCCTGGCTGGATGGCCTGGCCCTGTGCTGCTGGCGGAGCAAGTGCCGGAGAGCAGGGGCAGGAGGGCCCTTGTGCAAGCACGCCCTGCTTTTGCTGGCCGCTGTGTCAACAGAGCGCTTGGCTAGGTGGACTTTGGCCTGGTCCAGCCACAGGGCTGCCCTTCTGTTCCCATGATTTCCTTTCCCCGTCGGCTCACCTGTAGCTTCCCTGACTCTGCCCACAGAACCAAGAACCCCGACTTAATGAACCGGAAGTGTGCACACACAATTTCTAGGCAACCTTGGGAACTGAAGACGACCATGCGGCTTCCTTGCTCCCTTCTTTCCACCTCCCTCAAACCAGCCTTGGGAGCCCGAATACCAAGCAGCTGTTCCTCTCGCTTTGGCTCACGGCAGAACGCTTACCAACGAGCCGCTTTAATGTGTTTCTTTAACCTAGTTTTTTGCTGACAAGATTGGCTGAAGCTGTGAAAAAACGTTGTCCCTCCAGAAGTTCCTCTGGAATGCAGATCGGCCGTCTTCCTCAGCGGCAGCGAGATGTCTTGGCACCCCGCGCGTCGGTCCGAGAGGCCTCCTTGACACAGGCTGGGCTGATCTCAGCACAGGAAGCCAGAGGCGGCCTTTGGAGCCGAGCAGCATGCGCTCGTGGGCTGAATCACCTGGGTCAGCTGAGCCCCCGTTCACCTGCTGTCACCCTTGTGACTAATTTGTCCGTCTGAGGCTGGTTGGCTGTCTGGAGGCTGCAACCTCGATTTACGACTCTTGTGCAGCGGGGCCTCTGGCTTGGCATGGGTTTTGTTGCGCTTGGGTGGAGCAGAGGCCTTGGTAATGTTGAAAGTGGGAGGGACATCTGCGAGCAATGAATGACATGTGCTGCTCCTGAATGGAGTACCAAGTCCAGCATATGAATGAGAGCGGGGAAAAGCCCCGTTCACTGGACCGACTCTTTGAATATCTCTGTGGAAGCAACAGTTCCCTTCTTACTAGCGCTCCTTTTCACAGCTTGCCTTTCACAGCAGAGAGTCTTAATAGCAGCCACTGGTAGGAGGGCAGCAGCTTAGAGAGTAAAGATTGGGGTCTTTTCAGTTTGCAAAAATGACCATGGCTGCTCACCTGGAGTCCTTGAGAGCATGTGTCCAGTGAACGCTCCGATTCGTAGCAGCCCGGGAAGCTTAGATGGCACGAGACTGTTGGACTGCATTGCACCCTCTTGCCTGTGCCAGCTCCTGGCAGCTCTTCCCCGTCTCCCGCAGGGGCCTTTCCCAGCCTTGCTACAGAATGACTGGCCAGCAAGCAAAGCAGGTGGTGGACTAGTCACTGGACTCTGGCCTTGGACCCCTGCCTGGCTCAGAAGGCATTTTGGTCTTGCTGGGAAAAGTGCAGAGTGGCAGAGGAGTTCCTGCGCTTACCGCATCTCCTGGCTCGGGGTTCTAAAGCTTGCTCTCACGGCCGTAATTAAGGCTAGTGCCGTGCACCTTGCATCCTCCGTGTCAGAAATGGGAACCCGCCTCTCTGCCCTTAATGCAGAGAGCACCACCTCTGCCAACGCCCAGCTACAAAGCCTCAACAGATGCGTGCATCTATTTATTATTACATTTTTAAATTGCATGGGGATGTATGCATGCATTTAATTGTTATATTTATAGGCAGCTACAAATACCTCCTTCCCTCTATTTTATTCTCACAGCAACCCTGTGAGGTAGGTTAGGCTGAGCATGAGCTTTGTGGCCGAGAGGGGACTAGAATCCAGATCTCCCCAGTCCCGGTCCATTGTGCTAATCTCTCTCTGTGAAATCTATTTCTTGCAGAGACTTGTGTGCAAGAGTGATGCAGTTGTATAACCTGTTTTAGGAATGGCTCTCAGGCTTAGCATCCAGGGCAGGGGTGCAGCAATCAGCAGTGGCTTTCGGACTATCAAAACTGAACACATCACAGCCCTTGTTCTCAGAAAAGATCTGTGTCCCAGAAAGGATCTGCAGATCCTTTCTCCAACTAAAAAGGAGGGAGGAATCTGAACGTGTGCTGTTGCGGCCCTTTCCTCATTCCAGAGACATTCAAGCTGTGACCATGTGTAACAGCAGATGGCCTCATTCTGCCCTCTGTTTCGCTCTCGGTTTCCTTGGCACATTAGACTCAGGGAGCCCACGTAACCCTGTAAGGCGCCATACACAGCAGGGTATAAATAATTTGTCCACTGTCTCATCTGCTCTCTTGTGCGGGATGCACAAACGCTTATGTTCTGATGCAGTGCCAGTCCTGCTCAATGTGTGAACTCGCCCAGGTCGGGGTCACTGGAAAGCAGATCTTGATCTGCTCAGCTTTCCTCTTCTGTCTGCTCCTCATTTTGGAGGGGGGTCTGAACTGACTTTGGGGAGTATGAGAAATGGCCCACTGATAGAGTGGTCTTGGAAGGGGCCCAGGCATTTGACATCCTCCTGTGGTGCAAGGTGATTGCCCAAAGGGGCTACTGTCGCAGGCCTTTCGGAGTTCACTTCTGTTTTATAGTTATCTATGTTCTAATGGTGGGTAGTTCAAAGCTGGGCTAGGATCTGGATGCGAATCCATCCCTTCAGCCGTGATTCCCATTGGGCTGCTGTCCGTTGCAGCTATCCAATTTCCTGGTTTCACTCCTGCAGCAAGAACAACCACCAATACTAATGATTTGAAAAACTGTGGGTTTCAAGGGCAACTCACATTCTGGACAAACTAATTGCATTTATTCTTGGTTTTCCTGACTTGGTCATTTTTGCAAGGCACATATTGGTGTGCACTTAACAGCTGCACTGCTATGAAACACAGCAACGATCTTTCTCTGCTGGCAGCCCAAAGGCTGGAGTTGACCTGTGAGTGTCCTCTGTTTCCATCATTCCAGGATATCTTTGCTGGGTTTGCTATGCTGTAGCTCTGAAGCTGTTGAGGTGGGCAGCTTTGTGGTCCCCATATCTCTGTGATGTTTGAACTGACCAGGGGAACAGCCATTCCTGGCTCATCTTCTGGTATATATAAAAGGATACCAAGAGGTGGTGTGGAAGTAGTTTGGCACTGGTGCTGGGAGCACAGTCTGAAAATCAAACTGGATGTTTCTTGAAACATTTGTACAGACATGATTTGTAATGCTACAAATGTAACATTCGTTACACTTTGATTAGCATAATGCTCTCACAGTAGTTTACAAACAGTATATAAACGTTTTAAACACATAAATAGTTTGAAGCTCTCACAGTACTTTAATATATGAACCAGCAGCATATACTTGCCATCTTCAAAAGAAGAATTGTTTGACTATTTGGTCCGCTGTTGCTGAAGTTGCTTGAAATGTGAATGCATTTCATACAAACTCTTGTATGTCAATTAAAAAATGGGGGACATTTGAAAAGATGAATAGAAATGAGGAGCTTGTAGGCACCATGTTCAGGGCTTGTATGCTTTGAAGGTGTCCCGGGAGGTGTCCCAGGTGCTGGAGTACCTGAAGATGCTACGCTGGGGACTCCCAGGTTAAAGCCACCACCTTGAATTATGCCTCAAAAGCCACCAGCTGCCTGTATAGGGCTGAGGTTCCACTGTTCTTGAATTCACATCTGGGGCTTCGGAAGTCTCTCATTTGAGAAAGGCTCTCCAGATTTTGTTAGGATGTATCATCTACACAAATCTGCTAAGTCTTCAAAGTAAGTATGCTGAAACTCAGAAGTATTTTGGGGCCTAAAAAGCTGAAGTTGCTCCATAGCACCTTTGCGTACATTCTCCAATGCACAGATTTTCCCCTCTCTGCCTCCTCATTAGTTAAGGCTGGAAGAAGAAGAGGAAGACGCACTTTTCTCTATTCCTGAGCAGAAGCACACACCATCAACTAGTTATCAGCTTGACCATGTAAGTCATGTGGTAGCAAAGCTGGTTTTGGTCGCTGAGTTTCTGTTCTTAGGTGCTCAGCTCTGAAACATGGTGGGAAACTTTGGGTCATCTGTTCCTCCCTGTATAATCTTCCCCACAAGGTTGTTGTGAAGCTAAGGGAACATGTGGACTGCCCTCGACTGCTTGGATGGGTTGGGGTAAATATGTGGTATGGTGTGACGTCATCCTGTCTTAAAGCACAGAGCTTAAGCTCTTTTACATGGCCTGCAAAGTCTCCAGCCATCTATGAAAAGGCAAGTGTGAATTTCAGATCGGTTTTCTTGGCTTTTTGTTTGTTATGTTTGCTCTCGCTCGCTCTCTTTTCGCATACTGGATCGAATGCACATGGAACCCATATTATAGTAGAGTTGAAATATAGCTTGTATGTTCTCTGTGGGTTTTACTTCTCAGAAGAATGTTTTGTGATTCAGTTTTTCCTCTAGATTAAAAGTCTTGGCTTCTGCTGCCTGTTAACCCTCTTTCCATCTGGCTGGATAGCAAACAAACACAGAAATATCTAGGATTCAGTTTAAATTTCGGGACAGAAATTCATCCTGAAAAAAATGCAGCGGACTCCTAACAACTAATCTTATATGGAAAAATAACCTGCTGTGAGTGGGTAGACCATTCTTAGACTCATTTCTTCAAAACAAACCATTTTTTTCAGGAGGCCTGCCGTGAAATAAAGATGCTTTCTACCCTAAAATATGATTGTGGAAGGCGGTGTGCTCATTGTGTTGCAAAAGACTGCGCAGTGCAGGCCGTCAGAAACCCTGGAAGGCGGTCTCGTTTCATCCTGAGGATTGCTAGGAAGGCCTGTGCAGCTTGGGCTTGGAGCAGCCCCCCTTTTCCCAGAGCAGGGGCATTTGGGGGGGATGGTAGCCAGGCTCACAGAACCCCATATTCCTGCCTCCCCCTTTCGGGGACCCTCTCCGTGTTCTGGCGCGCCACTTGTAGCATTCCTGCCCATTTGTCATGCTGCTGGGAGGTGATGAGACTCGATGTCTAAAGCCTCAGGGGGCCTGAGGTTTGGGGTGGGCTGCCATGAGTAGTTCTGTGTCCCAGGTGGAGGCTGGGCTTGCTGTTTTTAGGAGTGGTACAGTGGAGCCGGGGCTGCCTGGGATACCGTGCCGGCACTCTCTGCTTGGCGGGAACACTGAGGCCACCCGCCCCCTCGTGTGCTTGGGTGCAGTCCTCGCACTGTGCCGGGCAAAACGAACCCACATGGCCGTTCATGGCCTTCCTTGCAGGATCAGTGGAACTGCTGTGCTTTGAAACCTGATGCGTTCATGCAGAGTATATTCAGAGGGGACCGATGTGGTGGGCGGCATATTTATGGCCAGGAAACACGCTAGTTCTGCATTTCCCGTTTTAGACAGTTTTTCTCCTAGTCCATCAGTGCCCACAGTGGTGCTCCTGCAGACATCATTATGTTCACTATTTTCGATTAAAGTGCAATTGCAGGTTTGGAGCCAGGACATCTGAGACCCGTTCTGTTGACCTGTGCTGTTATTCCAAGGCTTTGATCAAAATGATATTTGGGGGACAGAGCCTACTTGGAGGAAGGGGTTTTGGGGGTGCAGGTGGTGAAGGGAAGGGGAGAGATGAAGTACCGAAGTGGCTTGTTTCAGATGCCAACATCTTATTCAGCAAATGGCTTACTGTAACTGGGAGGGGAAAAATATCAGACAAATAGAACAGTCATCCATTTGTGTCACCCACAAAGTCTTAGTTGGCAAATGGCGAATCGTCATGGATTATAAATGAACGTTTAAGTTTCTTGTGCAAAGGGCTTGCGGGGGGAGGCAGTTGTGTGAAACGCTATTGAGAACTGCCCTCCCTCGAACAAAGAGTTACAGTTTTAGCCTCAGCTAATCAAGTTTACATGTCATATACTGCTTGACTGACTGATCTCTTTTTAATGTGCAAATGTTGTCCTAAGGCAGGTTGCTCCTGGGTGAGTCCTGGTGTCTTGAGTCCATTCCTTATGTCAACACTAACACATTGCTTACTGGTTCTGTGTTTCTTTCTGATATTTAAGCAATGAATGCAGGCACCTTTGGTAAGATCGTTCCGTGGGCTTGTTTGGCTGCAGCATTTGCCGACTCATAATCATAATCACACTACAGTCGTTCAACTAAGTGCATGATCTCAGAAGTCCTTGCAGCAGCCTTGTAAAGATGGAAACAGTTGGACTGGACATTACCAAAAATGGAGGATGCAGCGTTTTCCCCTTTCAGGCTCCCAGGGCAGCTGCGCTTCCTTCCATGTCCCTCACGTGACTTCCAGAGCCTGACCTGAGTGCCAGCAGCCCCTCTTCCCCTGGTCCCTCTTGGGATGCGGAATACGCAGGTGCTGTGAGGGCTTCCCCCCCCCCCATTTTTCTCCTCATCTTGCTTTTTGGAACATCGAAAAGTTTTGGAAATCTTGAAAGCTGGCACACCTTCGGTGGACTTCTGCTTGCCCTGCTAACGAATGCTCTAATGCAGCTACGGTTTGGGGCAGGAGCTGGCAACCTTTAACACTCAATGAGCCATTTGGACCCGTTTTCCACACAAAAGGGAGCCACAAAACCCTTTTGACATCTAAAATGAAGATAACACTGCATATATCGTTTTTTACCTTAATGCTATGTATATCTTCATCATGATTTAGCTGCAGCTCTTGTTCAGTCACTAAAAACTGTTATTTTTAATCTTACATTATAAACTAGTAGGACTCCTTTCATATATTTTGAATAGGAGAACAGCTTCCTGAAGAGTCAAAGTCAGTGCTAAAGGGCTGCATGCATTAAACAGCAAACCCATAAAAGCAAATGAATCTACCCATGTACCATTAAACATTCGGTTTTCTTCAGAAACTTTTCCTTCGATTTATCCATGGTTGGAGGGGGGGAAAGCTCAGTAAATAAGCGCCAGTCGCAGATATAGGTGTGTTTAGTGACTGATTAGCAGATAAACAGTCAAGTGCTGTGAATTGTGACAGGTCCCAAGCCAGCTGTTAACATTCATATGAAGGAGATTACATTGGGACAAAGAGAATCCTTTCAGCAGAATCCTTTGTTGTTTGTTTCGTGTAACATGAGAGCCTGCAGGAAGCTTGTTTAGCAGAGGAATCTAGCGACTTACTTAACTAGCTGTTTTATTTAACTAGCTGATTACTTAGCTAGCTAGCCGGGCGTTCCTGAGTGGAGCCTCGAGCAGATCAGCAGCTGTGTTTTGAGCCACGAGCTGCAGCAGAGGGGTTCAAGAGCCACGTGGGGCTCTGGAGCCGCGGGTTGCCGACCCCTGGTTTGGGGGATTGTGCATATGACGAGCAGGGCTATCTCTGCTGCTGGCAAGGGAGTGTGGTGTTTCTTCTGCCAGGTCTGCGGAGAAGGCTGGCAGGCAGAGACACTTCCCGAGCCCCCATCGGGGGTTCTGCATCTCTTGAACCATCTTGGTGGCGCCCCACAGTATCTCCCTGCCAAACCCCAGCTTGGAGTGCTTGTTGCGTTGGCCCAGCTGTGGGCATAAGCCAGCTGTTGTGTTTTGCAGGAACAGTTAAGTCATTGGGAGGTGGTGCCAAAGAACTTCCTCTGCCAAAATGCCATTAGTAACTTCCTCCTTTTCATAGCTGTTGAACCTCCCAACCAACTCCTCCTGGGCCTTTCTGGAGTGAGTGGAAATGGATTTAATTGATACTGGCAGGAATGTTTTACATTCTAAAATTGAATCTGACAAGATGCCCTGTGGCCTGGTAAAAGGAAGATAACCTGGTTTTTGTTTCTGAGTGTGTTCGGTGGAATAAGAAAACCTCTTTTTCATGGAAAGAAGCATGTGGCACCAGGGAAAACCAGATCTAAACTATCATGTCCCTGTTGTGATGAAGCTGCTTAGAGAGATGCCCTAAGGGACTGGCTTTGGTGACTGCAAAAACTTGCAGCTACAACATTGCATAAAAGCAATAAACTGTTAAGCAAACATTTCTTAATATGTCTTGTATGCTGCATTTGATCTTTAAATATCTTTATTGGACAAATCCGCATTACCAAAACGTGTAAAACGGCTGTCCTAAAGCGCAGGTAGACTCCAAGGGCATGTGTTGCATAACGCCCTTTTCAAGGCCAGATAAATGCCACGAGGTGGTGAACTCTCCTGGGGGTTTCCTTCCCCAGGCCTGAGGTCATGCTCAGGTTTTTACTTTTATCGTTTTGCTTAACCAAGGAAGGGCTCTATAGAACTTAAAACATTGCTCGCGACTTCATGGTCTTTCTTTGGTCCTGACGGAGGTTTGTCCTAATGAAGGTTTTTGGATAGCCCTTTTTTTCCTGATGGAGCAACAGGGCAACCTGCGGTGAGTGGGCAGGAAACGCTGTTGGTTCACCTGGCAGGCTTCAAGGTGCACACAGCCGTGTGTTCTCTGGTTCAGGAACTTTGCAAAAAGCTCTTCACGTGTGGATGGTTCTGTGGGTACAATTTCAGTAAGATTTATGGAATGCCGGTGAAGCCATTCAAGAGGAGCTCTTAGCTGACCCTTGGCAAATGCTTTAAATTTATTTTCCCCTTAAGGCAGCCCCGCTGGATTTCCTTTCAGCAGGTGAAGTAACATAGCGGATCCTGGTCCCCAGAGGTCTGCTGCTATCTTTGTAAATGCAGGTGCACAGGCAAGGAAGAAAACAACGGGCAAGAGTCCTGCTGGCCCGGCCCGGTCTGGCCTTGCCCCAAGCACTCTGCAACTCTTAAAGCGGTCGGTCGGTCGGTCTCCGCAGTGAGAAGCTGGAACAGGATATCACAACAATGCCCTTTCGTTTAAATATGGAGTTGCTGAATTTGTCCTTTTAAGGGTCTCTTTGTGTGTGTTTGTCATGAGTCAACTGCAGTGCTCAAAAAGGAAAAAGGAAGTTCTGCCCTGTTATCATCAGATACTGAACTTTTATGGGCATAATCCTGGGTTGTTTGTATGCCATGATTTTTCAGAAGTATGAAAGGACAGAACTTGCTACTGGGTGCAGAATTCTGTTCTTGAAGTCTTTCAGAGGGGAGGAAGTAGCTAGTCCTTAGGATGGCGGAAACGTGCTTGAATGCATGTGGCGGGGCCTGCTGGATGGGCTGGGGGCAAAGGTCTGGTTCCCTGTGCAATGCCGGAAAAGGAAAGGAGACCATATTCAGCTGAGCTGTTGTGCTTGGAAGAAGGTAATTGCAGAGCTGGTGGTCTCGTGGCGGAGTTCATGGGCAGCTCTGAATTTGACCACATGTGGGCTGTCCTTCACTGCCTAACCTTTGGGAAGACAATCCCTCCAGCAGCGAACACCACCTGAAGGCTAAGTTGCAGCTACTGGCTCAGCAGTGACTCAGTGGGTAGAGCCAGAATTAGCACGTTGCCGCCCTTGTTTCTTGCACGCCACCCGAAGCATGCTGAAGTGGGTGGTCCCCGCCTGCGCTGCTGTTTCGCGAGATCACATGAGGGCAAGGTCTCCAAAGTGCCAGCTTCTGCTGTTGGCATTGCCGGCAGGGTGCATGCAGTGGAAGGAACTTGCTGGTTCTAGCCCTGACTGTGTGAAGCCCCTTGCCAAAGACACCTGTCCTGGAATGAGATGCTTAACTTCCTTTTACATTTCTCCTCCAAAAATTCTCTCTCCCTCTCTCTCATGTTCAGAAATAGAAGTCTTCAAGCTAGCCTAAGCAGCACAGTTTTTCCAGATCTATTTTCATGTGTCTTGCCTGGTTTTGGAAGAGGGTCAGGAGTGAAGGGTGGGCGTGGAAGGAAATACTGTAAAAGCTAGTCTGAAGCTGACGAAGAATTTCTCATCATATGTAGAAACTTGCCAGACTCACCCTGATGGGGCTAAGCACACCTTGCAGTGCAACTGAGTGTAAGAGGGCCCTCGCCTTGGGGAGTTGGAGAGAGGTATTGGAAAAGGGAGCGCTTAATATTTCCCCTGCCATTTGCTTTCCCCCTAAAACAACTCTCCTCTGCAGCTGCTTTTATCGCTGTGGGACTCCAAATTAGTGTTCTCAAGGTAAACAAGGGTGCAAGACCCTAGCTGCTGGTTCAGCATTTTCCAGCTACCTTGAGCATTTTTGGGAGGGTTCAAACATTTGTACGTTGTTTACTAAAGCTGTCACCTGCATGGCCTAGTTGAATCTTGATGGCTCTCTAGACGGATCTAGACAGATCTAAGAGGGCAGTTTGGGGGGGGGGGGGGGGGGGGCGTGCCCAACACTGGCTCACATGGATTGTTGTAGGGGACATAACTCTGTCTGCTAGATCCAAATCGTATGCAGAGGAGAGCCGTTTATATCAGCTCCTCATGACTAACTCCATTTCCATTCTTCCGAGCGGGTTTTCTCTAAGTAGGGCTTCCTCTGGATCCAGCCCAGTGTGCCTCACAGCCAAGACAGCGCTTCTTTAAAAAAAAAAGGAGAGAAACATAGAAACAGAGCGAGTCAGAAGGGGTCTCCTGGGCCATCTAGTCTGACCCCCGGCTCCAGACGGCTCCGCTCACGACATGCCCACCATGTGGACGTCCAGTCTATCCTTGAACACCCGCACCGGTGGGGCCAAAACTTAGTGCCAAAAATCCATTTAATATGTAGTCCTCAAATAGAGAACATATCAGATATTAAACTGATAAGAACAGATACTACACTCGATCAGCGACGGGTGGTGGTGGCCACGGTGTGTAAGCAGTGCTGGCATCTTGCGGCAGAGGCCAATAAAACGGAGCACCTGCCTCGTTGCAGAAGCAACTGCTGGGCTGGGGCCTGGGAAGGGATCAGGAGGCATAATGAGCATGAGGAGGAGGAGGAGGAGGAGGATCCCAGCAGCCGTGGCAGCAGCAGCTGCCAGGGTGGCATTTGCTTCAGCATATCGAACTACAGCACCAGAGAAGTGGGGCGGTAAATATCACTATAGAGGTGTGTGAAACATGATTGGCTTCCGGTTCTTTGCCTCCTTCTTGGAGGGAGACCCTTCTCTTCCACTCTTCAAGGTCTGCCCCATAACTGAGACCCTCTTCAACATTAAAATGAAAGCCAACCTCCCTTACAAAGGTGTTGCAAGCTGGACAGCATGGTAATGTATGTAAAGTGCTTTCTGAAAAAGCATCGTCAAAAGCAAAACTGTCTCATGCTGATGAGACTGATATTTTTTTCCGTGTGAACAGCAGTCCTGTTCTCTGCAGGCGGATTGTGACCTTGATCACGTGGGCAGGTAATCCATCGTCCTCCAGAGTGTGTGACATCAAGGTTAATGCTGAAGCGGCCCCCTGTTGCAGAGAGATGTTCAAATGTGTGGAGCCTGCAGAAATGTCTTTTGCCAAGTTGCGCTCATTGTTTGGCATACAACCTTCAAACTCTGATCCGTCTGTGGCTGAAACTGTCTGTGGAGATTGTGATAAATTTGAAGACCAAACAAATGTTAAAGACTTTGGTGCTTTGCCACAGAAGCACTTTCGTTTGACTGTGGAGGGCTGCATCATACTTTTGCTCAAATAGTTTTCCCTTGCACTTGCCAGTGTTGTGAGAATCCTTTACACTGACGTGCATGTGCATTTACGCCAATCAGCATTGTGGAAATTGCTGGAAACCCTGTCGCAATAGTGGTGACTCAAGAGCTGTTCCCAGGAAGAGGCTGCTGTTGCCTCTGTGGTCAAAAGGCTTTCGATGGCCAAGTGAGCCGAAGTGCACACCTGTTTCTCCCGGTTTCTTGCTGGAGCACTGTGAATGCAGTGAATGGTGTGTGACTCTATGATGTTTTGTGCAAAGGATGAGAGACGTTGTCTACCTTGCAGGCTTGCTTTCTTTCACCTGACTAGACAGGCAGGGAGGAAGGGTGGTTACAGGTTACAGTGGACTTAGACCAGGGCTCTAGTCCGCTTTTGGCCATAAAGCCCACTGAGTGTCACCAGGCTTGTTCTGCTCTGGTTGACCTCGCAGGGCTGGGGTGAGGATCCAGTGGGCAGGAAGAAAACCAGGTAAGCTGCCTTGGGCCTCTTTGGGAAACAAACAGGGTGCAGAAGTCTCAAAACAAGGTCATGTACGCAAATACAACATCGTGATCCTTGCAAATGGCATGTCCAGGTGGGACAGAAAGAGACCTGTAATCCATGCACCCTTTGACTGAACACAGTGCCACACACAGTGGTGTTTATCGCACAATTGTTGTAGTGCATCCTGTGGGAAACAATTGCCTGTATACTACAGTATAGGCAAAATATTTATGGAACGTTTCCCACTGCAAGTTAACTTTCTTTTCACAATAAAAATATGACTAGTTCTTACAAAGGTGATCTGAAGCGCTGATTATTTCTGCAGCTGACGCACTTTGATGAGTATCTGCTTATTTTGGCCTCTTGAGGGAATGCTTTGGAACACAAAACCCCACAAGGGATTTGTGTTATCCAGACCAGGAGGCCATTCTGGGAATCTGCATTGTTGTTCCTCATCACGATCCGATGGATGGCTTTTCTGTTGCCGGCGACTGGGGTGCCACCAGATGTGGCGACCTGTCTCATGGGCAGGAATTTGGTTTGGGGACGATGCCTCAGAACTTGCCATCCTCCGCTCAGGAAACGTCCGGTTTTCCTACTGCTTTTTATATCCCTTTTCTTATAGCAGAAACATTTTTAAGGAGAAAGCAACCCCACAATATCAGTGTTGCCTGAAAGCACCCGGGATGGCCACTTCCCAGCCAGCCTGAGCGGCACTCACTCTGGTGGCCATTGCTGAAGAACCGTTTCTGCCTGGAACGTGTGCCTCAGCGCTCACTTGGCCGGCTCCGCAGTGCCCCGTCCTGGCCAGATATTTGCTCCTGTGAGCAAATATCACTCTGTGCTGTGGTCTCAACTTCCTCGGTTGCGATATTTGGCGAGCTGAAGGCTTCTCCTATCTGTCCTGTTTGCCTGTGACCTTGTGGAGGGCAACTTGTGGCCCCACTGGGTATTTGACCCACGACTCCCTTTATCCTGCATCAGTGGCTGTGCTGGCCAGGACTGATGGGAATTGCAGAGCAAAGCATCTGGAGGGCCAGCCCCTGAACGGTGGGGTTCCCACCTGCAGGCCTTCTTGACCTGTGGTGGTCTGTTCGGCTCTGGCGGCCAGTGATCCAATATTTGGCCTCCCAGCAACACTGCCAAAGATGGTGAAACAGCACCCTCCCTGGGCTGATCTTCTGGGGGGGGGGGGGCGTCTTCCCTCCCCAGGCCCTTGACGCAGACAGTGAGCCCCAAGCCTCACTTCTCTCCAATGAAATGGAGACAGTCCCTCTGCTTCAAAAAGGAAAAGAGACGCTACAGAATACCACAACATCCTCAGATCATTTTGGAGTTGTTGTTTTGCTCTGAGCTTGTATTTAAACAAAATATTGGTCTTCCTCACTTGAAAAGCCCCCGTGGCTTGCCTCAGCAGGATCTAGCTCACTTTTGTTACACAACATTTTGAGAGGGGAAAGAAAAAAGGGAAATAACGACCTCTGGCCGCTGGAACAGGACGGGGGCTTTTGCGAGGGTGGGTGGGGAAGCTGCTGCGCGAGTACGATCAGCCAGCGGTTTTACTTTGCCCAGGTTCCTCTGGCAAACACCAGATGACACCCTTTGGGGATTAAGCTGCGAGTGGCAGGGCAGCAGCTTCACTGGGGGCCAGTCACAGCCCCGCGGCCCCCACAACAGCCGGTCCTGAAAGCTGAACCCCAGCCCAAGTCCTCCTGCGTGGGTGTGGAAACGCCTCCCCACGCTCCTGCCCGCTTCCCTAACTGCTGTGTGAATCTTGGCCCTGCCGGGTTTGGGCTCCCTCCAGCCTTGCGGTTGATTCTGCAGCCCCCCAGAATGGGACCCGCCCAAGGAGCTGGCAAGGATCGTGGCCACACTGAGGGTGCCATTTGGGTGCTATGCCTTTGCCACAGCAATAGCCCGGGTGCTGTGCCCCGGGGCCGAGACCAGGCCCTCGCATGCATGCAGTTGGGCAGGAGTGAGCAGTGGTCACACCCATCTGACACTGCGGCGTTGCCCAGACAGTTGCACAGCCCAGCAGGAATTTGTTCCAGCGTGATCTGGTAGCTGAAAGTGTTTTTCAGTGGCACCAAACCAGGAAGAGCGTCTGTGGCTGCCAGCTGGCATGTGCCGGCTGCAACGGGGGCTGGAGAAGAGGCGCAGGACAAGAAGCAGAGGAGCCCCGCTTATTATGTGCAGAGCAGCATGTGGAACTGAGCTTGGCCAGGGGCGGCCGGCACCCAAGACACACATGGCAATGGTCCGCTGTGGAACAGCCCTCATTTTGCATGTTCACTGTGTGACCCGCTTTACTCTCTGACAAAATAATCTTTGTGGGTCGTGGATGGCTTCCTGCGAAACGGGCCTGGTGGAGTGTCTGTATCGCAAAGCGGCGCTCGTTCTCTTCATAGCATGAGGGGGGAAACTTCATGTGGCTGAGAAACTAAAGGACCGGGAAAGGGACGCAGAGCGCCGAGTGTTATTGGCTGCTCCCTCTCCAGCTGGGAAGTGCGGGGTCAGCTGAGCAGCACTTCAGGAAGTGCCCTGCCGCAGGGACCGTGCCTGCTGGAGTGAAGCGAGGCGCTGTTATCAGCTGACCCCTTGGTCCGATTTCATGTCTGGGAATGATAATATTGTTCAGAGCAGTAGGGGAGAACGCGCTGCTGAGTTGTGGGTGGATTCACGCGGCTGGGATCACCGCTGGGCCTGGGATGGGGCTGCAGGGCTTCTTGGGGGCCCTGGGCGAGGCATCCTTTCTCAAAGACCCCTCAGGCCTTTTGCAGAGCAAGGTGCGCCCCCGTTTCTCCTCCTCGCCTGAGGCTCCCCTGGGCTCAGGTTGGCAGGGAGCCTCTGACACGCGCACAGGCGGTGTTTAACCTAAATCTGCCTGTCTGCGTTTTTCATCTTTGGCTTGGCGCCAGCCACCTGTGCGTGTGCCGCGCCTGTTTTGCTATCACCACCTCTGCCTTTCTGGTCCTGGGCGTGCCGGTTCCCAGCCCGTTGTTAAAGTGTTCAGGCTACTATTTAAAGCCAAAGTGGCACAAGGATCTTGTTTTAAGAGGGCAAACACATTTATTATTGCACAAGCTTCTTGCACCTTGCCTTCGCACACTCCCCTCTAGTTTGATCTGAATAAAACGCCACGAGACTGAGACTGTGAAGGTTCTTGCTCTCCCCCATCTCCTGTTTAGACTGTACGGTGTCCTAAAAACCTTTAGAGCTCAGGGTCTTAACTTTTAAACCGAACAGTGGTGTTCCTCCTGAACCTTGTAGGCTCCTTTTTTGGGTGCTTTTGCCTAAAAGTCGTTTCAGATGAATTATGCACTGTTTTTAGCTCCTGAGCAATAACTGGTTGTGGGGGTTCCTAGAGGCAGCCGCTTCCTGTTCTATTTTATGTTCCCTTGTTTAGTCTCGCCCATGCAAAGACGTGCTTCCTAAGCTCGCCTCCGTCCAGGACACATCCTTTTTTGGACAGATTATTCTGATTTGAATTCTGGCTCGCGATTAACGTTTGCTAGGAAATCACCACCGCTTGCAGAATAACATCTCTGGTTCTTAGTTCTTGAACACAGGTGGAGTGCCGTGGCGGGGGGGGCGGGGGCGTTTCCCAAAGAAGACAAAGGCTTAACACGATCGTTACTTCTTAGTGTTTGCGTTTCCTAATGCAGACAACGGCCTGGGCATGCGTGGGAAGGGAAGGCTGGGTCAGATCTCGCCCCAGCCCAGCATGGCAGGCCCTGCTCATGGATTGTCGGTCCTCTGCAGGGGAGCAAGGGGCACTGCCGCTATCACTGGCAGAGCCACAACGTGAAGCAGAGTGGCGTGGATGACATGGTGCTTCTCTCCAAGATCTCCGAAGACGCCATCGTGGAGAACCTCAAGAAACGCTACATGGATGACTATATCTTTGTATCCTTGACATGGTCCGTTGTACTCTGTTGGCCTTCGCTCGCGCCGGCCAGCCCTTCCTCAGAGCTGCTCTGAGCGCCTCATCTCACTGCGCAGGCCTGAAGGGGTCCAGGGCACAGGAGCCCTCCGAGCTGGTTCCTGGGACTCTCTGCGGCTGCCGTCAAGCAGAGGGTCAGCTAGTGCAGCTCTTCCCTGGCCATAACCCTTAACTGTCAGCTGGTTTAGTTCCTCCATGCGTGAGCCTCCCGAGCACACGACACAGCACACCAAAGCAAACCGCCAAGAGCTGTATGCTAAAAACACCCGATCCACCCTTCACCCCGACAGAGTCCAGGGCAGTGTCCTGTCATCAAATCCCACTGCAATAGAAACACTGCAGGACTGTGCCCCTGCATTGAAACAGGAAGCTAAACATACCGAAGCCAGTATGGCGCAATGGCTGGCACCCTGGACTGGGACGCAGGAGACCTGAGCTGCCGTCCCCTCATGAAGCTCCGTGGGGGACTTTGAGCCGGTCATGGACATGCTAACCTACCTTGCAGGGCTGGGGTGGGGATGAAATGAAGTGGGGTTGTTATGTAAGCTGCTCTGGGCTCCTTGCAAGTGGGGAGAAGGCAGGTTATAAATGTAGTTACATGCATGAAAATGCCAAGCAGTCATAAAGGTAAAGGAGATGGGAGGAAATGGCCACCCCAACCGATCCGAACAGGGTCGATTTGTATGGCAGCAACCTCTCCTGGATTGAAAAAGAGCTCCAAGCAAACAGGTGTGTGCATTTGTGCTGGGGGAAGCTGCACCTGTTGGCTTTTGTTCCATCATGCCGTGCCTGGGGGCAGGCGGGAAGGGCCGCACCCACTGTTGCTGCGCCCGGCCGGCTGGCAGGGCTTGGCTTGCAAATGTGAGGTTTGCAGTGCTCTTCGAAGGGCCTTGCTGAAGATGAAAGGAGCAAGCTCAAAGCAGAGGGCCTGAGCACCCCGGAAAAGCGCCCCCACCCCGGCCCTGGTGCCAAACCTGCGCCTTTCCTGCTAGAAATATTATCACCTCATGAAAGAGCCCCATTGAAGTGAGACACAAGGGGCTCAGTATTTTGCCCTGAGCTTTCGCGCTCTCTGGCGTAATCTCTACAGTAATAAAATCTGTTTTTGAGCTACTCAGCAGAATTTAGCCTTTGGATACATGAGAGCGTGGCTGTTTGGATGGGTTTTTTCTACCTTCTGTGGAGCACTGCAGTCGCTTCTCAGTTTCAGGGCAAAACTAGCACATTAATGTTATGCGTGTGGCAGAAACTCATCACCTGCTTTTGTGGGAACGAAGTGAATTTCAGAGGGGTGCTTCTGAGTGGGAACGCTGCATTATGTGCTGCAGCCAGGAGCCCTCTAAATGGTTTGGACTACAGCTCTCAGAATCCTGACCATGAGCCGTGCTGGCTGGGGCTTATGGGAGCTGAAGTCCGAAGCATCCAGGTCAGGAGAGGCTGACACACCCCTTCACAAGCCCACCCACTCCGTCCAGAGCCCAGCATCTGCTTACTCCAAGCAGCTAGCTAGAACTCCGCCCTGTCGAAGGCAATAACAACGCGTGGCAAGGCTGGGCAGAGGATGCAGCAGAGCAGCGATGGGGTGGGGGGCTCTCCTTGCACCCCTGCCTCACGATCTCCTTCCCCCTGCTCCTGCCATAGGGCTGCAGGACACCTGACGTTCCTGGACTTCCCAAGACAGCCGGGCCCCCTTCCTTGGGCCCCTCATTCGCTCGCCAAGCCACCAGAGGAGCGTGTGCATCTCTGTCGCTGCTCATGGCCCTGGCTGGGTCTCTGCGCACCGCTCCTGCTGAAGGCGCCTCTTCAGGCTTCCGACGTGCACGGGGGGTACCCCCTCACAGCTCCAGCACCCCCTGGCTCTTGCAGGCTCCCCAAAGCCTGGCTTCTCCCAGCTTCAGCCCGGCAATCTCACACAGTCCTACGAAGACTCACAAGGGCAGGGGCCCTCCGCCTCCCCGCTTCTACGAGCAGCCTGCCATGGCTCCCCCCCCCCCACAAGCAGCCCTTTGTCTTTTATCCTGGTTTGGCTGCTGAGTGACTCAGCTGTTACCTAGCTCATTCATGGCCCTGCTTTTACAATGCAGCCCTTACAGGGAAAGGTTACTGGAATTGCACACGCTCTGTTAACCGTGCTGCTTCGCAGTTGCTTCAGTGTGTTTTATGCTCATGCAATCCATTCTTGATTTGCCGCGCCACGGGGAAGCCTTGGGTAGTGTCACTGCTTCTTGGATCCCCTCCACATGGGGCAGTTTTGCACAAAGCGGAAATTTGTTTGTTTGCCTTGGTCTTTTTTGGTAGCGTGACATCACCTTGCAGATATTATTCCAAAACAATGGGCTCTTGTGGATAAGGCGGAATGCTAATTGTGCCCGTCTCATGCGCGTGCATTATTATCACTCATACGGTACCAGCAAACTGAAGACTGTTTTTCCTTGAAGGAAAACTGGGGCAATATAAAAGTTAAAAAAAACAGGCACTCGGCTGTAATGAAAATTGCAGATGATAAATGCCATGTTAGAAGAGGCTTTGCTGTGCACACCAGAAGGAATGCTCTCTTCTGAGATATGATAAACTGTATATATCAGTTTATATTTCAGATGACCCTTGAAACCAAAAACAGCAAAGTGAAAACTGGGGGTCTCCTATGCCTGACATATTTAAACAGCCCAAAATACTGACCTTGCCTTATACACAAGTTGCTGTATACACTGATCTGTATGGGTATTTTTGCAAAACAGACTTCCTGGTCGCTGGTCCCACATGTTATTACCGTATAGATCAGTGTATAAGATGACCCTTAAAACCCAAAATAGTGAAGCAAAAGTTGGAGGTCGTCTTACACACAACATATGACAAACACCAGAGAAACAGCCCAAAATATCGACCTCCTCTTATACACAAGTCCTCTTATATGACAGTATATATGGTACAACATCTAAAAACAAGGGAATTACGCCTTTTGCTTTGGAATAGTTTTGCTTTTCCACTAATATGCAGATTTACCTGCTTTAATTGGAGGTGCCAAGGATGGAATGTGGAACTTCTGCATGTAATGTGTGCATCCTAGCACTGAGGTGTGCTCCTCCCGTTCATACCGAAAAAAGCTCTGCAAAAGAAGCTCTGATGAGTGGTCATGAACCTTGACTGTTGTGCTTGCAGACATACATCGGGTCAGTCCTGATCTCTGTGAATCCATTCAAGCAGATGCCCTATTTTGGAGAGAAAGAAATCGAAATGTACCAAGGAGCCGTAAGTCGTGGCTTTCTCCAATGCATGTGTATGCACGTGTGTGCACAGACATAAGAGCACATGTTAAAAGAGGGAATCTAAGTGATGGTCACCCATCTGGATGGCCCCAAAGGTGGGCTGGACAATCCTAGAGGAGAAGGCAGCCAGAGGTGACTAGCGCTGATGGGCGTGTGCGCTCTGTCTCCGGTACAGGCAACAGCACGCTTGTGTCCACCAGCAGCTGAGAAGCACGGGTGGGAGGGGAAGTTGCCCGCAGGCTCCGCTTGTGTGTTGGCTGCGGAGTGAGCAGGATCCTGCATTAGACTGTCTGATCCAGCATGGCTCTTACTGTGTGCTTATACAAATATGTTCGTTCTCAAAGAGCTTTCAAAGTTGGGTGGTGCCTGGCTTCTCTTTGTCCTCTGAGGCCATGCTGGTTCCTACTTGGCAAGGCTCGTTCTTCTGCTCGTGTTAACAACCGTAGCTTCTGCATCTCTCTGCAGCTGTTTCTCTGGGACTAGCGGTGAGGAGGCAGGTCTGTCCACTCCTAACTCCCTGTTTTAGAAACTTGGTGCCTTGCCTGCTGCTTATTCCCTTTGGAGGAAAACACTGGCACTGTTTTGTCAGAAGGTTAGACAACTGTCTTCTTTCAAGTAACTGTTACATTTATTCATTTATTACATTGTGCTTCACTTGTATTTCCATGCCTGCAGGCTCAGTATGAAAACCCGCCACATATCTATGCTCTGGCAGACAATATGTACCGAAACATGATAATCGACAGAGAGAACCAGTGTGTGATAATCAGGTAAGGAACTTCTGCTTATCTCCCTTTGTTTGCCTTTATTATGTTAAGTTTAAACAAGAGATAGGCCTGGGTCATAATCTGGAGAAAGTTTAACCCGGTCAGACTCATTGTAAGAAAGCATTAATATCTGCTGAAGTGGCTTTGATTTCGAAGAGAAAGACAGGCCAGTTCTCCCTGCGGGCAGCGCACTGTCTTGAGGATGCACCAGTTCGGAAGGCAGCTTGAGATTCCCATCATGCTCCTGCATAGACACAGTTTCTCTCCCTTCCTTGAAAAATCATGGACTAGTGTGGAAAGGGCACAAAACAGATTTCTGGGCAAACACGTGCAAAACGGACATGGACCAGAAATAAACCAATTTGTTCAACCTCTGTGTGTGTGTGAGAGGGCAGGGGAGGAAGCACTTTGGCCTGCGAACAGTAAATATGTGACTGTGTTTCCGAAAATACCTGGCTTTTGAAGCCCAGGTACAGAGAGGTCTGCCCCACCTTCCAGGACCACCTCTTCGCTTCCTCAAGCCATGCGTCCCACTGCAAGGCGTCCACTGCTGAGCCCCTCTTTCCGAAGCATCTCTGATTCTCAAGTGCAGAGCAGGCCTTTCTGTATTCTCATCACCCTGTTCCAGGCTTAGCTTTAGTTCCGGGCTGACATGCAAACCCTTTTCAGGTCTTGAGTCCACTGGTCTGTCTGCCTCCTGTTAAATGGATGGTGGGAAGCAGGACGGAGATAGCAGAATTTGTCTGCATTTGTAGCAAGACTAGTTGGTGGAGGGGAGCAGAGCGCGGTCTGGGCCAGCGCCGTGACACATATGCCGATGTCTCCTGAGCCACTGCAGCCCAGCACTCCTGCCTTTCCGAAATCCTTGCTTACTGATCCTTGCATGGGGTAAAATCTTGCTGAGGCAATGAAGGAAAAATCCACATTCAAGGCTTTGTCGCTGTTGTGCTCGCTTACGTCCCACGTTCGCAGGCTGGAAGCGACCAGCCTTGTGTTTTTCCAACGTATCATCATTGTGGCTTTTTGAGTTCTATTTCTGGTTTCTGGAACTTAAAAATAAATGTACTCTCCACTGCTTACAGGAATTCTCCCTGTGTGTGGCTAGGGACCAAAGGAGCAAAGGAGTGACACGGTTAGATATTCGGCTTCTTGTTTTTGTTTTAAGCTGACGCTGTGCAACACACACTAGACTGCCCAGAAACTGCATCTTCGCTGCAATGCCATGGATAGCATCTTCTCCTCATATTAGCTTCGCGACCTTCATGACTTAAATGTCAGAGTGACTTTTCTTGAAGCTTGGAATCTCCCCCTGAGCCCCTGGCACTCACACGGGTGGCGTTTCTCTGCTGATCTGGTAGATTCGAGGCTGCAGTTTGGTGAGAAAGGTCTTGCTGCGGATGCAGAAGGTCCATGCTGTGCGTGTTCCCCGGCGAGTGGCTTGGCTGCGCGCAGGCACCTTCCTGCATTCTGGTGTAGCTTTTCACTCTTTCTGATGTGGTATTTAAACGCGAATTTCATTCTATTGCATTTTGGTCCTTCCTCTTTTCTGCTGCAAGCCTCCTTGATCATTTTAACTGCAGGACAGGATTCGGTCTTTCATAATGAACACGTGAATGTCCTGAGAGGGGGCAGGGGCTCGGCATAGCTGCCAGGCCCGTGCCTAGCATAAGAAGCTTGCTGGGCCAGCCTCTTCCCTGCCCCAGGGCAACTGCCTCCTCCTAAGGGCAGCAGAGGGGAGGGTATCTTTCTTTGGAGTCCCTGGAGAAGAGCGCTAGCCACAAGCGGGAGGAGCGCAAGCCACATCAAGCACATCAGGCAGGTGCTAGGTCCTCTTCATTACAGCCGATCTGGTGATAGAAACCAGCTTTCCAGATCTTGCAGCAAAGCTTATATCATTTACGGGGCCCAATAAATCCAACAGCCCAGGCAGAAGCAGTAGGCACACTGCTTTAACTGTTTAAGTGAAAGCTCCAAGGGGGGAACCCACACAGATTGAGAGTCAGTGTTCCAGTCCAGGGAAATGGGGGCATCATTCACAGCAATGTCTTTCTCAGCAGCTCAGCTGCTGCACTGGCTTCAATACAGGAGTGAGACTGCTGCTGCTCCCCCTCCAATGCTCTCTCTGGAAAGGGGAATCTGGCCCATGAGTGAGCACGACATTCAAGAGGGCCTCTCTGTCCGCCGTCTTCGCCTGACATCTTCCCCTGGCAATGCACACACGTTCCCCTCTCCCCACAGAATCTGCTCCCTGCTCGGTTTGCACACAGCCAGGCTGTAAAAAACAGTCCCCTTCCGAGGCTGACTTTTACGGCTGTGGCTGGTTGGGAGGACCACCCTGTTTCGCCTGTGATCATACGGGAAGGTATGCAGAGCTGAGCTCCAGGCCCCAAACTTCCCATGACTGTGCTAGGTTCGAAATCTGCTGTGCTTGGTAGGCCCAACAGCAGCCTTCACGAAGAGGAATGCAGACTGCTCCTTCCGCCCACCCCGTCTGCAGGCGTCTGATGGCAGCACTGCAGCTGTGCAGGATGGGCTGAATCTGTTCAGCGTAACCTTCAGCAGCAGCCAAAATCCGATTTCATTCTGGCATCCAATGCACCTTTGATTTCCCTTTTAATTTTAATAGCACTAGTGCACGGCCTTTGTGATTTATTTAAGTATGTTGTTGAGTCTGGCTTCTGATTTCCTGATCTGACCAGCTACCGAGCGGTCTGCACCTCTCTTGCCGCCAAATGGATTCTGCTCTGTAGGAGCCAAAAGTTGCTAAGTAGTGACTCGGGCAACAGACTGTGCTCACTTATGCAAAGGGTGAGCTTCCCTGGACAAGGTGGGATTTTCTTCTCCGTAAATATGCACCAACGCTGCTGCAGTCCCGTGCTGTCAAGTTGTCTCTGACGCGTGGCGACCCTCAGACAAGCGCCCCCTGAGAGGCCCTGTTCTTCACTGCCCTGCTTAGCTCTTGTGAGCGCAAGGCTGTGGCTTCCTGTGTGGAATCGATCTAACTCATAGCTGGTCTTCCACTGTCGACGTTTCCTAGCTCCAGCAAGCCTCGCCTTCCCCTGATATGCCCAGCAGCTTTGGTTTTGCCGTTTTTGTTTCCAGGGAAAGCTCTGGCTTAATCTGGCCTAGCACTGACTAGTCTGTCTTTCTGCCAGTCCAGCATGTTTGCATCCAGCACAGTTTGGATACACCCGCCTTGGTCCCCCCGGCCCCCGTATTGTGCATCTCCTGTGGCATCACCACTTCTCCCTGGGTTCAGGCACAGATATTCCCTAGTCTGCTGAGACGCTGCTGGAGTTTGAATCCAGGACCTTCCGCAAGCAAGGCAGGCACAAATCCGTCGCCCTTTGTCCTCTCCCTCCTCCCAGTGAAACCCCTGCAACAGCCTTCTAAGAGACGTCCGGAGACACGTCGTAATTGCACAGGATAAAAATACCCATATATATAAATATATATGCTTGATTAACTTGATGCAAGCCAGCCAGATTAAGCACAGGTATTTCAGACGTCAACAAGGAAAGCAAAAAGCAGAGGCAGAGTTCTGTCCACGGAGGCCAGTGAAGGAGAAGCCGAATCCAAACCAAGGGCCTGACCAACCTTCCGCCGCCTTCCAGTGGCTGCCACCCTCCTCTCAGGCAGACCTCGTTGCCTGCGGACCCTCTGCCCAAGACTGGCAATGGCCGATCGGCCTCCTCCCCACTGGCAGGCTTGCCTGGTCTCCCCAAGGGTTTGCAGCGAGCAAGTCTCAGCGGCCCCCAGCTTATCTGTGGGCCACTACCCGTGGCTCCTCAGCCACAGACACCCACCCCTCCTCCTGGGCTGACCCAGGATCTGCTCTTTGGCCGGGGAAACGGGCTCTCCCTATGGTTCCACTAAGTTACTTTGTACAATGGTTTTATACCAGGCAGTTTTCTTAAGAAGCAGTTTTATAACTCTCTTGCTTAAGCGGGTGCTAAACCACTGCTTGGACCCACCAGATAATCTCCTTCTGATAAATGTAATTAGACACAGCGGGCAAGGGTTCAGTGTTCAGGTGGCGAGACAAACCTCTGCAAATCTGCACCTTAAGACTGCTTATCCTGAAACTGATCCATGCAACCAATTTTTTAGATGGTGCTCTAGATGCCTCTTCCAGAGCCGTATTAACAATCATGTCAAGCTCAGAGGGAATATTAACAATGCCACCCGCAGCATGTCCTGCAGATTTGTCACAGTCTCTAAGGGTTCCAAAACACCCTTCTCAGGGTCCAGGGGCAAGAGTCCGCCTGCCACTTCAAGGCGCTCTGCTGGATGGCTACCGGAGGGTGCAGCGGTTCTCAAAAAGCAAGATGCTTTCCTGCCCTTGCTGCCATCAAGCAAGAATGTGCTCTTCCTTCTTGCCGGACATAATTACTGCAAGGCTTGCCTTCTGCGCTCTGCTCTCCCATTTACATGAAAAACTCGTTTGGATCCACCTTGTGTTAGCTGTTCCACTGGTGGAACGTTTCCCCAACATTTCCACCATGGTGCTGGCCCACCTCAGGTCCTGACAAATTCTGTAGTCGCTCAACCGTCACCTGTGGCTCAGGTGTAGGAATTGCTCGGTCACATCCTCTGTCAGCACACTGCGTGATACCTGGCATTTATCCCAAAGTCACCCTGTGGATTTACATCCTCATTACTATACCAGCCTAGCTCTATATTAGTTTCTCTGCTCTTGCTTTCTTTCTCAATATGCACACATTACATTGTTTAACTTTTAGAATGAGAGGAACTGCAAAACTGAAAACAAAATTTATGTTTAAAACTGAGTAGTTGTTCTTGAGCATTTCAAAAACGTTATTTTACTGTTCACTTTTTTCTATGTTCTCTGAAACTTTTAACACATGTTGCAGCATTTTGTAACAGTAGATGGGACCATTTAGTGGGCAACAAAATAGGGTTCCCTGAAATGGATATGGAGTCCATAATGTTTTTCCCCCCTCTTAGTGGCTCAGTATCATTAATACCTGCTTTGTAGTTGAAACCTAAGAAGCATTTTTTGCAGAACACTTCTGGTGGTAAATTCCAAAAGTGAGACAAAATTAGAAAAAAAGAGTGCATTTTGTTTCTTGCTTATTGGAAAAGCAATAGAAGAGGGAGGAACTGGTGTGCAAATGCTGTAGAAGAATCCTTTTGCTGGAAGAACCACAGTTCCCTGGAGGGATTTCATTGATATTTAATCCAGGTCCAGAGTGGTCAGGCCAGTAAGAATGGACCTTGCGGTTGATTAGTGCTGTTCATAAATATTGCATCAGGATCTTGCTTGGTTTTATAGCTGTTATGTTGAGCAAAGGCATCAAGCGCTGGATCGATACAGACGTAAAACTCAGATAAAAACAGCATGCTCGTATCTAAGGCACACAGCGGGGCTGTGAGATTTAGTCCAGAACCAGGGACTTACTGCCTTTCCTGTTGTGAGGGGTGCATGAGATGACCGGACATGGTTCAGGGGATTCACACACATACATTAACGACATCCTGCTTCTGATTTCTCCTAGTGGCGAAAGTGGAGCTGGGAAGACTGTAGGAGCCAAGTACATTATGAGTTACATCTCCAAAATTTCAGGAGGCGGCCCTAAAGTGCAGGTGAGCTGACCGCAGTTGGACGGGAAATATCTGGGCAACAATCATCAACCCACCGTGAGGTCTGACCTCAGGCTCTGCTTATCCATTGGTTCTTGGGATGCTTACCCATTGAATTGAACTCCTGTGGCACTTGATAGCTTAACTTTAGGGGAAAATTCCCAGTTCCTTGGGGACGTCCTCATTTCCTTATTTGCAATGAGCTCAGGTTGTACTCGGACAGGTGGAGATGAAATTCTTGATGGCCTCCTGATGCTCTTTCCGCATTAACTGGTGGTGATGGCAGTGTGCGGAAGAGAGAGCATGGCTCCTTTGCCTGGCCATTTCATGTGCCTTCTCCTGGCTCCACACAGCCCCTCCTGCCAGCAGGGATGAAGCATTTAGAACGCCCTTTTTGGAAGGCAGCATCAGGGGCTGGAGCAGCTTGTCTATGAGGAAAGATAACAACTTCTTAGTTGCCTTAGTTTAGAGGAAAGGCAAATGAGGGGAGACCTGACCTTGGGTGTTCAAGGATAGGCTAGACGTGCACATGGTAGGCATGTCGTGAGCGAAGCCGGCTAGAGCCGGGGGTCAGACTAGATGGCCCGGGGGGAGCCCTTCCGACTCGCTCTGTTTCTATGTTTCTACGACAGATGGTGTGGAGAAACTGGAGAGGGAAGCCTTATAATACTTAAATATAAGATTTCAGGGCGCACGTTCCCCAGTCCTTTTGGTACACCTGGAATACTCATGCCATTGCTTGAGATGTGGATGCTTTTGTCTCAAATGCCATCTCAAAGTGCGCGCTTCCCCAGGCCCCATAGAAAAAAGTACAGGTTTGGACACAGATGCTGTGCGTTGTGTGTTTTGCCTTCTTTAGAGGGCGCTTTCAGGTTAAGGTTAGGGTTAGGCTGCATGCACATGAGTTGCACTGGCTGAAGGGAACGTAGTGGGCTAGCTCTGGAGTTTGTCTGATGGGTGTTCATGAAGTCATTGGCAGGCAGGCTATTTTAGGGAACTGGTGGCTGCTTCCTTCGGCCGGGTGGCTGTCAGTCTTGCCCCTTAGATCCCTGTAATTTATTTGCTTTATTGTACTCATGTCGATTGTGTCCTTCCTGTTTTTAGCAGGGGAGACAATGATAGTTTAGTCTCTATCAGTAGCTGAAGAAGGAGCAATGGAACGGAAATGTGCACTGTGTTAGTTCTGGAATGACTTTAATCGCATACTATAAATAACATTTCTCAGTCATTTCACCCTTTCTGCAAAAGCCAAACTCAAACTGATCTCCTGCCAGAAAACAGGTGATGAAGTGGACACTAATCTCTTTGATTACTCGAAAGGGAGGCAAGAGGGCAGGAGTGTGTGTGTGTGGGGAAGATTTAATATTTCCCTGCTCCTTTATTAGGTTCTCCATCCACCTATCTGAGGCAAGTGTTCTCCTGCAACTTTTGAACAGGAGCGTAGGAATGCATAAATAAATCACAAAGAAGATGGATGAGGGGGAAAGAAGCCCTGTTGGATCAGATGCACAGCCCCTCGCCCTCATTCTGTCCACACAGTGGCCACCCGGTGGCTGTCGGGAGGGGACACGGGTGCAGTGGCACTCTCCCACTGGTACTTTCCAGCAGCTGCTGCTGAGACACAAGGCCTCTGGGCCTCTGATGTGGCAGGGTTTTCTGTAGCTGGCATTGGCTTTCCAATGAAAAGGCTTTATTATGTTCAAGAGGGCCAACTCGGCTGGCTTCGTAGTGCAAAGGAGGAGAATTGTGGAAGCCCATGCGAAAAGCAAGAAGGACCGAGTCCAAGCTGAATACCTCTCCTCCTTTCCCAAGACGAAAGGAAAAGCCCACCCTCTGGGGAGGGCTCTCTTGTTTCGGGCCAATGGCTGGGTGCACCGGAGGCTCCTCCGTGGGCTTGCCCTCTTCACCTGATGCTGTGACTTCGGACAAGTGATGCCAAGTCTCCCTCCACAAACTGCCTGGCTCTCAGGGACTGCCTGACTGTCTCGAGGTCCAGCACCGTTGGCATTTCAGCTGCAGGTTCTTGCCCCACCACGTTGCCTACAACCTCTAAAGGCTCTTTATAGGAGCGGGTACAGTCTCTGCTGTTCGGACCAGTAGCCATTATCTATTCCGCTACTGTACTCTCTAGCAACTTTCTCTCTTCCAGGTGGATGCCTCTTCCTGGATTTGAGACCCTTTTCATTTAGAAGTGCCGGGGGCTGAACCTGGAGTGCATTCCCTCCACAGAGCTTCTCCTACACAAATTTGCTCAGTCCTGACCAAAGTGGGATTTGTAGCCCAGCACACCTGGAGGGCCCAGGCTGGGGAAGGCTGAAGTAGCATGTTGTCTCTTTTCTTTTCCTCCCCCTCAAAAACAACTGGATTCCCCCAAAAACAGGGTGAGCTTCCAACTTTGTGCCAAGATTTCCAGGAAAGGATTTCTGCAGCTTCCCATGATGGCCACTTGTTCATGATGACAGGAATGGTCTCGCAGGAACAAACCTAAGGTTCTCTCTAGCACTGTGCCTCTTCTTTGTAAAGGTTTGGGAAGATTAAGGAAGATGGTTGTTCTTATCCAAGGTCTCTTTCCTATATTTAGCTAATCCATTTATTATTTGTTTGCAGCACGTGAAGGACATTATTCTGCAGTCAAATCCTCTGCTGGAGGCTTTTGGGAATGCCAAGACAGTTCGAAACAACAATTCCAGCAGATTTGTAAGTCTCTCTCTTTGGTAACTTGCAAAAAGCAGCATGACATGGGACAGAGAAGGACTGTGATCTTAACTAATCTCTGTAATGCAACTAATTCCATTATTTATTTCCTTGTTGGCACTGAAAAGAACCAGCTCCACTCTACACCTTTCTTAGTGGGATGGAAAGAGAAGTGCCACAATACCACCAACCAAAATCCATTTTTTAAAAATCTTCTTTCCCTTCACCCCCTGCCCCAGCAAGCTGAAGACCTCATGCAAAAAGCTCTTGGAAGAATTGCTTCTGTTTCACTATCCAACTTTAACCTGAAGCATGATGGACAAAAAAACATTCAAGCATTTAGCAAGACTTCTCATGGAGATGAATATTTACTTTATCCATTTTCAACAATCTGCATCCTTTATTTGTTGCAGGGGAAATACTTTGAAATCCAGTTTAGTCCAGGTGGGGAACCAGATGGAGGCAAGATATCCAACTTCCTGCTGGAGAAATCGCGGGTGGTCATGAGGAATCCTGGGGAAAGGAGCTTCCACATTTTTTACCAGGTTCGATGCCTTTGGAGAGGGGGCAGGTTTGCTTTTTTTTTAAAAAAGAACAATGTCAAGGTTTCTGAGTTGGCTTTTTTTAATGTCAGGGTTTTTCACTAGATAAAAGGGAGCATTCACAGCCTTTTCCTGCCTTCCCCAACCCAACCCGGAACCCTTCAGATATGTTGGGCTGCAACTCCCATCACTCCCAGCCAGCAGGATGGGCGCTGCGGTTCAACACCTCTGAAGGGCACCACACTGTCCTGTCTGAGCGCCACTAGGATGAGCAGCGGCTTCTCCCTTCTGCTTTTGGTAGGTGTGCAGGAGACGGTTGGGTTAGCAGGTCCCCCAGCCCTTCGGCTGTCTGTACAGGAGCTGTTGACAATCCCTGGCACGCATAGGGCTCTGTTGCCCAGCTGGAGCCCCCAAGCTCAGGCAGAGAGGACCCCGCCCCGGAGCCCTGCCGTCCTCTTGCAGCCCTCCTTTTTAACTGGAGCCCCTGCGAAGGGCTCTCAGAGTGTTGGTGCTGGACCTCTGCCCTCCCAAGGACCCAGTTCCAATGGGAGGAGCTCCTCCGAGCTGCTCTGCAGGGCTGGTGGAGCTTAACTAAGAAAGGTGGGACCAAACCCACCACTCTCTCCTGCTTAAGCTCCTGCCAGCACCCTGGCCTCTGGAGAGGCATTCGGGCCTTCTGGAAGCGGGGAGTCAGACAAAGCAAGGGCGGCAGCCAGCAGTGCTGCTCCGGAGAGGGCCTGTGCCTGACCATCTGCGGAGCCCAGGGGTGAGTGGCCTGGATTTGGCGAGCAGGCCTGCGGTGTTGTGCGCCCGCTCGACATTTGTTCTGTGATGAACACGAGAGCTGCTGGTTTTACTTCAGCAAGATCAACAGTGCTGCCCTCCGGAAAATGAAACCCGATTCCCAAGCACAGGCAGGAGCGAGGGCAGCTAAGAGTGCAATTTCTGCTTTCCCCCCTGCAGCTGATTGAAGGGGCTTCCGTGGAGCAGAAGTCCACCCTCGGCATCACTAGCATGGACTATTATCACTATCTGAGTCTCTCAGGATCCTACAAAGTGGAGGACATCAATGACAAATTGGATTTCCAGGAAACACTGGTAAATCCCCCCCTGCGCCCCCCCATTAAGTTTCTGATTTAAGTAAAAAGGGAGCGATATTTCCCTACATATTGTGATAACAATGCCAGCCTGCCTTACTTCGTTTGTTTGTTTGTTTGTTTGTTTGTGTGTTTCTTTTCAGTTCTGTTCTGCTCCTTTAGCCGGAAGGGCTCTGGTTATTTTAAGGACTGTCTTATCTTTTGAATGCTATAAAAACTATCTTGGAAGAGTTTCAACTATTTGCTCAAAGAGCATGTGGAATTCCTGGGACTGGTTTTCAGTGCACCCACTGCTCTTCCCCACCCCTTCTCCCTTTATTCTCACAGCACGCCATGAACGTGATCGGGATCTTTGCGGACGAGCAGGCTTTGGTGCTGCAGATCGTGGCTGGGGTACTCCACCTGGGCAATATAAGCTTCAAAGAAGTGGGCAACTATGCTGCTGTGGAGAGCGAGGAGTGTAAGTGGCCCCCAAAAGTGGGGCTCCAAGTAGTGCTTGGTTGGGGCTGGCGGGCGGGGATGGCCCTGTGGGGAAAATGCTGGGAGCAGCCCGCCCAGTTGGCTCCTGCCCCCGCCAGAGATGGCCGGGCACCTGTGGCAGCAGGAGCAGGCCGGAGTGGCTGAGGAGCCCAGGCTGGGGGCAGGCCTCCACAAGCCCCTTGCGACGACGCTGACGGACCGCTGGCCCTGCCTGCTGGAACAGCTGCGCTCCCATGCAGCACCCATGTGACTCCAAGGGACGTGCGCGGGAGACTGCTGCCTGGCTGTGTGACGGGCAGGAGGCTCGCTTAGTTCTCCCTTGGAATTCCCGTATGAACAGGCTCGCTAGCTCAGGAGCGAACGAGACCAAAGTACAGCATGGCCTCTGTTTGCGGAACATGTGGAGGCACTCTTTGAAAAGCCTATTTTTCGGCCTTCGTTTCAGTGGGCTGCTTGTCCAGAGTCATCTGGCATCGATTTTGCTGCTTCTCTCCTTTGGACTCCATCTTTGTACCGCTGCTGCCTCAGCTAAGCTTGCCGCGATCCTATTTTTATCTCTTGCAGTCTTGGCGTTTCCAGCCTTCCTTCTGGGTATTGACCAGGGCCGCCTCAAAGAGAAGCTGACCAGCCGGCAGATGGACAGCAAGTGGGGGGGCAAGTCGGAATCCATCCATGTGACCCTCAACGTGGAGCAGGCCTGCTACACCAGGGATGCCCTGGCCAAGGCGCTTCATGCCAGAGTCTTTGACTACTTGGTGGATGTAGGTGGCCTTTTGGGGGGGCGGGGGGCTGTCCCTGGAGGACTGCAAACCGGCGTCCGTCATAAGGGCTACAATGCCCCTGTGGGGCTGTTTCTGTCAATCAGAAAACCCTGCTGAACACCAACTGTGCTGCAATGAAAGGCACTCTTGACTGTGCCCCAGTTTTGGTCTGTTCCACCCACCCTTCCCTGCCTCCAGTTTGGTACCTGCCTCCTCAACCGTCAGCAGCATTTTATGCCCCCTGACCTGCTCCTGGCTACAAAAGCCCTGGCTGAGTGTACAGGCGCACTTTGCTGCTTCCTACTCTGTAGAACTGACTGGCTTTAGAAAAGGCTGCCTGGATTAGAACCAGGACCACTTGAGGCGCTTTGTGCAGAAGGGCAGGCCGTTGACACGAGAGGTGGGAGCGGAGGGGGAAAAGGGAAACTTGAGAGTGTGGAAGAAAAGTATGAAAGAATTGGAAAAGCAGAAGGGAAAGATGACAAAAGCTTTCCTAAAAGCACAAAAATGTCACGCTGACTCCCTTATGAAAGGGTGTGTGACAGGCAGACCCGCAAGCGTCTTGAAAACAGTCATTTTCTCCCGCCTGCATCTCTGCAACCTCTTCCTTGTAAATCACCAGCCCGCCTTTCTTGTCTGGGGCAAGCCTGGGGTTACCATTATTAGCAATTTTATTTCTATACTGCCCAATAGCTGAAGCTCTCTAGGCAGTGTAAAGCTATTCATGCCATGACAGTATAAAATAAAAACAAGCATCATAAAGTTCACTTCAGACTTTTAAAAAGCAATTTTTAAATGATTTAAGCAACTAAGACAGATTAATACAAGTAACTCACCCCCCCTAGTGCTATTTAGAGCTGCTAAATGCCCCAGCGCAAAGGGGGTCTTAACCTGGTGTGAAAGGACAGGAGGTTGGTGCCAGGTGGGCTTCAGTGGGGGGGTGCTTCCACAGTTGGGGGCGGCCGCAGAGAAGGCCCACTTCCTTGTGCCCTCCCCCCCAAGCAAGCCTCCCGTGGAGGCCACATCTGCAGGAAGGCCCCAGGCTGCAGATTAAAATCTGTGGGCCCATTTTAAAAAGTGTGTCGAAGCGTTTTAAATTTTACATTATTAATTGATCTAAAAGACCACTGTCTTGCTCCTTATGCAATTCTTTCATTATCTGTTTTGTTTTATCAGTCTATTAATAAAGCTATGGAAAAAGATCATGAAGAATATAATATTGGGGTCCTGGACATCTATGGCTTTGAAATATTTCAGGTAATCCATTCAAGGTGGCTGGGCATCTTTGCGTGGCAGCGACATTGTCTGTCTTTTTCACCTGAGCAAGCACAAGCCTGTGGGTCACAGGCAGCTCTCAGGGGCTCCCGTGTGGTGGGTAGCCTGGACCGTAGCTCCCTGGCAGGCTGCTGGGAGCCAGATTCTGCAGGAAAACCAGGAGCACCGGCATAGTACTCTTCTAACGCCCTGACTGGAAAGAGCTTCTCCCGGGGCCTTGCGCCGAGTGCCCTCGCCATCCCATGTAAAAGAGGTGGCACCTCACACGTAGAACTCCCTCCCCCTATCGATCCTCCGGGCTCCCTCTTTGCAACTCTTCAAACAGAAGCCAAAAGATGTCGCTTTTCTCCATCACTTTTCCCATTTTCTGCACTATTTTTAATTTGGAAACTTGCTGCTGCTGGTTGGTTTATAGTGACATTGGCAAGTGTTTATTGGCCTGTAGTTCTTGTGTGTGTTGGGGGCTGCATTCCATTGAGAGATGGGTTGGTCCTACTGAGAGGTGGAAAGCAGATTTTGCCTTTCCTGCTACTGGATCTGCCACTGCAGTATATTTTCCTTTCTAGAAATTAAGTACAGTGATTTGTTTTTTATGGGAGAAGGGAAAAGGTTCCATGCAGGAGGCGGGGGCTGAATTTGTAGTCTGTCTAGTGCTCTTATTTGCATAGCCCAATGCTGGACTCTCAATCTTGGGCAAGAATCTTTAGCACACTTACTTGGAAGTAAACAGTGTTGAACCTGGTGAATATGTGTAAGATTGTGCTGTTAGGCTTGCTTAAATATAGTGGAATATAGGGCCGGGATGATCTTATTTGTATCATTATTGCTTTACTGGATTCATTTCCCCTGCACCTTTCATAGCAAATGCTTCCAGAGCAGCTGACAGAAATGTTTCCCAGTCAATGCAGTGTAACTGAAAACAAAAACTAATTTGTAGCAAGGCATTTCACATAAGGCCGTGCAAAGTTCAGAGTCTGAACAGATCTGTGCAGAAGGGAAATGTAAGGTGCTCCAGGAACAAAAAGAAGTTCTGAGTTTTTCTGGGCGTTCGACCAAAGACGGCAGTTCTGTGGCAAGAGTGCCTTTAATGAAAACCCAAATCTTGGAAACAGCTTTGGGGAATTTAGGTTACTGACCTCTCTGGTGAGGCAAATGGCACAAATGTGAAAACCATCTGCTAAGGTCATTGAAAATATAATGCGGAAAAGAATAAGGATTGACCTAATGAATAAGAGAAGTGTTGATACGGAGGGGCTGAAGTCAATGTTTTGATGGCTTGTTTTTCCTTCCAGAAAAATGGATTCGAACAGTTTTGCATCAATTTTGTCAATGAAAAGCTGCAGCAGATCTTTATTGAACTGACACTGAAGGCAGAACAGGTAAAAACAAAGAAGAGCTGCCACCTGGCCATGCAAAAGCCCACAGTGGGATGGCTTTTCCACTGACGACGACTTAAAATTTGCCTTGTGGAGAAAAGGACAAAGAAAAAAACTGTTGCGGTTTAAATAGCCCAGATGCAGAAGTAAACACAGTCGTGGAAGCAGGCACATTTTCTCCTCTGATACAGTGGCCCAAGAGTGCGTCTCCTGAACCAGAATAATCTTCCCATCATATGACTTCTCTATAGATGCTGACTTGCTGTCACAGATGGAAAAACTGTGCCTGGCTTTGCATTTGTGTTGGATGAAGGACCCAAGTTAGCTGCTGTTTTCTCAATTTCCTTGCTGCCTGACAAGGGGTCGTATGTTCCCTTGCTACCTGCCTTTCTGAAGACTCGGTTGGTGTGATTTGGTCCCTAAATACTAGTTTGGAGCAATGCACCTGGTTTATTGGGAATTTGTTATATCTTACTCACTGCAAGTATATGGATTGTAATATTTAGTGGCCCAATGGAACTTGATCTGAGTTACCTAGAATACCCCATTAAATAGCCATAAGAGTAAGTAAACTCTGAGGAAGAGCCCTGTGATGCTTGCAAGACTGCCTGCTCCAGCACATAAATTTAATTACGCTTTGTCTGGGCTTTAACCTGTAGACTGTTTCTAGTGCCAGTGATGAATCCTAGAGCAGGCAATAGTAAAGCAATCATGGAAAAACAATTAACAGTACATTTTAGACTGGGCCAAATGCCTTTCCTTCATCTGGATAAGCTTGGACAGCATTGTAGAACTGGGATTTATGGAAAGGCTCACAAGTCAGGTGAGCTGCAGCTGGAGTCCCCTTTGTTGAGAAGCTAAGTACCACCTGTGCTGTCAGATGTTCACTGCCTAGCAGTGCTGCCTGCCGCCACAAAATTAATTCACACCATAGAATTTGCTACAGAAATTGGGTGGGCTGGCAGGGAAGGAAGCAACGATTTTGCCTTAAATAAGGCACATGGGAGAAGTGGTTTTTTCCATGTAAAATTGCTATGCCGTTGCTGCGGCGTTTGCTGTCATTCCGAGGCATTTCGGTGGCAAATATGGCTGGCCATTCAGGGGCAGTGCCTTCAGCATTATTACTGTTGGTATCATACGGTCTTTATACAATTCTGTGGTTTGACCACACTTGGAATACTGTGCCAGTCTGGTCACTGCACTTAAAAGAGGATGTTGTGGGGTTGGAAAAAGGGCAGAGAGGGGCAGCTCAGAAGATCAAGGGGCTGGAACAACTCCCCTATGAGGAAAGGGTTCTTTTTTTTAACTTACAGAAAGGCAAGCAAGGGGAGACCTAATAGAGGTGTACAAAATTAGGCAGGGTGCAGAGAAAGTGAATAGGGGGACATTTCTCTCCTACTTTTGTAGTCCTAGAACCCAGGGTCATCTCATGAAGCTGATTCAGGACAAAATTATGCATGAAGTGCAGAAAGTAGATAGGAAGATGTTTTCCTTCTTCACTCCTAATACCAGAACTCAGAGGGGTCATCCATGAAGTGGATTGGTGGGAGATTCAGGGCAGGTAAAGGGAAGAGCAGTTCACACACAGCATACGATTGAACCACGGAATTTGCCACCACGAGATGCAGCTGTGGCTACCCCTTCAGAGGGGGCTGTTTAAATGTCCCCTAGTCCTGGCTGCCACGTGCTGCCTCCAGTTCCAGGCTGCAGGATGCTTGTAGGGGGCAGCTTGGGCTGGGGGTGCTTTGCACTCACATCCTGCTTGTGGGATCCCGTGGGCTGGTCACCAAATGAAAGCAATGCTGGACTGGGGTGGGGTGGGGTGGGGGGCTTGGGGTCTGATCCAACCCACAGGCCTTTCTTAAGTTCTTATCACAACGCTAATAAATGTGCCTTTCCCCGGAGCGCCTGCCTCCACGAAGACAGGCCAGCTGTGTGGCACCGGTCTCACCTGAGTTCAGTGGTTTTGCAGGTGGAGGATTCCAGCTGATGCCGCTTCTTATGCCCTGGTGGCACCACGGTGCAGCCAAAGGAGCCCTCTGCAACTGCCCAAAGGGTGCCATCCCCTTCTCTAAAAGTCATTTGCTGTTGGGTCTGTTTTACAGACATTTTGGTACCGCCATGCTTTTCCGTCTCCGCATTTCCATTTCTGAATTCATCTTTCTGAATTGCAGGAAGAATATGTGCAAGAAGGGATCCGTTGGACGCCCATAGACTACTTCAACAACAAGGTCGTTTGTGACCTCATAGAGAATAAAGTGGTAGGTGCGGGAATCCTACACAGAGGTCCCTCAACTGTGACTCAGTTTTTTAAAACCTGAGCCCTTCTGCATGGAAAGTGAATGCCCTCCTACTGAACTGCAGTATCTCCCCACATGTTCGGCAACTTCTTGCCAGATAGAACCCCAAAAGGGGTTTCTGAAGACATGTTTGAATATTCATGTGTGTTGGGCTGCAGCTTCAACCATCCCCAGCCAGCACAGTCCATGGCTGTGATCTATGAGGCTGACGCGAGATGTCATCCTATGCATCCCCTTGACTGGGGAAAGCTGGGGGGCCTCCCGTTTGCCCTCAGCACCCTTCTGTTTCTCTTGCCACACCAGAATCCACCGGGGATTATGAGCATTCTGGATGACGTCTGTGCCACGATGCATGCGGTGGGGGAGGGAGCTGACCAGACCTTGCTGCAGAAGCTCCAGATGCAGATTGGGACGCATGAGCACTTCAACAGCTGGAATCAGGGCTTCATCATCCACCATTATGCTGGAAAGGTGCCTGGGGAGATGGAGGGGAGCCAGATGCCATTCCCAGCTGGTCGTAGGCTGGGTCCGGCTGCCGGGTATCATTCAGAATCCAGAAAGAACACCGTTGGGTGGGGCAGTCAGGTCTTCTCTTGCTTGGCAGTATTTGGTCCCCTGGTGGTCCACTTTAAGGCAGGGGTGGGGAACCTGTGCTCGTCCAGATGTCTTGGCCTCCCCCTCCTAGCAGCCCCAGCCAGAATAGCCAGTGGTCAGGGTTGATGGGAGTTGCATTCTTGCCAGAAAGGCTTGTCTGTGTCCTTATTGGAAGGTAGCATTCATGTTCATGGGGAAGATGAGTGGGTGGAAATACTGACCTTTGGCACTGGAAACAACACAGGGCAGCCCTCTCTCTCTGCTTGTTTTGTCCTCTCCCTTTCCCAAATTGCCTTGCTCAAACAGAAACCATTGACTGGTTCTGACATGCAGCTAGCCCTTAATTTCTATAGGTCAGCCTCTGCCAACATGGCACCCTCCAGACTGGCCTTACTACAACTCCTGTGACCCCAAGAAAGCATTGGCCACAATGTCTGGGAATGATGGGCATGATAGTTCCACACACCTGAAGAGCATCACGCTGGGGAAGGGTAATGCAGGTTGTGACTCAATGCACTACTGCATTTTCTAAAAGAGTGCAACGTGAGTTGCAATTGCTTCTCTTTTCTCAGGAGAAAAGTTCCATATCTTGGCATACCTATTCCTTGTGGGAGAAGTAGAGGTTTGAGCATTTGAGTTGCAATTGCTTCCTTTCCCCAGGTGTCCTATGACATGGATGGATTCTGCGAGAGGAACCGAGATGTTCTTTTCATGGACTTAATTGAACTCATGCAAAGCAGTGAATTGTACGTAAGATGTGCTTCCTGGCACTTGGGGTGATTCTTGTACACGTTCCTCTAGAACACTTGGTGTGTAACTGAGAACCACAATAGCAGAAGTGCTCAGATAGCTGTTCTGAGTTCAAATAGCAGGACGGGAAAGGTCCTATGAAATCCAAGAGGTTAATAGTATCAAGGAAAGCATTAGGAAAAACAGCACGTCCTTCAGGAAATGGAAGTCTTGTCCAAATGAAAGGAACAAAAAAGAACACATACTTGCACATAAGAAATGCAAGCAGGCAGAAAGAGGCAAAAATGACTTTTCAGCAGCATATTGATAACAGTGCCTAAGACCCAGGAAAGAGGAATGTGCTGGTTGGACTGTCAGATGATCATAAATCATGTGCACACATTAAATTCAGCTTCTTTACCATCAGTTCCTTGAGTCCAGATTTTGTATTGTACCTAAACGCTGCACATTTCTTTGCCTTCTTCCAGGCCTTTTATAAAGGCTCTTTTTCCAGAAAACCTCCAAGCCGATAAGAAAGGCCGGCCGACGACTGCTGGCAGCAAAATCAAGGTTTGTTCTGTTTCTTGGAGAGGTCAGTCTAGGGCTGTACTCAGCAGAGGGTGGGGATGTTGGGGAGCTGGCCTCCTCGAGAGTATCCCAGGGCTCTTCTTGGGATGCCCAAGCTTTACTTGAAAGGATGAGTACACCTCTACTACCTTTAGCGAGTACAGTTCTATCAGCTTACACACTTGGAACTGCTGTCAGTCTGGTTGCCCCTCATGCATCCTGCTTCCCTAGTCCTGTAAGTGGTTGGCACTCAGTGCAGCTTGCACACGCACATGCTGCCGGCCTGGCTGCTGCTCCTCCCCAGCCCTGTGAGTGGACCGTACACCTGTACGAGGAAATTCAGTAAGTGAGCGACCTGTTGATCCCTGTGGGAAGCCTGCAGATGGAATGGCTATGCTGGAGCACAGCCAAAGCTTTTAGGAGAGGCTGCTGTTGGTGGTTATGCATCTGAAAGCCTTCCTTTCTCGGAGATCCGTATCAGCAGAATTATTGCTCATTGCCTGTCAGTCTTTTGACTTCAGTACACTCTCTTGGCTTCCACTGTCTCTGATAAAAAGAAATTACTATCTGAGCTTGGAAAAGGAGCAGAATTGTTCTGGTTCTTCCTGAATGAGTGTCGCCTTAGCAATGGGGTGCCTCTGCAGAGGCTTTGCAGGCAGAAGGTGCTGAGTTCCATCCCAACCAGCATCTCCACAAAGGGCTGGAAAAACCCTTGCCTGAAATCCCGGGGAACTTAGCTGCTACTCAACATCTGCAGCACCAGTCTAGATGGGCCAAGGGGCTGACTCCATATGCAGCACCCGAGCTTCCACCCTTGGTCTTTCATCCCAGGATTGGGAGGGGCTGTAGGTTGGCGGTGGAGCTTCTGTGTTGCGTGCAGAGCGAAAGTTTGGCCCCTAGCATCTCCAGGTGGGGCGAGCTGGAGGAACCCTCCTTGGAGCCGGGGAGGGCCATTGCTGCCAAACACTGCCAACAGAACTGGGCTAGAGGCACGGGGAGGGCTTGTACTGGCCGGCATTTTACGTGTGTTTGACTCTTTCGGCAGAAACAAGCCAATGACCTTGTTGGAACCCTGATGAAATGCACGCCTCATTACATCCGCTGCATAAAGCCAAATGAAACAAAAAAGCCTCGAGACTGGGAAGAAAGCAGGTAAAAAGGTCACCCTCCCCAGTGCGGTGATGGGGGGCAGGTGATCCGGGGTGCATCAAGTGGACCATCTCACCCAGGCCTACGGCAAGCTTTGGTCACTGCGGGAAGAGGCAGGGCAACCATTTCACAGAACTGGGCGGTCCTTGCTTTTTGTTTCATCTGCGATGCTTCTATACCACAATGTACAATGAAATGCTTAAATAAAAGGCGAAGCTTCCCTTCCTGCTGCCTTTGGAAACGGAGATACGGAAGCTGGAAGCTGGGAAGGCTGTGTGGACAGATCGTGGAAGGTTTGCTGTTGAGTCGTAGCAAACTTTCCCTTTATAAGGGGCCTTCCAGCAGGAATAAATGGGATGTGCGGCAGCTGTTCCTTTCAGGAGGACCCACAAGGGCACACCTCTTGCTAAATGATGCCTGTGGTCTTTGTGTTCTCATTATTTTAATTTCCCTGCCTTACATGAACATCAGTTGGTGTGCACAGAGGTTATAGTAATGTTTGTCGGCCTGAAAAGTGTACATTTGAGTGGCAAATGAGCCAAAACCCCAAAAACTGATGGAGTGTACCTAAACAGTAAACCTAACTGGTTTACCTAAACAGTCCTTTGACAAGTTTGCCCCCTTTTAAATTAAGATTTTAACCAGTATTTTTCAGGTTTCTACTGGAGCCTAGTTAATTTCTTGTTAACATTTTGCTGCTTTTCCAGATTGCTGTTTTTACAACTTGGAGAATTCCTTTGCAAGTTTTTTGGAAGTCTTTTAAGTATGGGATGCATTGCCGATTTGTCTGTGTGGCTTCTTTCTAAAATCTAGACATTCCTTCCACATTGCTCACAGCACAACGTCCGCCCGGGTGGGGTGAACAGCAAGGAGGGGCTTGCTCCCTGGTCCTAAATCCCATGTTGCAACTGGCAGTGCCCTCTAGTTCTGTAAAATTTTAAAAATTGTGGTCAGTTAGTTGTTTTCTCCACTAATAAGAGTTCTCCATTCTCCTGCCAGCTTTTTTTGAAAAGTGAACTGTTCACAATATGATATACTAGGAGAATTAGAGTAGGGAATTTTGTTCCCATTCCAAAGCCTTCTGGTGGAGTAGCAGTAAAAAGAGCTGATTGTCCAAAATATATTTTCCTGTTTATAGATTCCCTCCTGCTCACATCTGGAATAATGCAATGGGGTGAACAGTTTAATTTTTTTTTACTGCTTTACCAGTGCCAGTGTCAAACTATAGAGAACTTTTATACTGTTTTTCTTTTTGTCTGGGAAAAGGTAATTTTGAAAATTTCTCTCTGGGAACCAACTCCTTTTAGGTCAGTGTCTGGGAGTCAGGTTAATGGGATGAATTACTGCAATTCTAGAGAAGACATGTTTTTAAAAATCACCCAGTTTTCATGTTTTAACAAGCTAGTCTGCTTAATTGTAGACTTAGCTTGGTTCAAGCCAAAGTATACTGCATTCTAAAATGTTTAATTATTCTTTCAAGATAGCTTAAAGCAAAAAATTGCTTACTTCTGACTTTATCTGGGTGGCAGATTTTTAGACCTCAAAACATCTCAGAATTGGTTATGTACTAATATGGGAATGTCAATATTGTTGAAAATGTGGAATTTAAACACAGACCAAGGAAATGAGAGTCCTGCAATAAATTTTACTCCCATAAGTGATCCTTCTGGAGCCACTTGTTTTAGAAAATATTCTTTTCTCATAGTGGATAGAGTATTATTCAGAAAAAAATCCACCCTAGATGAACTTTGCATTTTTCTTCTATGTAAACATTGTGAATGTAGCTTCAGAACAAGCCCCTTCAGTATTTTTATCTTATTTATCTTAATATTTATGTACTGCTCCATTCCCTTAGGCTCTGGCCAGTTTACAAAAATTAAAACCAACAGTGATTACACCTAAGACAATGTACTAAATAAAACTGACATGAGAACTAATCTGGGAAGGCCTGTTGAGAGAGAGAGATGTTTTTAACTCCTCCTTAAAGGTGGGAATTTGGGGAATAAGATGCCAAATGCCAGCCTCTGGGGAGGCAGGTTCCTTTTGCCCATGTCCCTTGCTGTGTGGCCCAGTTCTCTTTTTGGTACCCAGCCTGGGTCTGCTATTCCATAGCAGTTGCTTTTTCCTCCCAGCCAGTCATCTGAATGACCAGTTGGTCTCAGCAGAACCGTCAGAGGTGCCACTGTCTCTCTACCCATGTGGCTAACCGGGCTCCATTTCTCACCCTTCCCCTTCAGGGTAAAGCACCAAGTGGAGTATCTTGGGCTTAAAGAAAATATTCGAGTACGGCGAGCCGGTTACGCTTATAGGCGAGCGTTCCAGAAATTCTTACAAAGGTACAGTATTTCTAAGCATCACTTTCTTCCTTCAGAGGGGGTTACACCAGGAAGGGAAGCTCATTCCCAGGTTTTCCTCCCTTTGCTGAGTAGAGTCAAATGGTTCTAGCAGAGCCTAAACACCCGACGAGGGGAAGGCTGCCTGTGCCTACTAGCCTGGCTCAGAGGTGTCATGCCTGTGTACGCCCAGGGCAGAGGCCTTGCACCCATCCTGCTCGCAGCATCCAGTGGGCAGCTGGTTTGCCACCATGGGAAGGAAGTGCTGGATGGCCCCTTGGCCTGAACTAGCAGGGCTTTTCTTACATTCTTAGGCATCTTAAATACATGCCTGTTCCTGTTTACTTGTCAATAAATCTTTAAAAGATCCTGTTTCTTTTAAAATGGAGAAAGACGTAAGATTTGTACAGCAGTTGTGGTTCTTGTAAAGCAAGCTCAGGTTTTTAGATGTTTTTACAGTTATGTATTTTATCTACACAAACGTCAATATCCTTGTGTTGCCGGTCAAGGCAATCTGCCTTTTGAAAATGACTGATGTCAGGGTGCGCTTTGAAAAACCTGCCCATTCTTGGGCTTACACAGAAACCAAAACAGTCGCAAAAATGGCTCTTAGGTTTGCGGGGGAGGCAGCAGTGATATACTGGTCACTGGCCAGTAGATGTCCTTCTACAGCTGCCCCACCCCCACCTTCCCCAGTTTAAACTGGCAGTAAGGGAAACTTGCTGATCAGTGTATTTCAGAGCTTGGTTTGCGACAAAATGAAGCATGCCTGAGCTGAATGCAGTGCAAGGATTTTCAAGCGACTCATGCTGCTGTAAAAAGAAAATTGTTCCCTTTGCTCTGCTGTGTTGATTTTAAGCATAAAGGTAGAGCTGTGCTGGGTGAGCATACAAGCCTTCGTGGTCCCACAGTGGCCGCCTGGCCAGCCAGCCCCCGCGAGAGATTTATTTATTATTTTATTTCTTTTATTTAGCAAACTTCTATGCCGCCCCATTTGCCGAAGCCTCAGGGCAGCTCACAACAATAAATAAATACACACACGATTAACCATATAAAACAGTATAATTGGAGACGTCCTGGCTGAAGATATAAAATCAATAAATAATATTAACAATTAAAATGACGTTTAAATAAAAAGGTCTTGGCCCGGTGCCGAAAAGCAAATAACGACAGCGCCAGGCGGACCTCTCTGGGGAGCGCATTCCATAGATGGGGCGCCACCGCAGAGAAGGCCCTACTCCGGGTGCTCACCCTCCTAATGTCCTTCAGGGAGGGCTCCCGGAGAAGGGCCTCTCCCGCTGATCTCAAGGGGCGGGTGGGCATATATGGACGTAAGCGCTCCTTTAGGTAACCAGGACCCAAGCCGTTAAGGGCTTTATAGGTGATAACCAACACCTTGAATTGGGCCCGGACTTCAATGGGGAGCCAGTGAAGCTGATGGAGGACTGGAGTTATGTGAGCACAACGCCCAGTCCCCATCAGCAACCTGGCAGCTCTGTTTTGCACCATCTGAAGTGTCCAGACCGTCTTCAAGGGCAGCCCCACGTAGAGTGCATTACAGAAGTCTAGTTGGGAAGTCACCAACACGTGTGTCACTGTCACCAGGCAGTCGTTTTCCAGGTAGGGACGCAGCTGGTGAATCAGCCGAAGCTGAAAGAAAGCGCTCCTCGCCACTGCTGTTACTTGAGCTTCCAGCGAAAGCTCTGGATCAAGGAGCACTCCCAAGCTGCGGACCTTGTCCTTCAGAGGGAGTGCAACCCCATTCAGGACAAGGTCAAGGTTCCCTTCCCCGAAGCCTGATCCGCCAACCAACAGGACCTCCGTCTTGTCTGGATTGAGCTTCAGTTTATTGGCCCTCATCCAGCCCATTACCTTTGCCGGTTCAGTACAACCACTGCCTCACCTGGATTGGTGGAAAATGAGAGGTAGAGCTGATGATTCCGCAGCCCACACCTCCTGATGACCTCTCCCAGCGGTTTCATGTAGATGTTGAATAGCAAGCGGGACAAAATGGACCCCTGCGGAACTCCATGGCATAACTGCCATGGCGCAGAGCCATAGTCCCCCAGCACCACCTTCTGAAATTGGCCGTTGAGATAGGAGCGGAACCACCGCCACGCGGTGCCTCCCAACTCCCAATCCCGCCAGCCTATTCAGAAGGATACCATGGTCGATGGTATCGAAAGCCGCTGAGAGGTCCAGGAGAACTAACAGGGATGCACTCCCCCTGTCTCTCTCCTTGCACAGGTCATCGTACAGGGCGACCAAGGCAGATTCAGTGCCGTACCCGGGTCTGAAGCTGGGCTGAAATGGGTCCAGATAATCAGTTTCATCCAAGAGTGCTTGGAGTTGTCCTGCCACCACCCGTTCCAACACCTTACCCAAAAACGGGATGTTGGCCACTTGTCTATGATTAGTGGCCATCTCTGGATCCAGGGAAGCCTTCTTCAGGACCGGTTGGACTACCGGCTCCTTTAAAGGGGCAGGTACCCGGCTGTCCCTCAGAGAGGCGTTAACCACTTCCAGGATCACCATTAGCACCCCCTTGCCTTTGCTGCCAGACACTGGCATGCAGCCCCTCACACTGGGGGGGTACACAGGCATCCCGACTAATAGTCACCAAGGGAGTAAAGCAAAACCGAGGATAATCCCTTGGTTAAAGACTACTTGCCATTTTAATGGATTGACCGGTCAATTTTTGTTAGCATGGATGGGGCAGGCATTCATTGTTCTGAAGCCCCTTTCTCCAACCCTACAGAAGTTTTGGGCTACAATCCCATATTAGCTGTGCTTTCTGAGGACAGTGGGATTGGTAACTGTCCCACCAGGTTGAAGAATGCTGTTCTCTAAAGAAAATAAAGCTATTTTTTCTGCTTTTAGAGGCTAAAGACATCATCTGCCATGGGCAGACATGACCCTAGAAGAGGCATTATATCACTGGCACCCACACCACGCGCTAAGTCTGTGCGGGAGGGACAGTTTTGCTGGGCCACCTTTGAAATGCTCAGGATGTTTTCTGCTTGTTCATCAGCTTCACACGGCTGAGGAAAGACTCCCCTGGGCGCTCTCGGAGTGTTTACTCGCAGGGCTTGTTTGTCTTAGCTTCCCTTTGGCCTGCAGGTTGCCACTTCTTTGTCCTCGGCTTCAAAGTGGAGCTAAGCCTCCCTTGCTGGGCCTGAGGGAGGGAGGAAGGAAGGTGATGTGCTTTAATAAAACAGCTGCAGGCAGAGGGAGGGGGAGAGGAAGCGGTAAAAGCATCCCACAGCCGGATGGCAGGCGGGGCTCCCCTGGGATGCGCAGCGCTGTCAGCAAACTTCCAGGGAGACAACTTAACCCCGACACATTTCACTGTCCAAACAATTCATGCAGCCTGTTTTGTTTTGGGTTTTTTTTATCATGTGATAACCCCGTTTTTGCTTGTGTGCTCATTCTTTTGCGATGACTGCCTTTGCAGTTTGCCTCCTTGTTGTGCTCTCTTTAATTGAGAGTTGCCGCAGTGTGAGAAAGACCAGAAAGACCCCAAATCGCCGATCAGCCACGGTGGCCATTGAGTGGCCTTGAGCTGGTCTCTTTCTGCCTGACCTGCATTCAAATTGGAGGTTGTCATTAGGAAACAAGAACAAGCTGGATCCTTCCGGAGGAGAAAGCACATACTTCGTAACTTGATAAACCAGATTGAACTGTGCAGTCGGGATTGGCCAGGCTTGACCTGGGAGGTGGTCAGTTTGCTACCTTGCCACTTCTGCTGGAGAGGGTGCCTTGGGTAGGTCCTGTGCAGTGTTTTTCATGGCTGCAGAACTTTTGAAAAGGCTGTGCTCCATGAGATGCTGTGGATGACCCCACTCTGGTCTGGAGTTGCTTTCTCAGCTTGCTGGCAGAGGCCTGTCCCCGCCCTGCCTCCACCTGGAGATGCTGTCCGGGACGGGCCCGGGGGCCTTGTGCATGCCAAGCAGGACTACCCGCCTTCCTACAGGGCATTCTCTGAGACTGAGGCCTTCACAGTTAGCTGTTCCAAGGAGTACCCTTTTCAGGGGGTGCAGGAGGCATAGACCATTATCAAAGAAACTGCAAGAAGAGGATTAGAATGAGGAAAGGAAAGGAAACTACATAATAGAGAAAAGGAACAAGCTATGAGGGAATTCCAACGCAGGGACGTGGTGTGGTCTGGGGAAAGATGGGTGGAATCAGCAGTCTGGCCAAGGAGCTGGAGCTTGGTGTTCTAGAGAAGCGTAGGAAGGCATGGAGCCACAGAATGGAGCAGAGGGGGCACTGTTAGTGGCTGCAGTGCCTTGTCCTTCTAGTCTGTAGGACGTCTTCTGAGGAGAAGCTTGCTTGCCTTGGGAGTTTTTGATTCTTTGGTGGCAGTAATAGTAATAAATCCAATCCCACGTTACAATAACTGGGTCCAGAGGCGGACTGAAACATGGATGATTTGGGATGATGCTTGCACCAGAGCAAGAATTTTCTTTTGTGAACCAACAACAGATCCGTGACAGTACCGGGCGGCCGCTGATCTCGGCACTTGGGCTGGGACATAGGGTCTCCTGGGCATGGCCTGAGTCCTCTGAGTGCAGTATCTCTCTCATCTCTCCCCGAAGGTATGCCATCCTGACCAAAGCAACCTGGCCTTCCTGGAAAGGGGATGAGAAGCAGGGTGTTCTTCACCTGCTCCACTCTGTAAATATGGACCCTGACCAGTACCAGCTTGGGAGAACAAAAATCTTCATCAAAGCTCCTGAGTCTGTGAGTACGACTGCAAAGTCTTAATTCTTCTTGGCTGCACCCTTCCAAGATGAGCTGGTTCAGCTCTGTGGCTGTTGGGAGACAAGCAAGGCCAGCCACTGCCTCTGAAGCAAAGCACTGTGGATAATAGTGGCAGGTTGCTGGGTGTTAGGTAGGTAGACTTTGCAAGTGTGGATGGAATTTGCATTTGGCTCTGGGTTCAAGCCCCTGAAGTCTTGCTGGGTGATACTGGCCAAGCCATCTTTTCCTCAGTTCCCTGTTACATGGCGCTTAAATAATGCTCTCCCTAGGTACTCCCCATGCATGATCTTGGCCATCCCATAATTATGCAAGGGAGGCTGCTCCTAACAATATCCCCGTGACCCCTCTGCTACACCAGCTCCACTGGCTACCTGTCATAAGCATGGTTGTGACCTATCGGCCCCTATATGGCTTGGGACGGGGCTACCCGAGGACCGTCTTTTCCACAGGTGAATGCCTGGATTTTAAGGTCATGGCCTGAGGCCATTTCCTCAGTGCTGCTGGTTCTGAGGCCCCAACCCAAGGAGGAAGGCCCTGCTCACCTGCAGCTGCGTGTGTGCAGGCCTCCTGCAGACACATGCAGAAAGGCCGAGGGGCTTTTTTGCCTAGCTCTGTATTTAGGCTCTTTTCCCTGAACGCGCCACGAGAAATGGAACACTGCAGGCAGTGACTTTCACATTGGGAGCATGCCTCCTCCTCCTGAGTGAGGGAAGGTGCTTGGGGGTGATTCCCAGGCTGCCGGGGGGCTTGCAGGAGGCTGGTCTCCAGGCCCAAACGGCAGTCTTCCCGTCTTGGTTATCCAAGAGAGAATGAGGTTGAAGAAGGTACAGTGAAGAAAAAGGACGGTTTTCTTTTCTTTTCAGTGTTTTTCTAGCAAATCACTAGGAATATTTTTTCTTTGAAGGGGTTTTCTGGGCACAGGAAGTGAATCTGAATAACATCAGACGAGTCACTTTGCTTTGATAGATGTGCTGCAATTAGTAGAATGGCTGGGAGTAACCAGTGCAAGAAATGTTGTGAGCAGTTTGTTCTGCCAGTTCCTTCTCTGGTTACAAAAACCAAAAGAAAGTAGGGGGAGGGACACTAATGACTTCGCAAGGAGAAAGCTGGCCTCAGCGTCCTGGGAACTGTACTCCGTTCGCAGCCGTGTTGTGGGGACGGATGGCCTTGCCTCACGGGGAGACCCTCTTCGGGCTCCTGCTCATTGCACTGGCAGGTGGACTTCCCGGTGTGTCGTGCCCCATACCCCTCAGTGGGAACGGGGAGAGGCTGCCCTTGCAAATCCTGATGGAGTGGAGAGAGGATTGTAGGGCACAGGAAGCCATCGCCTGGGAAATTTGTTCCAGGGCCAGCTCAGTGGCCGCTTGTGTGCTCTGTTCGCACGCAGAAGGCCCCATGTTCAGTCGCTGGCAGCATCTCCGGCTAGAAAGGGTCAGGTGCAGGAAAGGCCTCGGAGAGTGCTTGAAACCCCGGAGAGGCACAGCCAGGTCACCTGGGACACAGCAGCTTCCAGTGTTGATGCTTGCAGGCAGTGGGGTTCCTGGCATCTTTGTACAGTAGCTGGTACGAAAAAACTCTCTCTCCCCCAAGTCCCTGGAGCGCTGCAGCCCATCAGAGTGGTCAGTTCTGGGATTGATGGACCAAAGCATATGAAGCTCAGAGAGCTTCACTGCCTAAATGGTTTGCCACCACCCGGAGAGCTTCAGCAGCTGGCAGTATGGAAATCCATTAATTATGCCACACCCAGCAAAAAGTGTGCCTGGTATGGAGGGTGAACTGCCACCCACTTGGAAACAAGCCACTGTACGGTGCAGTGTGTATGAAGGACGGCAGCTCCATGGGCCAGGGAGCTGGGAGCATGGAGGTTTCAGAGGTGAACTTACGGAGGGACACACAAATGGGTGCTCTGCAGGGCACCATACAAGATGGGGCTCAGTTCTCCATCACTTTCCTCTCCCTTGATCATTTTCCTGGGGCAAACGGGAGAGCAGGAAATGCTTGGCCAGAATGGCAGCAAGCAGAATGCCGCCCTGGAGCCGCTCATCCGAGCAGCTGCCTCCCAGTTCCTGCTCACATATTCTGTTTGAAGGCAGATCTGAAGCTCGTGAGAAAGCCTCCGGTCGCTTGTTGGCTGGAAGATGGTCTACTTCTTTGCTTCCAAAACAGCTTTTCCTTATCTGTTGCTTGTGGATCACAGGATTGTGCCCTTCACTGGGCAAACATGTGTAGGGTTGCCCTGACGTCTCTCAGGTTAACTTCTGTTTCCACGCTCACTTGCTGAGCTGCTGGCTTCTCTTTTTCTTGCAGCTCTTTTTGTTGGAAGAGATGAGAGAACGGAAATACGATGGCTACGCTCGGGCAATCCAGAAGGCGTGGCGGAAATACGTGGCCAAGAAGAAATATGTGCAAATGAGAGAAGAAGGTACCTCTTGAGTGCTAATATCAGGGCCATTTAAGTCTAACAGATCTTCCTAATTAGTGTGGTGGTCGGAGTGCTTAACTGGAACCCGGGAGAAGTAAGTTCTGGTCCCCCTTGGCTGGGAAGCTCCTTAGGTAGCTTTGGGTCTCGTCACTGACTCTCAGCCTGACCTACCTCACAGGATCATTGTGAAGATAAAGGAGACAGGAGGAGGATTGTGTGTGTTGCCTTGGACTCTTTGGAGGAAGCCACGGGACATAAATGCAACGAATACTAGAGACAGATTATAGTTTTTCAAAGAGCAGAACACAACAGTGCGACCAGCATGTGTCTGTGTGCACAGCTGACAAAGCAACGTGTCTCTAAAACCATGTTCAGCTTGCTGAGAAACCCTTGCGCAGCTCTTGCCGGAATGCATTTAGCCCTCTGTGCCTACCAAGGAAATGCAACCACCTGTGACTTGCGGAGGGGGGCAGCATCATTACCTCCAGAGGCTTGGAGGAGTAGCTGCCCCTTAGGGTCACTGACCTGAGAAGGGATTTGAGGCAGGGTCTCCCCAAATTTAGTCTGACACCTCCAGACCACTGCATCACACTGACTCTTGCTCTCTTTCTCTCCCTGGACCGAGGCCCAAATCAACATGGTATGGTCCTGGTGTGAAGACTGTACCATTTCAATTCCACATAGGGAGAAAGGTTAACACTATAGCAGATTGTCACCTAATGATCTTTCTTTTCAGATTTCTGAAACTCCTTTTTAAAATTGGGGCAACTAAGTAATGCTTTCTCCTGCTGTTTCTGCAGCTTCCGATCTGCTGTTGAACAAGAAGGAGAGAAGGCGAAACAGCATCAACAGGAACTTTGTGGGGGACTACATAGGCATGGAGGAGCATCCGGAGCTGCGGCAGTTTGTGGGCAAGCGGGAAAAGATAGATTTTGCGGATACCGTCACCAAGTACGACAGGAGGTTTAAGGTATACATGCGAGCGAGATCTTTGGCCGGCTTGCTGCTCTGCTCAACCTTCCCCTGTGGCAGTGGTACCCAGCGCAGTGGCAGGGTGGATCAGCTGGGCCTTTGCTCCAGAGCTATCAGCTCGCAGCCTCTGATTGCGACGAATAGCCCAGTGAGAGCGAGTGGCTCTACTCCCTGTTGATATGGCCCAATGCAATGATGCATGAAAACAGGGCAGCTGGAAGTGGAGCAGTGCCAGCCAACTGAGAAGGCATCTGGGGAATGGGTGGCAGGATCTGCTGGAGGGCGGGCAGGAGAAGCTCAGCATAACTGATGGTGCCTGTAGAAACCCGGGAGGGGGAAGCACCGTAACTGTGAAATTCCGGAACTAGAGGCACTCGGTCGGCACAGGAAGGACACAGTCCAGTAGCAGGTCCCCCTACGGAGATGAACCGAAGCCATGCAAAACCATGGCAGCGCTCTTAGGAAGTCCTGGTTTGTTCTATTGGGGCTTGCGCCACAGAGCTTCCCAAAGGATTGTGCTCTCTGTGTGTGTGTGTGTGCGCGCGCGCGCGCATGCACAACATTTCTAAAATTTCCTCTTGCTGGCATCAAAATATCTTGGTTGGCAGAATCATCCACATGCAGGAGTTTCTCCAGCATCTTCCAGATAATAGGATACAGAACGGCAAGATGATTAATGTGTTCGTGTTTCCAACAGGAAAGGGAACAAGTATCCACAAATCTTTTTCTTATTTCAGGGCATTAAGCGAGACCTCATTCTCTCTCCGAAATGCGTGTACCTGATCGGGCGTGAAAAGGTCAAGCAGGGCCCAGAGAAAGGCCAGGTGAAGGAGGTGCTCAAGCGACGGATTGAGGTGGAGAGAATCCTCTCCATTTCGCTAAGGTCAGCACCATCTTCTGTCAAGGAAATGTCTGGAAGACAACGAGACATTTCACTCTGTATACTGTAGAGCCTTCTGCTGCCCAGGCTTCTGGTTATCCAAGCAAAATGTGATCCATCCAGCTTCCTGTGAACGGTGGCTCTGTAATGCCAAGGACGGCCAAGCTTAGGTCTCACATGGTCTACTTTATTACAGACGTTTGGAATTCTGTAGACTCCTGAGAGACATCAATTTGCAAAGCAAGGTGCTGGGGGGCGTTGGGCCTGCTTGGATCCACTCTAGTAAGGCAGCTCTTCAGGAAAGAATTGAAGCCGCCTTCTCAGTCTGGCACCTGCCACATTCTTATAACTCCCTGCCAGTGTGGCCTTTGATTCTTGGGTGCCAGGATGGAGGAAGGGTGGATCAGATAAATTCATGGCAACCAGGGCTCTGCAAACTAGTGAGAGCCATAATGCTTCACCGCAGGTTCTGCATTTCGAGCCAAGGGACCCTTTGAGTAGTATGTTGTAGAAACAAACAAAAGGGGGAGGATGATTGTTGTTTCAGTGTCCCCCTTGTGTGCTTCCAGAAGACATGTGGTTAGCCGCTGCAGGAAAGAGGGAGGTATCCATGGTCTTGGGCAGACCCCAGAAAACACCGTGTGGGAGAAAATAACCCAGAACGTGGCGTGGCTGGCTGGAATGCTAGACAGAAGCACTTTGCGCTGCAACATTTGTTGCTGACCCCACGTGTAAAACAAAGTTCTGTACTTCATATTGCATTGGCATTATATTTACATTTTATAAAACTCAGTTGATATAGAACTCTATTGGTATTGTTTCGAAAAGTAGCTCCTCGAAACACAGCCACATGTTTTGAGCACCCTGTGCCCAACTTTATTCACAGCACAATGCAGGATGACCTCTTCGTCGTGCACGAGCAGGAATACGACAGTCTCCTCGAATCTGTCTTCAAGACAGAGTTCCTCAGCCTGTTGTCAAAGCGCTACGAGGAGAAGACACAAAGGAGGCTGCCTCTGAAGTTCAGCAACACGTGAGTGATGGGCTGAAGCAGCTAGGCTCCATCTTGTCCCGATGGCGAGGTTGCGGCAGAGCCCGCTCAGCCACCGATGCATGGTGGCTCCATGTGGCCCTGTCCTGAGGGATAGGAGCAAGACCACATGTGAGCTGGGGTTGCGCCCTTGGGCACACAGTCTTTCTCCTCAGCCTCCGGCAGCTTGGACTGCTGCTTCCAGGACACCTGGGGCTGAAGGGAGTTGTAGTCCAGTATACCTGGAAGGTACCAGTTTGGGGGAAGTTACTGGGCCAAAGCTTTGTATTTGGATGGGCTGCAATTCTTCTACCTTGAGGCAGACCATCTCCCCATGAAGGTGGATGCTGGAGGGGAGGGTTTTCCTTGCTGGAGGTGTTGGGCATTTGCTTGCTGGACCTCTGCGAGGCCAGCGGATGTGAGCAGGGTGAGCCTTCCCGCAGGCCTCAGGTGACCTCCCAGCCCCTGCGTGGGTCCTGGTCCGTCACAGTGCTGCGCAGGCCACTGAAGAAGTAGGGAGCATTGCGGCAAGTGAACTTCTTTTGGGCTCTAGGCAGTTAGGAATGCTTCTTGGCAGGCTATCTTCTGGGTGGGCCTGGGGGGTGCGAGGGGGTGACTCGCTTCTCCACTCTGCAGTGCAGCTTGCCTGTCCCGCCTCGGCAAATGAGGGCCCCTGGGACCAGGGCCTGCTGATAAGCAGGGAGAGGAAGGCCTTGCCGCCCACGGCCTCCTCCTTCGGATCGGCTCCCCTCGGTTGCATCCCTGTTTGACTACAGCCGTTTCCAGGAGTGCTGTGAGGGGGGCCTTCTTCCATGGTTGTGGTGGCAGGAGAATGGGGTTATTTCCCTCAGTGGCACGATGCAAACAAGCCACCACCCTGCTCCAATGCAAAACTCACCATCTGGGAATGTTTGTGGCTTTTTTTTTTTTTTTTTAAGGTAAGTCACTTTGCAGCTTGTGTGGGAGTCTCAAAAACTGAGTGCATTTTGCTGGTGTCATTTCCTGGGTGTTCTTAAATCCAAGAACAAAACAGAGGAAGCTTTAATTAACAATCGTGCGTGGGAGGGGAGAGACCACGCAGAGCTGTTTTTAACCTGACGCGAGGCGCTCTGTGCATCAGGCACATTTGATGTGTCTGCACCCAGCTCCCTGCAGGAAAAGTGCGTGTGGAGGGCACGCCTCTGACCTGAACCACCCAGTGGGGGTGTCTCGGGGGCCCTGCTCGGGGCAGCCGTATTCTTGCCGTCCAGTTGGGCCTGCTTTGCTTTCTGCCTGCACATCTGTTTCTGCAGTGCTGAAGACAGAGCAGAGACAGAAACCTTGTTTATGTGTGCTTGTGACTGAGCAGGAGCAACCAACATCACTGTGATGCCCAAATCGAGTGTTCTGGGCTGTTAAGAGAGAAACAGGCCAGGATAAAGCCATGGTTTGTTGCTGGGTTCACACACTGGGTTGATTCTCACGCCACAGTCCAGGGTTCCAGCTTTCCGGGCTGCTTAGCAAAGTGGAAACTAAACAAGGGAGGCGTGAGGCTTCGTGCTGCCTTGCTCACATGGTCCCAGCTGCCCATGAGAATCAGGATGTGCCGACTGGGCCAGAGACTCTTCAGAACCTGAACTCCCCCCTTGCTTTGGAGTCCTCTAGCTGGGGACAGCAGGCCCTCGGGAGACTTCTAGCCACAGTCAAAAGCTGCCTCAGCGCTCCAGGCCTGTGTGACACCGCTTGCTGCCAAGTGACCGCATTTCCTGCTCTCTCTGTACCAGGCTTGACGTGAAGTTGAAGAAGGAGAGCTGGGGGCCCTGGAAGGCGGGCGGCTCTCGGCAGGTGCAGTTCAGCCAAGGCCAGGGAGACGTGGCTGTCCTCAAGCCAAGCAATAAAGTGCTGCAGGTCAGCATTGGGCCCGGACTCCCAAAGAACTCCCGTATGTATGATGCTCTCCGGGGTGGCGTGGGAAGCGGTGGCGGCCACACCCTGTGCGGCACCCCACAGCGTGAACACGTCCTCTGCGATGCCTTGCAGGCCCCACCAGACGGTCCACCGCCCAGAGCAGAGGATGGACAAGCAGGACGCAGGGGCACACCTACCCCCTGAGGGCTGCGCCGCCGCCGCCTGGTGAGTGGGGCCTCGTGGGAGGGCTCCTCATGCGCACTGCCGGGCAAACGGTGCTCCAGCGGGCCGCTCCCATCATGTGTCCACCGTGGGCAATCCTGAAAGGCTTGTTTCTGCTTTTGCCATCTTGGGAAGGCATTTCTTCCTTTCCTGGGAAGCCTCTGGGCCTGTCAAGCTTTGACTGCGTTAATTGGCACCCTGAGAGTGAGGTTTATCTATTAACTTTGTGGCTTGGGGTGCGTGTGTGTTGAAGAACGGGCAAAGAGCCGTGCGGAGTAGACCAGACAGAGGCCTGTTCAGTCTGGGATCTGCTTCCCACAGTGATCGACCAGACCCAGGACCACCCAGAGGGTTTACAGAGCCTGGGGCAAGTGCAATTTAGCACTGGAAGTATGAAAAAAGGCAACTTATTCTCATCGCTTCTAGGTCTTCATCAGAACGGGATGATAAAAATCCCACCGCACACACCACACTCTCAAGGTCTAGCACGCCAGCGAGGCAGCCAACGGAGTCTGTACACTTCTATGGCGTGCCCGCCTTTGCCGCAGGTCTCTGGTGGATCGGGCAGAGTTTCCCAGCAGCTGGGCAGTCTGGATTTCCTCAAAGTACCCGATCAGGGTGCTGCCGGGTAAGTGAAGCGCCGTCTCGTCTCCACCTCACGCATGTTGTGTAGACTGAAAGTGGAAAGCTGGTTTGCCTGCTTGTCTGCGACTCTTTTACTCCTTGATGATTATTCACAGGGAAATACTTGTATTTTACAGAACTGGGTTGCAGGTGGAGCCACATTCAATTTGTGAGGCACCTGAGGCAGGTTCCTTTGTGACCAGACTGTAGTCAAGCCTTGTGTTGACACAAAAGCCTCATCCAGCATTGATCGCTGGGGCCTTGTTGCCTCAGCGGTGTCAGTCCTACATGCGATTAAGGCTGCTCCTTTGCACGCCTAGAGAAAACAAGCCCTACGATGCCCAAGGTGGGGTGCGGGGCGGGGGGTGCTGGAAGCTTCAGGACTTTTCTCCAGTCTGCACATGCACGTGATGGCACCCTAGGGCTACTAGTGGACGAGGACCTCATTTTGATCAAGCCTCTGTGACAGTCAGCGCGACTCCCGGTTTACCGATGCAGGAAGCCCAAATGCTGATCTGCAGCCCTCGCCTGGAAACGGCCTGCAGTGCCATCTGCTGTCATTCTGGGTGATGTTTCACTTGCGCACTTCCTGATGGAACGCCATTGGAAGAGGCATGCCAGAGTTCTGAAAGGGGCCAAAATCTCCCATGCTGCTCTTGAGAAAGACAAATAGCACTTCAACAAGCAGGGCACCTTGGCCACCATTTTTCCTGCGCATTCAGTCCGAGGCACATGAAGACCCGCCCATGAATAGAAAGGTGACCCTGCTGTGAGGCAGCTCCCTCAGGTAGAGCGTTGGGGCAACCTTTGGGACATTGCCTGCTGGGAAATGGCTTTGCAGAAGCCGAACTGAAATACCACGGGTACTGGCCTTGAATTTGTAACACAGTAAAACTGAGTCGAGTGGGAAAGGAACCCTCTTTAGTGCCATCCTAATTATAAAAGCAAAACAAAAAAGCCAAAATACTGAAATGCGCTTTGCAGTAGTAGAATCACTTCGCATGTATTTCACTTGTCCCGAGAGCTCCATAAAGTACATTAACCTTTATCTTCATCCCATATCGCGGATGGGAAACTGAGAGAGGGTGGCTTGCACCGGTCATGGAGGTTAAGTTGGAACCAAGCATGGCCACAAAGACTCACTGTTTCTCTGTGTCCCTCTGCAGCGCTCGCAGGCAGACTACAAGCCGCCCCCCTCCCGCAGGCGGCAGGCCCAAGCCGCAGCCCAAACCAAAGCCTCAGGTACCCCAGTGCAGAGCACTGTATGCCTATGATGCTCAGGACACAGACGAACTCAGCTTTAACGCCAATGACTTAATCGATATCATCAGAGAAGGTAAGCAGGGCTCCACTTTCGTAGCCTTTCCTAGTCAGGTGCCAACCTATTTTGCATCTCGCCTTTCTGTCATTCAAAAGACCCCCCGGATGACCAACTGAATTGGCAAACCAATATAGCAAACCAAAGGGCAATGCAAGGACTGAAAGCACCAAACCCAGAATAACATCAGGAGGTGCTACTCGTTACCCTACCAGACAACTCCACCAAAAATCTTCACAAACCAGGTGGGGCTTGGCACGGCAGAAGCCTGCCAATGCCAGGACCAAGTTGCAATGGAAAAGGTCCTCTCACCTACCCCACATGAGAGCATGAGCAAGGGGAACATAGAGAAGGATCCCCGATGCTGACCTCAACGGTCAGCGGGCAGACAGCTGGAGAAACATTTACGGTTTCATTTCTTCGGCAGGCAGGTTTAGGCTCATCCCCAGAGTCCTCTGCCATGTCAAAATGGGCTTTCCTGGGCAGAAGGATGGACGCATGCTCGGTGATGTTCCCCACCACTCTCTGTATAGCAGGCATGGGAAACTTCTGTCAGCCACAGGGCCCAAGTAAACCTGAGAGATGCTCCTGGAAAGCACATTCAAGGGATGGGCAGCACCAAAGGGAAAAGGACAGGCCAAAAAACACCAAATACCAGGCTGGTGAAGCCTAAGTGCTCAGAAATCCTTAGGAGACGGATTTTAACCTTTCAGAAAGGTGAAAACCTGTACAGAATCTTGGCTTGTTTGGGCGTATTTGTCTATCCTGGGTTTGGGTTTAAGACAAAACCGTTTTTTCCTGGTTTACCTACGCAAGGCAATGGACTACATGCACCAGTCAATGCTCTTTCACATTGCAGTTTATTAAAATAAGCTTTCTTGTTTAGTGCGATGTCCAAATATAGTCACTGTCTTTTATAATCTTGTCCTTTGGTACATCCATCAATCAGAGCCACATGCTAGTACATTTCTACCCACTCACTGTACACTGGAGGCTTGGAACCATGCCATTTTTGTTACAAATCCACTTCACTTGCAGGAGATCTGCATTTATTCCCAGCAATACTCATTACAGAATTTGTAAATCTTTACCAAATAACGGGGCCTCAGATACCACAAGTGGGTACTGTAGATGCTAGTGACAATTACACCCCTTACCCTGCACTTAAGTTAAACAACAAGATTACTGCTGGTCAGAATGGCGGGTTCCATTCCACTGCTGTTCTGACTGCTCTGTGCTCCACACAGGAAGCACTTGTTCTCACACTGAGTGAGATGCTCGTTTGCAGGTTCCACGGGGAGAAGTTGAGGGAGCAGGCGCGTGCTTTCCCACCCGCAGGCTCCTAGCTAAGTAACTGTCTTCCTTTCCAGATCCCTCAGGCTGGTGGACAGGCAGGCTAAGAGGGAAACAAGGACTCTTTCCGAACAATTACGTGACCAAGGTGTAATCCTGCAGGCGGAGAGGCCCTTCTCAAGCACAAGGTGCCCGTGGAGAGTTTCCAACCCTTCTGATCGACACCATCACCACCACTGTTGCATCAGTGAAGTTCAGAGGTGGCATGTGGGCACGAGAGAGTCTGCTTATTCTCCCAGAAGCCAAAGCACATGCCTCAGAGGCCCCCCGAAATACCAAACCAAGGAATTATTTATTTTATTTAATGCTTTTTTTTGCATGAAGGATGAGGAGCGGGTCTAAATTACATTCCATTCGTTTCTTAAAGTTCCAGATGCAGCAGGTGCTTTGCAAGGACTTCAGAAGAATTCCCCTTTTTTTCCAAGTGCCTTTAGTTGCTCTGTTGACTCTCTCCTAAATTATGTAACACAATAATGGCATTATATGCACATTTCCTCTGTTGATGACCCCTCAGAGGAGCTCAGTAATAAGTTATGCTGCTACCTGCCTTAGAAATGTAGGTTTTTAACATTGTATTTCTTCTGGAATCTTGTTGTTTTCTCCTGCCCCAACATATTTTGAAAGACATCAAAACATTCTTGCCCAGGTTTGCTTGTGAACTTCGGAGATTCCAAAAGGGCCTTGCAGCCCAAGGAAGAGACAGTATTGCATTGTATCCCATAAATGGTTCATGTGGCTGGTCCATGTTGAGGCTAACTATTGCAGTATGTCTTGAGGTGCACACTCCCCCCGCTCACCTCCTCCAAGGAAACTAAACTAAGGTTAAGATCATATAACAATGTACTTTTAAAAATCAGTAAGAGGTAAATCTGTATGAATGCACCCTAATCCTATCCATAAAGGTGGCTTGATTAGTATTTTGGGGCCTGGTACTTCAGCATACACACTATGAAGAGATGAAGCCAGTGTTAAGAAAGCTCCGAGTGAGTCCAGCTGCCCCTCCACACTTATGGATGATGTTGCTTACCCACTGCATGTCCTCGGTTTATCCAAATGCTTTCTCAACCACCATCAATAAAAACGTAGGAACTCCTACATGCTGCCGTGGGGTTTTGTTGGAGGCTATAAACACTGCCCTTTGAGCAAGTGAAGGATTAATGACCAATGGAAAGAGCATTTCACAAGAAGAGCATGATGCGCTTCTTGGAGTGAAACGCCACATGTCGAGGTTGAAACCTGGGGTTCACTGCATCTCCAGTTTTGTTTTTTTTTAAAAAGGTTCTTCCTCACTCTGTGTGGGACCCAGAGAAATGCTGCCAGTCAGAGCAGCTGATTCTGGGCTAGCTGTGAAAACAGCTGAGCTGGAAGGCGGTTTCGCTGGGCCTTGCACATCATTTGTTCAGTTTTTTAAACATGAAAACTGATTTTTAAAAACAATTTAAACTGTTATAGTCCAATGTGGAAGAGGCCAGGTTTGAGGAAGGCTGCCTTAAAAGGTCAGAAAGGCTTAAAACTAGCACCTTGAACTGAACTTGAAAGCTAATTGGCTGCCAGTGTAACTGGAGGCGGGATCAGTCTAGTGCACACAGCACCTGGCCTCCCACTGACAGCTCTGCTCTGACCGACCGGAATGCCTGGAAGGACTTCTGCACTATGGTTTGTGCTCAGAACTACACCCTGGACTGCAGCGATGGCAAGACAAGCAAGGAGCACCTACCTGGTTTGCCATAAGCCAAGAACTGGGTAAGCCACGGAGACAAGTGGGGGGAGCACAAGGCTGAGGCGCCTTCTGCCCATGGCATGTGCAACCTGCTGAGAGGGCACTGCCCTTGCGCATGGCCAGGGTGCTGCACGCCCCACGCGTGCCCCCGGTAGAATCCCCCACGTGGCCTCCACGCCCAAAGGCTTGGATGTGCTCCAAGACAGCAAGGAAGAACGAGGCACTGAATCCAAGGGGGGAGTTGGGCTATTTTGCCTTCGGGTGGTTTCACTTGGTTGTCCATGTGCAGAAGCTTTGCGCCAGGGCAAACAGCACACCCCCACCGCCCAGTTCTGAGTACGGCTAGCCGGGCTCTAGCTTGAGTCTGCTCTCGCCTTTCTTCTGACCATCTGTGGCTGACAGCCGCTGCCACATCCTTTGGCAGGGAGCTCTGGCTCCCTAACATGGAAGGTAGCACTGCCTGCCTGCCTTGATCTGGCTGCCTCTCTCTATTAGGTGAGAGAAGCATTTCTGCCCAGATAGGAGCACACTGTCCTGGTCTCCCTTCTGAGGTCCCCACCACGAGGAGGCAAAGCTGAGCTCCCATCACAGGAAACAAAACAACAACCTGCTGAGGGGAGCCCCCGGGCTGAAAGGGGAGCAGGGTGCTGGTTCTTCCAGGCAGGGCTCTTGCGCTTTCTACCCCAGGGCCTGCTGGGCAGAAGTCCACCGGTCATACGGAGGTGACAGATGGCAGCAGGGCTTGGCCTACTGCTGACAGACCTCAGCTGATGCAATTCCTCCTCCTCTGCAGCACAGAACCCCACCATCCAGCCCTCCTCAAGTACAGCCACTGGCTCTGGGGATATCTCACTACACAATCTCCCAGCTTTAGGAAGAGATCTGGCAGTCCTCCAGGTAAAGGACATGAGTTGCACTATACTTTTTTCCTCCCCATCACTGCCTCTCGAAGCCGCCTTCCTTATCTCCTCCTCTTTCACCCTTGTACCCCATCCTCAACCGCTGGCTCCTTTCATCCCAGCCTCCGGCAGCTTTCTCATTCACATCTGGCCAGAAGAGCTGCTCTTCTCTCTCTCCTCTTTATTCCCCGTTTTGCAAAATAATAAAACAGCAAGCTTAGCCTTGTGCTCTAAGCAGCTCCAGCCGTGACACACTGCAGCCCAAGGAAATTGCAGGCAGTTCACAGCAGCGAGGCATCCTCCCCCGCTGCCCCAAGACCCGCAGTTTAAGGAACGCTGGGCTAAAGGGCTCCTGCCTTCTCTCACCATCCTACACGCAAGGATTGATGACCAGCAGGGGCTTTGCTTTTTAAAACTTTTCACACTAAATGGCATTTTTTACGTCAATATGGCAAGAGCTGTGCAGATGGCATAATCCTGTTTCTGTCAGTGAAGGGAGGTTCTGGAAATTTCCCCCCTTGCAGCCATCCATTTCTGTCCCCCTCATCCACCGTTCAGGTTCTTTGCCCTTTCCAGCCAGAAGAATGGAGAACAACAGCACACCCTCTTGCCCTTCACACCTTAACCGGTTTAATGTTGCACAAAACGGAGCACGCTGCAGGTCCCTGCCTAGGCAGAATGAAATACAAGACACCTCTGGTGGCTGCTGTCATTGAGCAAGTCAATCAGCTAGTCCAAATAAAGGAAGGAGTGGGTCGGGGAGCAAAGTCCTCTTGACAACAGAAGCCCCCGCCTTCCCCCATTTTCCATTCTTAATCAAAGCGAAACGTCAGCCCATAACGGGGCAAAGTACAACAGGAGATCCACAGCTGTCACTTCCTGATCCCACTGGGATGATGACAGAGCTCTGCCAGGGCTCTTCCCAGGGGCTTGTGGAACATCATGCTTGACCTCACATAGGTGTGCTCACCTGAAGTCAGGGACCAAAATCCTATCAGATTCTGTGCCCGCTGAGCTCAGGCTCGGTGCCATCCAAAGGTGGTGTTCTCAGAGGCTCCCTGCTCTCCAGAAAGAACCCCTTGCCTGTGCCTCCCCGTGGGCACACAGCCTCTTCTCCACATGGCCTTGGGCCCCAGAAATCAAGGCTCCAGCTCTGTCTGGTAGCACCTGAAAACCACACGCTGGAGTTCCTAAGCGAGTCCCGACCCTTCAGTGTCCTCTTGTATGTGGGATTTAGGCACACTTCATTCTAACAGCAAACTCCAAGTCCACCCTAGCACAGTATGCAAGCCATGAGTTGGAGAGATCGCTCACCCCATCAGCACCAGCTTCTGTGTTCCGGTCTTGCCAGCTGCAGTCTTCTTTACGCCTCATCTGCAAATGGTGGAGTGAGATGGAGAAGTGGGGTGAGCAGGGCTCCCCAGAGAGCCTAATTTAGGATAAGCTACGTGTTTAAAGGAAAAGAGGGAAGAGTGCCGAGGAGCCGTGAGTGGTCACTTCCAAATTTCTCTTAGTGCACAAAATACCTCAGCTGCAGCAGGAGTCAAGCACCTTTTGACTCGTTGCTTTTCATGTCATCTTCCTAGGTCTGTGGGGCTTCTTCACCTGTGCCTGCTCTGGGCAGCCAGTCCCGCTGCAAGAGGCCAAATGAAGGGCCCTCTTTGCCTGGCTTGGCCAATTGCCTTCTGAGCAGCTCACAGGAGGGAGGGGTGTGCGCACACTGCTCATACAGAGATGAGCAGTTTGGGGATGGGGGGGGGAAGCCCCCCTCGGGGCCTCGCTCAGCAGCTGGCGCAGAGCGGCAGGGAGGAAGAGGAAGCAAGTGGCGCTTGGCCAAGGGCCCTTCCAGCCCCTCCTGATGAGACGGGCCAAATACTCCGTGCCTCGCAACTGAGGCGGGCTCAGCCAGCAAGCAGCCCAGTCCTCCCAGCCTTGGCTCTCCCTGAGCCTCATCTCCCCAAGCTGGATGGCGGCAAAGTTCCGCCTGCTGCTGCCTAATGAGAAGGGAAGGAGCCAGTGCTTTGTGCACCCCCCACTCACTTGGCTACCACCCCACCTTTTTCACTCCTGTACAACAGCTTTACAAAGTGTACAAAATATAGAATCTCAGTTGAACAGGAACTCTCGTGCCCATCCTTAAAAGGCCCCTGGAGGCGGCATCAAGACAGGTATGCAGAATACGGCTGGCACTCACGGAGCGGCTGCTGGGGTCCACCCAGCAGGTGGGCTGCACGGTCCTTAATGGCACTGGAGTTCAGCTGAGGGATGGTGCTGATCCTCAGGAACCTGCTGCTGGAATACTTCTTCTTGACTGTCTGTCAGAGGTTGAGGGACAACGTTAGGCGGCTTCAGTGCTTGGGGCTTGCTGCCATGGTCCCGCAGGCTTGTGGCTTGCTTTGTTCCGGGGGAAAAAGCACGCACGGTGCTCCAACCCCCCCACCCCAGCCCACCCCACCCCCCACTGGCAGGTTGCTGGCCATCCCTCTTGGTGCCCTGTCAGACAGCAATGGCGCTCCTGAATTGGAGGCAAGGGGAGCCCAGGCCTAACTTTCAAAGGCCAGATGCACCACACATGGGCCAAACCTTGAGGCAGGAACAGCCACAGGTCAAGCTCCCTCCCCGAAGGCTTCCACTGTCCTCAGAAGCAGGGCTCCCATGTGCCTCCTGCCTGCTGTGGGGCCAACAGCCAAGGGGGGCCAAGCAACCCACATGCTCGAGGTCTGGATGGGGAGAGACTCACCACTTGTCTAGTCAGGCTCCTGTTAACTCTCACGACGTTCTTGGCCATGTGGGTCATGACGGTGGCCAAGCTTTCCTCCGCGTACCCCGTGTAGTAGCGCAGCTTGAGGTTCTGCATGAGAGTGGCTGCCATAAGACCCCTTCGCAGGGGGGCTGGCAACAGCTCCCTGCTGGGCAACCCGCCTGTTCCCCCCTTTGGAAAACTGGACATGAACTGCCAGCGCTTTCAGGCTCTTTGTGCGGAAAATGACTTAATCTCGTCTACCTGCATGTACCTAAATCCGGTCCCTTTTAGACACGTTGGACCACAACTCTCACAATCCCCTAGGCAGGAGAAGGTTGACACCAGAACCATGGGGACTAGGGGCTTCTGTTCAGTCCTGCACCCCTCCTCTTGGGGAACCCATTGCCTTGGCCCCCGCTGTGGCCCCCAGGGATGCAGCTCCGCGGTGCTCGGCCTGCTCTGCCACAGCCCTGCGTCCCGCCAACACTCACCCACTGGCCTTGGGACAGGACCTGCAGGGACAGGCAGAGGGCGGCGGCAGCGATCTCGGAGGGCTGATAATGGGCCATCTCGTAATCCACGAGGGTCAGTTCCATCAGGTAGTTCGCCAGCAGGAAGGATTCCAAGGACGGCTGGCGACACAAGAGGGGACTTCCGTGAGATGGCTCCTGGAGGCCCTCCTCCGCCACGAAGGTCACGCGGCAGGCCAAACCCCTGCTGCAGCACCACCCAGCCCTGGCTGTGGGGTTCCTCGACCTTTGCCTTCACTGGGGCTTGCAATGGCGTGTAGAGCAAAGATCCCCAAGTGGGTGACCTCCAGACACTCTGGACTTCCATTTCCACCAGCTCTTGCCAGCATGACCAGTGGTTTGGAAAGCGGGGCACTGCTGACCGAGGCCAGCTGAGGGTCCCAGCGCAGGAAGGCTCTCCCTGCTTCTGGGTACCTCCAAACACTTTCAACACACCTGGGCAGCAGTGCTGCTCTGGCCACAGGCACAGCTCACCCGTGGGCCCTACCTCCGCAAGACTGTGCACTCCCTTCCCATTTCTCTCTCTGTTCCTCTGGCCCCTCCCCAGAAACCTTTCAATCAGCTCCTCACCACTCGGTGCACATTCCTCGTCCTAAAAAGCAGCAACAGAGCCGCTTTCACGGGAGCGGGAGGGCTGCTCAGGCTCCCACTCACACCGCTGGAACCCTGTGCGCAGAGCATCTGGCCAGCCCACCACCTCCTCCCCCCACTGGGCTGGAGTGCAGCCCAAATCAAAAGCAGAGCCAAGCCGGGATGGTGCACAGGGCCCTCCTGCCCCACCCCTTCTCCAGTGCACCATTTATTTATTTATTGAAAGCTTTTCTACCCCGTCCCCTACAGAACATCTCGGGATGGCTTACAATAAACAAACAGAACAGAACAGCCCCACTGCATCCGACCATTAATATACTAAAACCCCAACTAAAAATTAAAATAACGGGAACCATGTTAGGCGCCCTGTCCCCATCAGGCCTTCGGATGCCATCTTGCCCATCCCACTACCCAATTCCCACCCTGGTGCAGGTTGCTGGCAGATGGACTTACATCAGAAGCTTTGGCTGCCCTCCTCAAGAAGTGCAGTGGCAACGGCCGGCCCAGGGAAAAGTTAAGCTGTTTAAGGATATTCTGCTCCATTGCCTGAATCTGAGCAACCTTGTACGCTCTGTCGGTGATGTAAACGAAATCCAGGACGCTCGGCACGGAGACCTCTTCATATTTCGCAGCCAAGAGCATTGCGGTGACGCCAACGAGTTGCAGCTCCTTCTGGGAGACGGGCTGAGCCTGGTGCGACACAGAGAAGACTGGCTGCACCACACGGCATCTTGCAGGGGCGTCTCTCATGTGATAATACAGGAGCAGCTCTGCTGGCCCCAACGCAGAAGCCAGGCCCCATGAGCAGATGGTCCGTGGGGCAGCCCAGTTCGTAGCTTGTGGACATACTTGGGGACTGAGAGAAACCAGAGCTCTCCCACGCAGCCTGCCAGTTTGCTGCTTGGACCTTGCCAGAAACGAATGGAGCAGCAGTCACCCCAGTTCTCAAGGTGCTGGGCAGAAACCCAGCAAGAGGCGCTGCACTCTTCTCTCCCAGTGAGAGAGGGGCAAGCCCACGTTTGAGCCTCACGCTCGGACGCCTGCACTCGCTGTTCAAGCACTGATCATGCCCTAGAGCAGGGCTGGGTGGCTTCCAGCCCACGGGCTGAAGTAGCACTTGGCCACTTGCAGGACAGTCTCCCGAGCCACTGGGTGCGGCAGCCTCCAAGGGCACCTTGCGCCACTCCAGGGAGAGTGGCCTCTCCAGGAAGCCCTCCAGAGACGCGAATGCCCCAGATGCTCCGCAGGTACTTGAACAGCACCAGGACGGCTGTGCGGTCGGGCACAGCAGGAGCAGGAAAGCCCGGCGGCAGAGCAACAGGGCCTGGTGGGGAGAGGCTGCTGCGTGCCACTGTGGTGGTGCCTGGCTCAGCTCAGCCTCCGAGCTTGCGGGCGCGCCTCACGGCCCTCCCTCCTGTCCTCACGCTGCCCTGCAGCAAGCTGAGCACCACAGAACCGCCAGAAGCAGCGCTCGTGCGCCGAGACACAGTCCCACGGCTGCTCTTTAAGCGGGAGGGGGGTGCCCTCAGCTTCAGGAGGGCTGCAGGGCACCTGCTGCCGCCTTGGGCTGCACATGGCGCACCCTGGTGCTCCAAGCAGGAGGCCGGCAGAGAGCGCCACGGGAGGCTCCGCGTGCTGCTCTTCAGTGAGCTCGGAACGCCCCTCGGCTTACTTGCAAGTAACGATCCATGATGGCGACACACATGTAAAGAGTCTCCTGCAGGAGCTGGAACTTGGCGTGAACCTCCACCAGCCAGTCCACCAGAATGGCCCGCATGCGCCCACTGAGCTCCGTGCCCTCAAGGTAGAAGGGGGACACGCAGTGCTGTTCCTGCAGAAAGGGCCGGCGGACTGAGCAGCGTGGCCTGTGTTCCAGAGACTAGGGGACAGGCCCAAGAGAAGGGGAGCAGAGTCCCACTGGGCTAGACCACCCCTCTGCGGCCAGTGGTGGCCCCACAGCAGGCTCACTGGCCACATGTACATACCTCAAGCTGCCTGAGGTAACAGTAGATGTCCTTCACATAGTCACCACACAACTGAGGATCTCCGCAGTCCTTGGCATCGATGTCTTCGACATCACTTTGCAGTATCTCAGAGAATGCTTGACACAGATCTGCTTCTGTTGAAGCGGAAATGGGGTCCTAGTTTTTAAAAAGGGCAACAGCATGAGTGAAACCCAGGCAGCCAGCGAAGGTTTCTGAGGCCCCCCGATGCTCCTCAGGAAGCGGCGGCCTGTGCACGCTCCCCGACCTGGGCCTCTCATGCTCCTTCATAGTCTGCCAAGAGCCCAGCCAGGCCAAGCCCTCTTCCGAAGAACCATCCTACAAGGTGGCTTGAGCTTGCTAAGGAACCCAGGGGCCTCATACCAGCCAGGATTGGGAGCCTGCACACGGGTGTTAAAACTGCTTCAAAGCTTAAGTGCCAAACCTGTTATCTTTAGACAAATAATGTGTTTATAGGCACAATCTACTGCTCCTTGCTGGGGCACAACGTTGTTTTAACACTGTATTTGTTCTATTTGTATTGCTAGGCTCATTTTCAGGGCAGAAACTCTCCCAGGCCAGATTCCAACAGGAATTATTATTCAAAGACATGATATAATAAGACTGCAAACATTCATAAAATAGCAGTGCAGCACTACTAAAACTTGCAGGACAATTACAATAGAGCAGAAGAATCCAGATGAGGATAGTCAGGGCAAGGCTAAGATAAACAAGTAGGTCTGCTTGAGATTTTTGAATTACACCTTGATTTGTGATGAGGACGAGAAGGGATTCTCCAGAAAGGTGGGAAAAATGTGAGCGATGGAAGAAGCCAGCAGAAAGGAGCCAGAAAAAAGGTCAACCACAGCTAAGCACCCCAAGGCCAGGTAAAGCAAAAAGAAAAAGAAAAAGAAAGCCACTCAACAAAAAGAGGCAGGTAGGAGAGACGTGGGAGGATTGGAGACAGCAGTGAGTGAGCTTGTGCAGGCAGAAGCAAAGAGCCTACAGTCAAAGCTGTATGTCCGCAGGATTAAAGGGTTCCACGCAGCTCTCTGGGCTGCTGCACTCGCCAAATCTGTTGTGCTCCCCAAAGAATGACAGCAACCAGCTTTGAAAGGCTGGCCTCTTTTAATCCAAGAGCAGGAGGGGTGTGTTTTGCTGCTGTATTTGCCAATCTGGAAGGGCCTTCAATAGTGACTTGGGAATTTTTTGCTTTCTGTTGAGGGAAGAAATACCACAAACAGCTTATGTTGCTCAAAGACAGCTTTTCCCGCAGCTGGGCACAAAGTGACAGTGTATATTACCTTGCCTCCTCTAGATCTGCTGGTCACTGTCCTGTTGCTGATTTCTCCCAAGGGACTCCTTGTGCTACTCAGGTGGCTGCAGGACTTGGTGTGATCTGCTGGCATGCCACTTTTCATGTGATTCATTCTCTACAAGAGAAGATTTCATGCAACTCCTCCAGTGAGGCAGCCTGCAGCACTATGTTGGCTGCTAATATCAGGACTATGCACCCCATGGTAAAAAACTGCAGAATTTTGCAGTAACACCCACATTCCCAGGCAGAGGTTTACACAGGTATTGCCTGCATGCACTTCCAAGTGTATCTTCCCAGCTTTATGGGAAGCTTGGGCTGAAGCACCAGGAAGTTTTGGTGCTGAAGAAAGCAGGTTCTGCTCAAAGGCCACATGCTACCAGTGCAAGCACAGAATCACCTGTGATGGAATTGGGGCATACACAGACCCCAGAATAGGATTCCTCCTCCCACCTTCCTCCTCCATCCCAGGGCAAGTCGCCCTGAGGAGGCTGCTGCCAGCTTGCTCCACTACACAACATGCCACCTGGGCTAGGCGCTGCACAGGTGGGAAGGCACATGTGAAGAGAACAACGGCACACGCCACACTTCTGCAGGAAGACTCACCCGGGCGGGCCCTGGGTCGCCCCACAGGGTGGCTTTGCATTCCCCGCTTCCAGGGGGCAAAGGCAGCCTCGCCCAAGCGCGGCCTCGCGCGGGAAAGAGCCTGCAGGCCGAGCGGCTGCACCGCCCCACTCCGGCCCACCGAGGCGCGGCTGCGCCAGCCCGCGCGGCGCATCCCTTCGCGCCGCTTCACGCCTCGCAAAGAACCCGGGCGGTCACGCGCCACCCGCTGCCCCTTTGCCCCGGCGGCAACCCCGGGAGGCGGGTGAGGCTGGGCCAGTACCCCGCCCCCGCGGCCGGGTGCGGGCGTTGCTGAGCCGGGCGGGCACACGTCGGGCTCCAGCCCGGGCAGCGAAGGGACCCTGCGTGAGAGCGAGGGCGCGCCCCCAGCCCCGTCCCCGCGCGACAGCCTTCCCGCGGATGAAGCCTTCCAACGTGTCCGGAAGGCGCGGGTTGGGGGCGACCGGCTAAGAGAAAGCGAACGACACCGGCGGCAGCCCCTCAGCCCGCCGGAGACCTCCCTGGGGAAAGGCTCCCTCGGCCGGCCCGAGCGCCGGTGGGCTGAACCGACTTTCCGGCGGACAGCGCACGCCCACCCCCGCGCCCACTCGGGACGCGAGTCACGGAAGCCGTTCACACGTTCACTAGCATGCCGAAGAGGACGACGAGGGACGCATGCGCGGAAACGCAGGACGCCAAGCTGCCGCCGGTGCGGGCGACTGCAGCAGCAGCAGCAGCAGCTCCCCGCCCGCGACTCACCAGGCCGTCCCACAGGCTCACCACAGCCGCGGCCGGCCCAGTCGCTTTCCCTCACGCAGCCAGGCCGCGAACCCGGCCTTCAAAAACAAGCGCCGCCGCGCCGCCATTGGCCCTCCGCGCGCCGCCCCTTTGGCGGGCTCGCCCCTTTCCCCGCCCCACGTTGCCATGGCGACTCTGCTCGCGTGCGCCTGGGAGGAGGCTGCGGCGCTCGAGCCTTTGAAGGATCGCGAGATATGACATATGCGCGCAAGGTGCTGTGGGAAGGGTAGTCTTTCCTGGAAGAGGGGTTGGGAGGGTGGCCGGCTGGGTAGGGAGCCTGCGGGAGCCGGCCTAGCGGTGCCAGCCGCCGGGAGCCAGGCTGCTGGATAACGGTCCCGTCCCCGTCCTGGGTACGCCCCAGGAACACGCATCAGGCACAGGCCGTGACCAGCAGGAACTTATTTATTTTCATGCCATTATAACCACTGACCCTATTATCTAGTTATCATATGGAAGCAGGTTGAACCAGGCTCCCCAGTTAGAGAAGTAGCTGCCTTTTTTATTTTATTTTTACCGACAGCAAACACAACAGGTGCCAAGGACACTGCCAACTAAAGCAAGTGGCAAGTGATGCTACCATGAATATCTGGAGGGGTCCTGCAGCTCCGCAGAAACTAGAGAACAGGCTGAGTAAATTAGAAAGTTTTGCATACACAAAATGAAGAGTTATAAATACCGTTGGCTTTCCCCCTTATTAATAGCTGATTCATAGGAATTTGAGCCAGGAGCAGAGGGCTGACTCAACATGGGAAATCCCAGTGACACCCCACAGGTAAATTTACTTGGGGCACAGCCATTTAGGAGTATGGTGAGAGCACCAATAAGGCTAATACAGGAGAACTTCCCAATTGTTTTTGTACTACCCTCTCTCATCCCGTGCACACCTGACTCACGCAGACAGCCCTGATCATGCTGCTCAGTCATCCAGCGCCACCTGCCCAACCAGCAGCCCTTGCAAGGTGAGAGCAACAGCACAATAGGCCAGTGTCTACAACAGTTTCAAACTGATTTTTGAGACGCAACACAACAGACAGACAGGTGGATTCAGCTAACTTTATTAACTGTAAAACTAAAATAAAAAAAACACCACCCAGATCCCATGACAGAACAGGGACCCTTAAAATTTCTATGAATTCATGGATATTTGCCTTCGGAAATGAATTTCTAAGTACGGATTTAATATTTGTGGTTGGTTTTTTCTTTTCTTTTTTTACAAAACCAGTTTGTGCAGATCTTTAGATGAATTTAAGGTAAGACTGAGGAGCAAAACAAAAGAGAGAGAGAGAGAGAGAGACAAAAAAAGACAAAAAACCTTGCCTTTCCCCCTGTTTTCCTACAAACTGATTTCATTCAATCGGCATATATCTACAACCCAGCTAGTTGAAATCAATTATTTAGTGTTCATTAGTGCTGTTTCACAGCAGCAAAATATTGTGTTAGAGAGATTCAAATTGCTAGACATAAGAAAATGGTACATACAATTGGACAGCAGTCTAAATGTTTTTAATATTGACATTCAGATATATTTGCATTGTGCTGAAGGTTTAAGGACATGAAAATGTGATCTGAGGAGGGTGATCCAATGGTGAGTAAGCCAGTTGAGATCGAGGGATTTGAAGGTTATGTTCCCAGTAATTACGGATGGTGCGACTTGGAACGGACAGCGCTTGCAGTGCTCTTGCACATCCCCCATTCGTTTTAATGGGGCTTGTGCAGGAGAAGCGCTCAGCGTTTCTGCCCAACGCAAGTATACAGCAGCTTTTTTCCTAATTAAGGAATGTCTTAAAAACACAATAATATTCTTTTTTTTAAAAGTTGATCTTTATACATTTAAAACTAAAATACTTGATTAAATTAAGGACTCTGAGGTTAGTAATGAGTGAAATCATACTCTGAAAAGCTTGACTCTATGTAAAAAATAGAAACAAAAAAGACCACACAATTCTACTTTCTAAAGCAGATAATCTTGCCTGCAAGTTTGGGGAGGTCACTAAGCCCATAACATGTGCAAAGAAATGCAATACAAGGAACCATGCAAAAAGTACAGGAAAACGTGTTAAGAGCGGGGGAAATCGTAAGGTCTAAACAGAACCAAAAAAAGCTTTATAAATACACTGAACCGTAGGGTTAGCATCAGGTATACCACAGAGCGGACAAACGGCACTCTAGCAGGTTCAAATGCTTCCAACATCTGCACAGGTAAGTCATGCCATCTTTGGTTGACTGCAGTACCAGGAAGGATGGGCGTGGAGGAGGAAAGCCGGAAGTTTTAGGCAAAAGGGTGTCAACTCTCGCTCGGCAGCTGAGCTTCAATGTCCACTCTGCAAATGGGGCACTTCTTGTTTGTGATCAGCCATTGATCTACGCAGACTTGGTGAAAGAGATGCATACACGGAAGGCGCCTACAAAGAAGCAGAGCAGGAGGAAGACGGCTGAGTTGCTTGCAGACCAGAGGAGAAATGTGCGTCATGAGGCGGGTCCCCTTTTTGTCTCCCCCGCTTGTTTGTATATCACATGCTAACCGACCCATTAAGGGAGGTGAGTTAATAGGGCCTGGGCATATTCCTCTGGAGTGATGGGCCTTGTGGCACCACGGTACTCAGCTGGGCCACATGGCTTGTGCTTGCAGGGTGGTGGATTAGCAAGCAGGTGTGTATTATAGAGAGCGACTCACTGGAAACGAGTCTGGTGATGGCACCTCCCATTCCCCTCGCCACCCTCTTGTTTTAGAGCCTTGGCTTGCCCCTGCAGGCATCTCTCTGAAAGCAGCAAGCTCTGGACCCTTTAAAATAATGAACTGAAAAGGAAGGTTGACATTCTCCCAATACACACTGGCAATCCTGCATGTCCCGAGCGCTCGGTGCTAAAAACACACCAAGTCAGGCCATGTGAGGTGCTGAAGCAGAACTGCCCCGACATCTGGCCTCAGGGCCTCGAGGTGCCACCAGCGGCCAGAAGGGCAGAATGTCCCTGGGAACAGCAGGACGCCCCTGACACAGGAGCAAGGGGCACAGCAGAGACATCCTCACCCACTGCCTGTGGCAACGCTGGAATGTTGCTTATGCAGCAGCTGCACATGGCAAAGAGCCTGGAGCGCTGGCGTGTGCCCAGCAGGCATCCTTTCAAAAAGGTGGAATGACAAACAGAAGGCGTTTGTCCCTGGGCAGAGCGCTTTGATGATGCTCAGCAGAACGGTGGCAACGTCTAAAGTGGACCTTACTCTGCACTGGAACTGCAGGCTCTCCCTGTTGATCTCCCAGGCTACCGAAATGGGTCCTCTAAATGCCATGGGGGGAAATATTACACGCATCCAGTGTAATATTAAACCCCATTAACTGAGCATGTTAACAGTATTTTCCAATGTCAGTTCATTCCCGCACTGATGATGCGCTTGCGCCCCCTGAAGGGACATGCCTGCCTGAATTTCTGAAGGCAGCCGGTCACGCTCGGCATACGCAGAACATTTTCCAGCATGGCTCCGGGGGCCACTGGCTGGGCATCACAAGCAGCTGGGCCTTTCCATTTACCTGACATCTTCACCTTCCTCTAATATAGATAAGCAAATGGTGCACTTTTCCTCAGTATCTTCTTCAGTTCCTTCCTCTCCATCTTGTTTGCAGTGCAGTTTCCTCTGTGAGAACCAATCAGTTGTTACCTTATTAGCAGAGATGACATTATTGGCAAACTGAATGAGATCTGTTTCATACACAACAGCCAAAGTTAACAACGACATCTGACATACGCTTCCCACCACACACACATGGAGGTTTAACAAAATGCAACCACTAGGCTAAAGAAACCTTGCTGTGCTGACCCCAAATCCCAGGCTTCCGTCAAATGTTTTCAAAACCTACTGAGCTCTGACAGTGCAGGCATCTGCGAAAAGCTCAAGACTGAACATTTAGGAAGATGGTTGCAGACCCCAGGAAACAGGCCGGGAGTATGCTATATCTGAGACTGAAGCTAAGCAGAAAACAGGCACGTTTGCAGATGTGCCCTGGCGTATCATCCTGCCCAACAAGGCCAGGGCAGCATCATGCACAAAACGGATAAAGCTGATGTTTGCTCAGTCGGTCACCTGTCGCACTACCGTGCAAAGTAAGACTCAGCAGGTAAATTTGCTGCAAATTCCCATGATTCACTTTTGCAAGCTAGCGAGAACAACAGTATGTCTATGACAGTGCTACTTCTGCAGGTGATGAAACATCAGAATGCTTCCCAAACTCCCAGTGCCCAGCAAAGAAGCTAAACTGGAAACCTTTCTCATTCCCTCTCAGCAGTGCAATGGGTGTAGGAACTTGTTTCAGCCACCCAGTTAGAAACAATTCAACTCTTTTACATGGGAAATATACTCTGCTAGAGCTGCAGGCTTGGTTAAGATTTGCCATTTCAGTTCCTTATGGTAAGTATTCAATGGCCATCCTGGGCCAGCCATACTTACACAGTATCTCATTATAGGAAATCATGGCCTACACGTTGAATACATTGTTTAATGTGCATCCTCTCTCCCACTCCACTCCTGCCACCCAGAGAGACGTGCAAAACTTTATTAGAAATGTTCAAGCACTGAGAAATGCTCACCTTTTTGTACTTGTGTGGATATGTGCATCTTTCAATTGTTCCTTGGGAAGCACCACGATTCACATTCCCTAGACGTTCTTCCAGATGAATTAATTCCTGCAATTGAGGAGAAACCAGAAGAATTTAGTATCTTGGCACTCACTAAGATGGCATCAGTAGCTTCTCCCCTTTCATTTGCACACAGTTTCTCTGAAAAATGGCATGGTAGTTCTCCATTCCTGAACTCTCCTCAAGCAGCAGTGGCCTGGCCCACGGACATGGATCCTGGCTCCCCGGCTGCCGTTAGCTTACCTGCTCTGATGCCATACAGGGGCTCTGAGAGGGCCCGCCTGGTGCTGAAGTGGCTCCCGAGACCTCAGAGGCCTGTGAGCCACTTCCATTAAATGGATCCCTTTCGTGTTCCTTGCCAAGGCTCGGTGGGTATGTGAAGGACACCTTGTTGGTGAATAGCCAGATTAACACGTCTGTTTATGAATGGGATGGTTTGATGCATGTTTACTAAAGGTAAAATAACTGCACTGCGAATCATGACAATCGTGGTATTTGCACTGAGAAGACTGAAGCAGAGTGTTGAATTTTAGTCCCCAAGAGAACAGCTTTTTCAGAAATCCTTCCTATGCAATGGACTGGACCATTAAGAGTTCATTAACTCTCTGCATCTGATACCTTCATTTCTCTCCTCCACATAACAAATTGCAGCTGTCAGAGTGGCCTGGTTGCACTTTAGTAAGAGGAGCTCAAGAATTTAGCGCCAACTGTCCCCTTCTCCCAGCCACCTTGAGCAGTACTGCATCTTGTTAGCACAGATACTTCGTGCAGTACAGAGCCCTTCAGCAGCCGCCTGCTGGGTGTCATCCACAAAAGACCTGGCCCGGCGTCTGGCACCTCCTCTGTTCCATGGCACAAAGAGGGCCAGAGGGCATCATAACAAGCGAACACAGAGGAGCCCCGTTTGAGCGGCATCAGATTCTGCCAACAGCCCCACCCAATCATTCCCTCAAGCAAAGTTGCTGCCACGTAGCCAGGTTGATTCTATTACAAACCTCAAAATTGCCCCTGAATGGGCCTCTGAATGAAGTTCCATCCAATCCCGATGAAATGTAACGGATGTGAGGGTAGCCCGCCATGTCAGGAACCTATTCAAATAGCAGAATGGAGTTAAGGCTAATCGCAGGACAGTGGCGCATTTTACTCTTCACGCGGCAAACATACAGAGCCCTGTCGCTTGTGCCCTTGCCGCCACCAGCTGCCACAGGCAGCGTCTGGGCACGGGCTGGCCCGCCGCCCCCTCCCTGCTTCCTCACTGCAAGAGCTCCCACACTGCAGAGCCATACTGCGGGAAGGAGGGAGGCGGCACTGGAACGGGTGAAGCAGGCAACCGGTTCTCCCCCAGAGCAGGCCTCAGTCGGGGGTGCATTCTGGAAAGGCTCACGTAAGCATGGACGCTGTATGTGTGTGCGCACCCATGAGGTCTAGCATGATAATCATAATGCTCACAAGGGAAGAAAATGAATTCTGTCCATGGGAATGAGTAAACGTTCTGCTCATGTATTTCAGCATAATTTCAAACATGTAAATGGATATACAAGAAGCTCAAGCCAGTGTTTAAGGCATGCCAGGGACTGATCCAACATTGATACCATGGCAAAACTAAACTTTAAATTCAACTGTCCAATGGCTATGTTTTCCCAAACACATCCTTTCCATATTATATCAGAAACTCTCTAGATGTGCATGTGCCCACTCACACACACACGCATGTACATACACACACATTCACTCCCTCCCTCCCCCCCCCCCCCTCTCCATTAGAAATTCCAATGTCTTTTTATGGAAAAGAAAGAGAGAACAGACTCAAACTGGAGGAGCACATGTGCTCTGAATTCAGCTGCCTGGCAAACGTCATTCCCTCCTTTAAAAGCAGCCTGCGTGCAGCAACGGCCACACCTGGGCAAGCAGATTTGCTGCTCTGCAGCATCACTGGCATCGTCTCCAGAAGCCTGTGTCCTCTGAGCCTGTCAGGTGAGACTGCAGGAAAGCAAATGCTTAAGCTCAAGCAAGCAAGGCAACAACCTGAAAGGTGCCCGCCATGCGTCAAGGAATTCTTTACCACAACCAGAAAACCAGACTGTGTTGGAAACAACAGATGAACTCCACATTTCAAACTTTAAAGTCCTGCTAGGTTCAAGCCATTTAGCCGGCCGGTGGCCCTCTTTCCTCAGGTCACTTAATTCTTGCAGTGCTTGAGTCTGTGGTAAACTGTCTTTGAGGGAGTTTGATAGAAAAGCGAGGAACACAACTTTTAAATAACTAGCTGCCCAAAAGAGGAAGAACTTCTGCCTGGAATTCATCTAGATGACAACTTCCCATCTGGCCGACCAGCTACAGTATCGCTCATGTGCTCTTAAGAGCCACACAGAAACTTGGGCTTCAGCGGTCACTCAAAATCCAGGGGCCAGGACGCACCGGAGCCAGCCACCGCCGGTGCCTCACAACCTGCTCTCTGGGCTCAGAGCCACCGTGCCTCAGCCATGAACAGAGGAGGCCACCACTCCTGTCCATTCCCACCTCGCCCTGCGTCTCCTGTGTTTCCCAATGGCCGCCTGACAACTGTTTCAGTTAAACCAAACACCTCTGGCATGCAGCAACTTCCAGATGATGCCACGAGCTGCAAAATGTTAACGGTGGCAATTCAGAAAGGGCCTGCAGTGTTGCTATAGGGCAGTGCACCCACAGCCTCTGCCAAAGGCCCTCGCCCCTCTGCCTGCTTTGCCCTTTAGCGGTAGGCGGAAAGTCGGTGCCGCTTGTGTTGTCAAGAATGGTGGTCGCAGGGCAGGGGCCTCTGCACGGAACTTCTACAGTTTTCTTTTCCTGCTCGGGGGCCCAAGCCCTTAAGTCATGTCCACAGAAAGGCACTGCCAGCTACCGAGTTCAGGGAGAACAGCTGGGGTGCATCTGTGGCAGCATCTTCCGTTTGCATCATCTGCTTCCACAGCTCCAGAATAACTTCAGAATGAGAGAGAATGGCACCTGGTCCCAAGCCTGGGATGGGGGGGGGGATCTAGCCCCTAAACAGTCAACTTCAGACTCTGCTGCGATCCACACAAGTCTGACAGTAAAAAGAGAAGCAGTACCCGGCAACTCGACCTTTCCTGGCGTCCCAACACCTCCTCTTGCCATTACCACTGCCAGACATATGCCTAGTGTTGGTATTAAAAGGGGAAAGTAATTTCAAAGCCTCTTCCACCAAATCGATAGCAGAACGACCTAGAAATTCATTGTAATGAACTTTCTCATACTAATTACGGAGTAACCCAGCCATCTGAAGCTACTCATTGAAATACACCCCAAACAAAACAATCAGATGCAGAGGGTCAATGTGCTACTGGAGAATTTAGGGTGGGTTTTTCCTGATTTCGTGTCAGGACTGTTGCGGTCTTAAATCCGATAAAAGTCCCAGCTCGCTTTCTGTGCAAGCATCCGCTGCGATTTCCAAGCTCTTCATACACACAGAAGTGAGCAAGGAAGGAAACGCCCAGGTGGGTGCGCTCTGCCTGGGGCTCTCGGACACAACCCCGCTCTTTCCAAAGGGGGCTTCCACTGGTCCTGTCCCCAGGCAGGCGCTGCGAGCTTCCCTGGGAAGGGACAGGTGGTGGCCGCACCTGCACGGCCCTCCTCCTTACCATTAGCGGAAGTGCGCCAATTTGCAAGTGGTGAAGTCGAGGCGGGGTGTGATAGTGCGCCAAGTGAGGGTGCAGCGGGCCTGGTGGGTAGGTTGCGGCCGTCACTCCTGCTTCGATTCCCAGTTCCCTGTCGGGGGCGGAAAGTGCAGTGTCAGTTAGACTTGCTCTCACGGTTTAAGTCGGTGCCTCCTGCAGCATCCTGGACACGGCGTTCTCTTCCACAGGGGAGAACTTGGATATGGGAGGATTTGGGAACTACCGTCAGCACTGGCCCTGCAAGGAGCCTCCTCCGTTACCACCTTGCTTTGGGGCCCAATTCACAGGGACCGCTCTGGACCTGTACGCTTGCATTTTATTCCCTTCCAATATTTCTTAGTGGTTTCCAAGGGCAGCTCTCATCTGACAGAAAAAAGCAAGCTATTTTTGGTTTAAGTTTTAAACCACAGCATGCATCCTATACAACACAAGGGGGCAGGGACTTTAGTTTAAGCTGGAGTGGAAGTCTGGGGTGTCCAGAGAGAAGCTGGACTGCCTGCATTGCGGCCCAGGAAGAGCTACACCCTGCACTTCTCCAGGCAGGTGGGAGATGCGGCCCCCACACCTCCAGGGGCCTGCCGAGGCTCCAGAGCACTAGTGAGCACTCCTCACACTTCAGCTTCGGACATGGCTTGCAACACACTCACCCCAAACATGTCAAAATCATGTCAAAAGTGTGTGACAAGTTAAACCTTAAGGGCAGAGCCTGTCTTGGAGCTAGCATGAGGCTGCCCTGAGAAACTCCACTCTTCTAGGAAGAAAGGCAGGACGGAAACACAGCCGACTAAATCCCCCCGCTACCGAGGGATCAGCGACAAACCTCCTCGAAAGACACCAGCCAGCAAAGTTTATGGTATCTGCCAAGTCAGCAATTTAGAACAAATTAAGTGGCAGCGGGGCTGAATTAAGTTCAGCAGAGGGACCTGCCTATGCTTGCTTCCAGGTAAAGGCTTTTAGGTGGAGCGAGAGCGCTTGAGCAGTGGGGCGGCACAGAAATGAATTAAACAAGGATGAAAGACACTACCACCACTCACCAGGCAGAGCGCTCTGGCGCTTGTCGCGGGTGGGACGACATCGTCTGCGGTACATGGATGTGATGCCCGTGGCCATAGTTGGGATGCATGCGGTGGGGGTGGGGCGGAGGCCGCTCATGGGCTCGCCTGCGAGGGAGGGAAAGCAGAGGGTTGCCGCCTGCTCACCAAGGCTGAAGCTCCTCCCCAGGTCCCGGCAGACCCCCCCCCCGCCCACCCCGTTTCTGGAACGGAAGGTCGAGGAGGGGAGGGCTCCCGTGTTCCCTCCTCTCACACCTGCACAGTCAGCCTGCCTGCCCTGCTTGCAGAGAGCCCTCCCACCCCCGTGCCTCGGCCAAGGTCCATCCAAGCGCATGAACACATGGAGGAGGGGAGCAGCAAGGGGAAAAGACCCTGGCTGGCGAAAGACCATGCAGAATCTTTGCTCCAAGCCAAAGTATCAAAATTAAGCACATTTCTCAAACAGACTTAGCTTCACAAAAATCCCATTTAGTCTTTGGAATACAAAAAACGGCTGCCTCACCCTCCCCACAGCCCCAAGGCACCCTGGGACTCTGGGCTTCCCGCCAACGTACGTGGGATGCTGCATCATTCTCCTCCTCTGGACCTCCATCCGCTGGATCACTTCGTGGGGGTGCAGCCTCTGGGCGGAGGGCGCGGCGGCCGGGAGGTGATGGGAAAGGGACTGGTGGGCAGCCGGGAGTGGCTGTGGGATCGGGGCTGCAGCACTGGCCAGGGGGTGGGCTGGGGGCGGAGGTGGGACAGGGTGGGAGGAGGCGTGCGAGGAGATGGAGGGGTGGAAGGGGTGGATGGGGTGGGGGATGACGTAGTCGACTTGAGGGGACGGCTGAGGGGGCTGGGGTGGAGCCGGAGGAGGGGCATTCCCATGGGAATGGGGGCAGGCGGACGCTTGGTGGTGAAGTGGTCGAGTCAAAGAGGCATCTGGAGGGGGAAGGAGCAAGCCAGAGGGCAGGTTAGTCCTGGGCAGTCATTCCGCTCCACAGGGGTTGTTCTGCCTCCCCCTCGCGGCACCCAAGTCGGCTGACCCGGGCAGCTGTGCCCTGTCCCGCTGGAAGGGCCACACGCACAGCACGGAAGATCACGGCACCCCGGCTGTGGCGGGAGACTCCTGGCAGCTGGGCCACTTTGTGGAGCCCCTGCAGGGGGGTGAAGTGGCCCTGCGGCAGGCTCTCCCCCACCCGCCCTACTTACAAGGAGAGTGCATGTAATGCCGGCAGGAGGACAAGGAGGCCGGGGGCGGGGCCGGGGGCGGGGCCACCAGGCTGGCGCTGTATCCATCGATGGCGACGGGCTGGCTCGAAGCGGCTCCGGCCTGGTGCCCGTAGATGGTGGTTCGGGAGGAGGATCCTGGGCAGCAGGGGTCGAAGGCCGACGCGCCGTGGAACGGAGTGCTCCCGTGGTTTCTTACGCCGTTGCTGCTTAAGTCTACGGGCAGGGCCTGCTGCAGCGGGGCGAGGGGGAGACAGGAGGGTTGAGAAAGTGCAGCTGAGAGGCAGCCCTCACCCACACGACTCCCCCCCGTTCCAACGCACCGAAAGTACCATGCTGACTGTGCTTCCCCGCCCCGCCCCCGAAACAGCGTCAAGCCCAGCGGGCAGAGGGAGGTGGACAGCTGCAGGCAGTTCCTCGCCACGACATGAAAACCTTGCCGGTGCGCCTCCGAGATCACTTGCCTGGTCGTGGTAAGTGGCGCCGGAGCTGCTGCTTGGCCCCCCGGGCGCCGGTACTGGGGGCGGCCGCTCGACCGGGCAGCTGGATTCGCTGAAGGAGGGGGAGAGCGGGACGCCCGTGTGGGGGGCATGGTGATGGTGCTGGTGGTGCTGGAAGTGGTGGCTGTGCTGCTGGAAGCAGCCGGCGTGGGGGTGTCCCGGGACGTGGTGGCTCTGCGGCGCCCCCCCACATGGAGAATGCTGGGGGCAGCAGGAGGGCAGCCTCGGCATCGCGGGGGGGCCCGGCTCCAGCGCTGCGTTGGAGGCGTTTCCTCTCGTGTCGTCTGGAACGGGCAAGGAGAGAAGCAGTTTTCAACACGGCTGGTAACATAACGAGGCGGCGGCGGTGGGGAAGGGCAGCATGGAAGCCGGAAGCGCTGCAAGCGGCGGAGCTGGACGAGAGCGCCATGCTTCTTGCAGAGGGGCCCCGGGGCTGCATGGGAGGCCCCTGTGCCAGCCAGCTGGGCCTCCCCCGCAACGCTCCAGGCCGTTTCCTCTCCCAGCGGCTCTCACTTTCCTCTCCACTGCCCCTCAGCCAGGGCAGTCTGCTTACCAAGCCTGCCAATCTTCTCGCTAAGAAACGAAACTGCCCTGGGGATACTTGCTAAGCGCTACACCAGGCACACTGCAGTGCCAACGGGTCATCTAGGGTGGCGTTCCAGACTTGGTGATCTTTTGCAGGCCAGGCATACTGGCCAAGCCGGAGTCTCTGATGGACCGTCATGCTGGCCGCAGGGGCCCAGGGAACCTTCACCAGCCCAAGGACGGGAGAAGCTCAGGAAGAGGGAGCCCTGCTCAGAACTGGAGGCCCCCTCCCACAGCTTTGCTGCCTGACCTGGCATCTCAGGACGTCTTGAGGGGGGGACCATCCACAAAGGAGGGGGACACTGACTCCAGAGGTGCCTACGCTACTCTGGTTGTGGGCCCCATCGCCCTTGCAGCTAACTGATCTGGCAACTGACTGCAAAAGCCTGAGACCGCGGTCCATACCTCCTGCTGCGTTTCCAGCAGAGCTGCTGCTGGTGAGAACCACGAGTGGCTCTGGTACCAATGAGGACTGGCTGCTGGGGATGCTGGAAACGACGTCAGAGACCTGCTCTGCGGCTGTCGCGCTGGGGCCACCTTCAGGAGCAGGATGTGTTGCCTGGGATTCCCCTCCGGAGGAGGTTGTCGGCACCACGGTTGGCTCTATGGACAAACCAAAAGCATGGCATTTGAGCAAGTGGCTTGCAACTCAGAACGCGCTCCTTTAACGTGCCTCTGCGTCCGACCCCAGGCAGCCTGCACAGCGACCGACTGGCCACCTCAGCAGTGTGCGCTCGCTCGCTCGCTCGCTCACCCTGGCGGGGACACAGGTACTCTTCCCTTCACCAGCTCTGCAGACATTCTTACTGGCAGCAGCCTGAGCAGCCCTTAGCTTTGCAGTGGCTGTCAGCAGTGGTGCTTGGTGGAGAAACCAACATCAAGGGGCTGAGCACCTCCTGACGTGGACTTACCTGCACAGCAGAACCATTACCTGAGGCCCTCTTCTGACCAAGGCTTAAAAGACGGCAACAAAGGTTGCAAGTTTTGCCCTGCCCACCAGAAAATCAAGAGGCAGGAAGCCTTTTGCACCATTACAGAATTCTGTATAGAAATGCAACCAACCATACAGACCTCTCCCTTGGTTTAGCATACAGACGGAAAGGAAACCTGTCTTTAGGCAGGCATGTTGGAGGACGGGAGCAGGCCTGGACGGCAGCCCATGAATGCGCACGCTGTAATAAATGTGTTCAAGTGCCTGGGCACCCCAAGCCTTTCCACGTGCCTCTGCAGGCACAACAGCAGCGTGTGGGGCGGTGTCCAGTCACGCTGCTCCGCTTCCACGGACTGGGTGGGGTCAGCAGCTGCGTTGCAACAGGGATCCGACGCTTGGGGGAAAAGCCAGCCCTGGAGTCAGCAGAAACACTTGCATCCAGGCCGCGAGGGGTGAGCGGGGCACCTTTCTGCCTGGTCCTCTGTCCTGCCCCTTCCAGAGGCAGCCCATGGAAAAGAGAGCATGCCTGGCCCTTCACAGCTGCAGAGGCAGCCCTGCGCTTCCCCACTCTTTCAGGATACCTTTTCTGCAAGAGGGGGACGAAGATGCGCCGCTGCAGCGACCTACCGTCCTCATCCACCGTGAGATCCACCACTTCTGCTGCGTTCTGCCTCAGTGGCTGGATGACTGTGGAGATTCTGCTGCGGTTCCGCTGCTCCTGTGGCCGCGAGGCGAGCGAGTTGGACCCGTGGCCCCAGTGGGAGCGAGAGTGCCCAACGGATGACCGAGACCTGGGAGAAGGAGCACAGGAGGTGAAAGGAAGGCTCGCTTCTCATGGCAGGCTGATTAAGCTGGCCTGCCGAAGCGAAGCTGCACCACTGGCGCACACGCGAGGCTGCCATTTGTTTCAAGCTGTACTTTGTTTTCTGGATCAGCTGCACACCAACTTCAGTCCCGTGTGATACACTTCAAAGCAAAGCGCAGAATCCCTGCTGTCCACTCATGTTTCTTAAATGAATAAAGTTCTGCGTGGTGGAAGAGGGCTTCCCCCATTTCCATCCTTGGCCTCTCCAGGTTTGTGTTTCCAAAGTTGCGATCTCAAGTCAAATCTTATTGTGAGGTTCACACATGGGTGTGCTGGCACTGGCAGCAACCACCCTGAGATGCCGTGTAGCAGAAGAGGCAGTTTCTAACTCAGGCAAACTAAAACAGGCATCTCTGAGAAGCCCTTGGTAACCACACAGTTGGGTTGCTGGAGTGGTCTCCATGCAGGACTGCCCCTGAAGGTTTCCTTGGGATATGGCTGACTGTAAAGAGCAACCACAGCCCGTATTCTTCGCAAAGTCTGGCTCCACTGCACAACTTGCCAATTCACTTCAGAACACATTTCCAGAGTACGGTTGGGTAGTGCATTGGAGCGGAGGGCTGAGGACCGAGTTCTGGTCCTCACTCAGCCACTTTGGGCCAGTCAGCACAAGCTGCTCCGTGGAGCTGTTATTATGAGGATAAAAATGAAGTGAAAGAGCACGTTGTAAGCAGCCGTGAGTTTCTTGCAAAAGGAAAAAAGGCAGGATATGAATGCAATGTAACAAATGTTGATGAAGACGATAGATTACTGGACTCAGCCTCCCAAATAGGACCTCCCACTCTTTCAAATCAGAGGAAGCTTTGCTTTGGATGGCTCAGTCCCTGGGAGGTCTGAATGATGGCAAGCTGGGGTGGGGGTGGGGGTCTCCTTCTGAAGGTCCAGCTCCTGGGGGTGGCCTACAAAGCAAGACTTCCGACAGCTGGTACCCTTCATTTATTCTCAGATTCAAGCTAAAACAATATTGTTCCATGAAACTCTTGATCTGTGATAAACTGGAGAGTTTTAACTGCAAGTTGGTATCTCTAGCTTGTATTATTGACCTATTATGACCTTGGTCTCCCCCACACCCCCATTGTTGCCAATACCTAAGATAGACAATGGAAGCGTGGTGCAAAAAACTGGGAGGAAAACACCTGAGCAAACAAGGTGACAGAGCACTTGTTTGGTCTCAACTGCTAATAACTCCTATTGGAAAAGAAAGAAGAACCCAACAACTCAGTCAGCAGGGCCGGGATGGGCCTCCAGGGGAGACTTCTGAGAGTTGCCGCCAGCAGCAGGCACCAATGGACCAGGCGTGGACAAAGCCCCATTCGTGCCTTCTCCGGGCAAGCCCAAGCGATCAGGGTTGCTTGAGGCTCTGCCACAGCAGCTCAACTGGCTGTGAGTCCTGGGGAGAGGAAGCATGCACTCCAGGTCCAGAGCTGCGGGGAGAGAGGGAGAGAGACAGAGGGAGAGAGACAGAGGGAGACAGAGATGCAGAGGAGGAAGCAAACCTTTATGACTTTGGCCAGGGTGGGCAGTGGGAGCAGGGAAAGAGCAGCCTGCATGCTTGTGAATCAATTAACTTTTCCTTGTTCTCTTCTGACCTTCCTCTGTGTGCTCCACCTAGCTCCTCCGTCCAGCTTGCCCTTCCCACCCACGACTTCATTTTCTCCACTGCCAGATGTCCTGGCCAAACTAGCTGATTAGGGATGGCCCAGGTCATCCTCTGCTCCTCCTAGGAGACCCCCACCCTCTGAGGGCATCCGACCTCCTCTTCTCCCATGCCCTTACCATACAGCACATCAGTCTTTCGAAAGCCCCCGTCCCTGTCTGGAAACTAGCCAAAGGCACATTCATGTTGCAGGTTCAGCACTTCCACATGTTCAGTTCAGTTCAGCCAAGCTCACTCACCAACAGCCACCCCATTCGGCAGCACTCCTGCTTTAAAGTGGGTTTCAGGCAGAAAAACTGGGGCCCGGGACTCCCCTGCAAGCTAGTGCCATATTGGGCTGGCAAATGCGCAAGGTAAGAATGGAGGTGGGAATAACAGTGGGGAGGAAGGGGGGCAAGCGCCTGCTCAAATAAGCCCCCGTGTTGCTCTCCACTGCTCCTGATTCATCGATGCAGTGGCTGCAGAGTGTTTTCAGCCTACAGGTGGCTTGCTGGCACTGTGCTGAGGGTCAGGAAAGCAGAACTGTTTTAGAGGGAAGGGCCAGGTTTTTAAAAAACCTGACACCGTATCAGAACTAGAAGCAAGCCTACTACCAATTCTAATGGGAGAAGGAATCATACATTTGGGGAATCTGAGAAGAGGGGAGGCAGGCTTTATTTGGCTCGCTTCTCATCTGCTGACTAGAGTAAACTCAGAAGGTTATAGAAAGCATTCCATTTATCTTTGATCAAGGCACCAAGGAATCTAAGAGCGCAGTCTGATCCAGGATGACATTTTAAAGCACTGTTGCAAGACAAAGACCAAAGTAATTGAAAGCTGAAGAAGCCTATGCATATTTCTCCCTAGAACAACCACAACATACCCCTGCAGTTGCACTGAAAGCAGCTTTCATGTGCGACACAAACAAAGCAGTATATATGGTTTAATGAGACAGGAACAGGGAAAATGGCAAAAGCTAAATTGTGAGGCCTCCAGTAAGATGAAACGGCAAAGGGAGAAAAGAACCCGACATTGAAAAAATAAACCCACAACTACTGCCTTGTTTTATAATCCTACTCAATCACAGGACTAACATTTAAAGGGCATTAGGCCCAGCATTGGCCCTTTCTGGAAAACCATGAAGGAAGCCTACAAAATGAACTAATGCCTCTGAGTAAGAGCTATTGGCCAACTACTTGCAAATGTATTTGAGTGTAACCACAGTGCAAGCAAACTGTGGTTTCAGCAGGAACCTTTGTGCTGTTTTATGTCCATTGTTTGGCAATCCTACGTTTTGAATACAGGAACAGAAAAAGGTACATACATCATCATTCACTTACATCACTGGTACACCACGCAATTAACCATGTCCTCTGGGTGGGAAACTTAACATCTGGGAACACAGCAGCCTAAATTAACCAAATGCTGCAGTGCCACTTAAGGGACAAAACCTCCTCTCCTAGACCAGCAGTACATGATGCTTCAGTTCAGAGCCAAGTGGTTTCGCTCAGTGAAGCTTTTATGAGGTGAGGAAGTTCCCTCCGATGGAATCAGACTGCCAGCCCAGGGAGCTGCAGGTGGTCCAAAACGGGCTGTTGTGCTTTTGGAAGGGAGGGAGGGAGGGAGGGAAGGAAGGCAGGCTTCCCTGGTGCTACCTGAGGACCCCAGGAATGAACCTGGGGCCTCCTGCAGGCCCAGCAGGTGTTCTGCCACTGACTCACACCTTTTCCCAATGTAAGCAAGCTATGGAAGGGGATGGCTACTACAGGAGGATGCTCTCGACCCAGACTTAGGATGTGCATCCACCCACTGCAAGAGGCAGGGGGGCTGGTTCTAGAGAGGATGCAAGAGGTGCCCCCAGCCCGGTTCCCTCTAAGAAAAGAGCCTGCTTCCAAGCAGGCAGCGGGAGGAGCACCACTGAATGGCAGGTAACAAGAAGCAGGACTTCAAGTTAAAAAACTAGCGTATCACTCAAAATGACAACTAAGTGACCCATCTCAGGAAGCTTCTGTAATTAACCCAGAAGTCCCAGCTAGCACAGCAAGGCTAGAGAACAAACGAGCAAAGCTGAAGGAATTGCTGTTCGATGAAAATCCTGCCCCAGGGACTGCATCAAATTCCGGCCAACGAGCAGGGTGGCATGAGCTGCCAGACAGTGCCATGAAGCCCTTACCGGTAACTTTCTCCAACAGTTACAATCTCTACTTCACTGTCTGTTGAGGTAACATTGATTTCTTCATTGGCAGTGACTTGGGGAGTGGAAGATGCTTCGATCACCACGACATCTTCATCAATACTCCCTGAAATGCCAAAGGCAAGACGTGGAGAGAGAGACAAGTTGCATTAGGATTGAATGGCACAGGTTATTAAATATATATGGTGCAAAACAGAGGCAATCAATAAGCTTTTCAGAAAATGTAACAAAAAAGAAGGAAGCCAACTCTCCTGGAGGGTGGTTACATGGAGTTTCATGAGGCTGCAGCCCCGTTCAGTGGGGCCCCAAGTGCAGTTTCAACTCAGGCAGGCAGGCAGCTGGCTGTTTGGTAGCCCTCAATGGCTCCTGCCCCAGCAAAGACCTCATGAGATCAGAGACGTCCACCTCATTTACATCCTACCTCGATTCACCAGAGTTTGAAGAGGCACACACAGCTGTGGGAGGGGATACCCTAGACCGCCACCCATCCAAACAAGGACACCCATAGCTGCTCACACCCTGAGCCTCCAGACAACAACCTTCAGACCAGCCTTCCCCAGCCTGACACCCTCCAGATGCGTTGGACTACAGCACTCACCATCCCCGGTCAGCATAGCTTTGGAGGGCATCAGACTGGGGAAGACTACTCAGACATTCAATGTGGAGACCACAGCAATGCATAAAATCTTTTGGTATCTTTTTTCTCTGGAGGCTCTGCAAGCCCAGAAAAACATTTAACATTTCTGAGCGAGTTCCAGCTTTATTTTGGGTGTGTGGGGGGTGGGCCCATCTTGGACTGACCCCTGTGTTTTAAAGGAGTCAAGGGTCACTGGCATGAGACAAAAAACCATGTGACCCTGACTGCGACGAGTGCCAAGGGGTCCCTGCAATCTGCTACCGATATGCACTGTGAAGCCACTCAGGCGCACCCCACAAAATCGATGTGTAGCAGCGTCAGGACAGAGGAAAAGGAAGGCACGGTGGAACTGGCTACCAGGTGCTGTGAAAATGACCAGTCCAGCACATCCAAGGGGCACCAGGTTGGGGAAGACCAGATGAGTCCATGAAAGCACATCTACGGTAATTGGGTTAGTCTTCACAAGACCCTTTTTTGTTTGTTTATTTTTCGATTTATATCCTGTCTTTTTCCTACAAAGGGCTCAAGGCAGCTTACATCATTCTCCTCCATCTTATCCCCACAACAACAACCCTGTGAGGTAGGTTGGGCTGAGCATCCGTGACTGGCCCAAAGTCACCCAGTTGGCTCCATGGCTGAGTGGGGACTCGAACCCAGGTCGTCTGAGCCCCAGTCCCATGCTCTTAACCACTACACCACACTGGCTCTCCCACTGATGTGATCTATTATTCAGATTCTACAGAAAGCCTCCACAGGGATCTTCCTGGCAACACGACAAAGCACATCCACAAGGATGGCCCATCCAAAACGGAGAATGTTTCTTTAAAACTGGCCTCACTCATTTTGAGCAGGATCTTTGGCACTAGGAGAGTGGAGCTGCCTCACAACCTGCTGATCTGCATCCATGAGAGGCTTAATGGCCAGGAAGGGAAGAGGGGAAGTCGAAGGCAGCCATGGAATGCGAGCAGGAACGCAACTTCCTGCCACGGTCACCGTATGAAGGGGCACAACCCACACTCCTGCAATTCAGGAGTCGCAGCGGTCACTGCTGGGTGGGCAAAAGTCACGTGCGGCCATAGGGTACACATTTTCAAAATCCATCTCCACAGTCACACTGCATTTTAAGAAATAAATAAAATGAAGAAAGCCCACAGTGACTGAAATGCCAGTGGTGAAGCAACTTCCACACAGAAGGCAGGTGCTCCACAGCTGTGGCAGGAGGGCAAGAGATGCCGCAAGCATGACCTCTGCGCACATCAGTACGGCCAATTTCAACAGGAAACTGGTGCATCTCTGGGGCTTCCTTTCATTAGGGCTGCCATCCCAAATCTGGATGTGTTGGACTACAACTCCCAGCTCCACCCTCTCCAGGCAGCCATGTTCAAAGTTGTAGTCCAACACATCTAAAGGGCACCAGGCTGGGGAAGGCTGGATTAGGGGCACAAACACAAACTGGGGGCACAGGGTGAGGAACCCTTTCACTTTCTTCCAAGGTATACCTCTGCAGAAGAAAGCCAACAGCAAGGGGACACACTGCCTAGGTTTAGGTAACATAATGACCTGCACTCAAGCTTGAGCATTGGTTGAGAGGGTTATCAGTGAACTGCGCATTGCTGCTGAAACACAGGCTATCAAGGTAACAAACCACGGTCAGTGTCAGCCCAATAACAAACCATGCCCAATGTGTGGCCTACTTAGCTGAGTGCGCTCAGGCCACCTGCTTTGTGCAGAGGTGGGTGAGGACCATCTTGCTCACTGCTGCTCCCAGCTTGGGGCACATGTGGTTTTGACATACATGGCCAGAGGTGTGGTGTGGTATGGTCTGGAATGTAGCCCTGCGACATTCCCAGTCTGTACCATATTTCCAACAGGATCAGAAGTGTAATGCTAAACCCTAAAAGGAGTGGTTAGCCAGTATCCTACAGCCCTCCTCATAGAGCAAGGTGTGATCTACCCAAGGAGCTCCCTTCCTGTGCCCTACCTATCATTGGCAAGAGATGCTTCAGGGGCTGCACCTTTCTGCCCCAGGACCCTGCTGATTGAAGAGGGGGATGGGAAAGCCTCAGGCCAAGATGCGGCCTCTTTGGGCACCCAGTAGGGACTGACAATGGCAGTAACAGGACTCCCTCGCAGGCTACTGTAAGCAACGGAAGCTCTGGCCTACCGAGCCCCCTTCCTTCTCAGGGCAGCCCCTTGGTCTGGCCCGACATGGCTTCCATAGGCCAAAGCCTTTTCCTTGCCAAGGTGGGGCAAGGTGACAGTTTTGGGAATAGAGGATGAGAATCCTGGCCGACTTCCCATCCTTTACTCACCTGCAGTCCCACTTCCCTGTCCTACAAATGTAGGAAGACATATCCTCCAGTCCACTGCTGCCTCCTCTGAGAGGGGTTTCTCCCAGCCATGAACTCTTGAGCTGGATTTGTCTGAGACTGAATTGGGGACCTTTTGAATACAATGCAGGTTTACCACCAGTACCACTGAAATTTAACTACACTGTGGACAGGGCCATAGAGAACCGGCGAGGCAGAACAGGAGGAGGAGAATCGAATCGTTCCACAAAGAGGTGGTTTTACCTGAGGGAATAGCAGTACTGTTTTGGTGATTTTCACCAGCTGATACAAAAATATCTTCCTCTCCTTCAGAGGATGAGCTGGAAGAGGATTCGCTACTAAGGTCATTCTCGCTGGAACTACTGGAGCTGGGCAGCAACGCATACTTCCGCCGAGCTAATACTTCCCTTTTTTTCCGTTGCAATAAAATCCGCTCTTTTTGGTTTTGTGTCCGCTGTGAGGAGCTGGTTTTCACAAACCGCTTCCTATAGGGGAGCCTCCTTAGGGAACTGCTGCTGTGGAAACAGGTCCTTTTCATTAATAACCCCGGCACGGATTCTGTCTCTGTCCGGGGCCACTTGTGTGGCCGGGAACCGTGAGTTCTGCTCGATGCATGCAACAGTGCCCGAGTGTGCCTCACGGGGGCCGCCTCCTTCTCCTCCTCAGACGTCACTGTGTCCGAGTCTCCGAAATGCAAACTGGATGATGGCGAAGAGACACAGTCACTAAAAGAGGAGTCGTTGTCCTCACTTTGGGTATCGAGGCGCTGCCTTAACCCTAAAACCCGAGGGTTCTCTTTGCTGCCACAGTTCTGAGCACAGGAAGGGCCGGCCTGCTGACTCTTGCGCTTCTTCCGCATGACCAGTGCCTCCTGCTCAGGACGGCTTCCAGCGATGTCCTTCTGCTTTTGAGAGTCACCACAGAGGTGGGAGAATTCATCCCCGACTTTGCTGGCAATCATCGTGGCGTCTTCTCCAGGGAAGCTTTTGGCTGCTTCAATGGGCGGAGGAGGGTTCAAGAGGACCCCCTTCAGGCTCTCCTGGCTCTTTGGTGCACCAGAAGAAACGTCACTCTTCATATCCGCTTCTAAGGTATAGACTATATTACATTTAGGAGTCCACTGAGACATGGGAAAATGGCGGGGAAGGCCTTGACAGAAACAAAACACAAGAAATACAAATTATGCTTAGACTGTTGAGCAATGCAAATACCAGCTGTCAGACAGTTAGCTTCCCTTTCATAAGTTTCAAGAAAAGAACTTCCTGATAGGATTTACTACTTCCCTTCCCATTGCAAGAAAAGTCTGTAGAAATCCAGTGTTTGGAATCTACCCTTGAAGAAAGCAGTCCTGAAGTTCCTGAAAATTTAGATTTCACTAAATGCTTGCCACAATCCCTGGTTACTGCATCTCAAATAAAATACAAAGAGAAGCAAGGAAGAGATATCCTATATGAGGGAAATTACTAATACAAATTGGCTTTCTGCAAAGAAAGCACTCAAGGCTGTATAAAAGTGCTGATTTGGGGCATGGGGAAAAGCAGTTCAGACAATTCTAAAATTGGATTACATTTAATAAAAGAAAGCATACTGCGAGCTCCAACAAAAATCCACAATACTTTATAGCTGAGCTGTGGAAAGTTTGGAAACCATAAGAAATCATGATCCATGGTGCACCTCAGCCTTAAAAGCTTCTTGAGGACTTTGGAGTTATTTGACAGAAGGCTACAGGCATGCAGGGGAGAAGGATGCAGCCCACAAAGGCTGGGATTGGCAATGAGGTGCTTTCCTTTCCCTCACCAGCCACTACTGAATGCCCCCCCCCCCCCGCCCCCAGCCAGGCACAGGCACACACATTTCCTAGGGGTTTCACAGGAACTGTGAACATGCTTCCAAGCTTCGTCTACAGCCATGAGGCCTAGAAACTTGCCCCTCACAGGAGCTGTGAAGTTCAGGATCTGGGGATTCTGCACAGCCAGACAGGTTTCTGCTTACAAGGTCATCAAAAGGGGAACCTGCCAAGGGCAAAAGGCTCTGAGGTTCGCCTGGGATGCAGTCCTTCCAGCATCCTCTTACTCCCATGATAACTGCTCATCTGCTGCTGCTCATCATTTTTCCAATTAGCAGTTGATAGTTTTATTGCCTCACAGAACCTGGGCGACAGCAGAAAGACGGAAGAGAAAGGAGTAGCGAAGGAGTGTGTTACCAAATTTACCATTCGCTACAGTGCACATCTGGTGCAGCTGCTGTGAAAACCCAGAGGGCTAGCAACTCTAGTTTAATGAGCAATTAAATTTCAAAGATGTTAACGGTTCACCTTCACTTCTCTTGCCTCTAATAGGATTGTGTCAGCTATAACAAATTTTGTCCACAACCACAAGACTAGCTCACAGCGAGTCTATAATCCAATGTCTCCAGGCCTCGGTGCCACATGCTCTTTCTTGGCATCTACCTTAGATCTACAAGGTATGAGCTAGCTGACAGATCTGTCCTGGCTGTAGGAAAAGCTTCAAGGCTGGGACCTGTCTACATTTTCTTGCATCATTGTTTCACATAAGCAGCTCATTAAAGCCACACAAATGGTAACTTTATGGCCCAGCATTTTCACCTATAAAAACTAAGAAGGATTCTGGGGAATGGTCTATTAACTAATGAGACAATTAAAACTGTCCTTCAAGGGAACATAATTCTAGGAGGCCCAAGTTTAGAAAAATGCTTATTAAAAAGATAGCACTCACACAAAGTCCAGCATTTCTCTAAATTTCCAGCCACCAGTTGGATTATTTGCAGGAAAGGGCACAAAACCTTATCATTACAACAAAGTCACACTTGCCAACATTGCTGAAGCTTAAGCTTCTATTCAAAAACTTCATAGTTAACATCACGTTTGCATGGCAGAAGATGCTTACTTTACTGCATACAACTTAATTCCTGGAATAGTTCTACAAAATAGAAAAGTTCAGATTCCTGTTGAGAAATAAGAATCTGGGAGGGATGAGCAACAGTGTATACCTTTTACAACCTTCATACTCTGGTTTTCCATCTAGGACTGTGGGATACCCGTGAAATACGCAAGGAAATCAAATGAAGAGCCAGCAGTTGACTCAGCAAGTATGAGTGTGCACAGGCAAGCTGGGAATGAACCAGAAGCAGAATGACCCAACGATTGGACCAGATAGGCTGGAAAGGGGAACCCATCCACGCACTATACTAACAGAAGGAAATCCACTTTCCTAACCCTCCCCCCAGGTCAGATCCAACTTCCAGCTTTGCTCTTGGTTGGACTTGGGTCTTCCAGGGGGTTGATGGATAATACTATGCTCTGGCATTTGAGAGGCAGTCCTCTGAACGAGCACAGAAGGGGGAAAGAAACATATAGCCACTGCCTCATGCAGTCTCTGCTATCCCGCCAAATTCCTGGGCATCTGCTGTTCTGCCTGTGTCTGAATGGCGTTTGACGCTGTTAAGGAGAGCCCAAAAGAGCAAACTTAACTTGAAACTAAAACTGACCCTTTCAGCAATCTGTAACACTGACAAGCATTGCCTTTCCATCTAACAACTTGTTCCTTTAAGAGGAGATTGCCACTCAGACTGTGGCACACTGGGGGGGAGGGGGGTGCAACCGCAAATCAAAAATGGTCCCTGGACGCCCTCCTGCCCAAGTTGCCCAGCTCTGCCATCAAGTCTTGCTATTGGTGCCCAAGTGACCTTGCTTGACAGCTCGGACACCCATCAGAGGCCCTTCTTGGGGTACCCTTGCTACAGGTTAGGCAAGTGCTACTAAAGAGAGCCGGTCTCTCTGCTGCAGAACTCCCTCTCCAGGAAACATGCCTGGCGCCCAAGAACACGAGAGCCATGCTGTTGCAGACCAAGGATCCCTCCGGCCCAGCACCCCATTTCCTTGGGGGCAAACAGAACCCCTCAAGCAGGGTGGGTACAAGAGCTCCACCTCTCCAAGCACCTCAGCAATGAGGTACACAGTTCCTCTGATGACGGAACTAGGGCATAGCCAATAAAGGAGCCACTGATAGCCTTCTCTTCCATGAATGTGTCCAGTTTCAGAAATGCAAAATGGTTGCCATCACTACTTACCATGACAGAAAGTATGCAAAACTTCACACAGCTCTAACGTGCTCCCCCCCACTTGCCTTTTTCCTAAGCTAAGCAACTGCAGTTGTAAGCATTCCTCACAGGGTTGGTGCTCCAACCCCTTCATCATTTTAGCTGACCCTCTCTACACTTTCTCCAACCCAATAATGTCCTTTTTAGCTACATAATGTTCTACTGTGCACCAAAACTAAATATGAGTACAATCTTGGCAGTTTCATTTGCAGTTTCATTTTCGGTTCCTCCTCTAATCATGTCTAACATGGCATGGAGTTTACCTTTTTCACAGCTGCCGCATATGACATCATTTTATCAAGTCATCCACCACAATCCCAAGAGCCCTTTCTTGAACAGCTACTGCTAGCTCAGATCCCATCAGCCTATATCTGAAGCTGGGATTTTGTGCCCCAACAGGCATTCTTTTACACAGGCTTACGTTCAACTACATTTGCCATTTTAATGCCCATTCTCCCAGCCTGAAGAGAGCCCTCTGAAGCTCCTCACAATCCCTTTTGGGTTTAACTGCCCTAAATAGTTTGGTGTCATCCGCAATCATGGCCTTCCCAATGCTCACTCCTAATTCCAGATCATTGATGAATAGCAATGAAAGCATTGGTCCTGGTATAGAATCCTGGAGGACCCCACTGTTTGACTCCTTCCATTACAGAAGTTACCATTTATTCCCAATCACTGTCTTCTGTTCTTTAGCATTACTGATCCATCAGAAAAGTCCCCCACCTTATTCCATGACTGCTAAAGAGACCTTGAGGGATTTCAACAAAAGCCTTTGGAAAGTCCAAATAAACAAGGCCTGCTGTATCGCCCCCTTGTCTACATGCTTGCTGACACTCTCTAAGAACTCTTAATAGGTTAGTCAGACAGGACTTTACCAAGAATTGGTGTTAAATCAGTCATTCGCCAATCCTCTGGTACAGAGGCTGATCTCAAGCACATATTACCTATTTTTGTAAGGTCAACAATTTCATATCTGAGTTCTTTGAGAACTCTAGGATGGATAGTTGGTTGGTGATTTATTAACTTTTCATCTGTCAATAAAGTTGAGAATTTCATCTTTTGTCACTATCTGCCTTAATTCCTCAGATTTCTGTCTCTTCTCTAGTTCAGGAACTGGTATCTGTTCTGTATCTTCAGCTGTGAAGATAGATGAAAAGAATTCATTCCACTTCTCTGCAATCTCCTTATCCTCCTTTAATTCCATTACCATGCAGTAATCAAATCGCCTTTCTAGCGGTTTTCATTCTTCTAATATATTTAAAGAATCCTCTATTGCTAGCCGTGATGAGGTTAGCATAATGATCATCAGAACGTTTCTCTTATTCTCTCCATACCCTCCACGACGTGCAGGGAATCACCTCCTTCAGTATGCCCTTCCCTGTCCTTTCTAGAAATACCCCACTGGTTCTCTCCATGAAGTGCCCATAATGCCCACTGTATTTCACCTCTCATTTAGAGCCAGGCTCTCACTCTCTTATTTTGGCTCTGAGACTTTGCACAGAAACACCTACGCACAGCCTCTTTCCCCAGATGTGTGCAATCTCTGTTTTTGCATTCAGGCCAAGTTTGTGGCTTATTTCCTCTTCTCCTACATTTGGGCAATCAGAAACATTTTCCTCTTCATCCTCTAGGGAAGATTCAACCCAAACCAGACGCTTGCCAGTTCCTGTCACCTTCCCTGCAGGGTTCAGTTTAAAAGCTGCTCTGCCACCTTTTTTTTTGTGTTATCAAGCTGAAGAAATCTGCATACCCTCTAGTGTTACTTACAGTAATTTTCCTGGTGGATCCTAGAGACCAAAGACAGCACTTCTAGTTTTCACTGCTAGTATTTCACTTACATTGTATGCAAGGTACATCCTAGAAAGTCATTTCACTGGGGAAGCGCATATACCAACAAGGAAAAATAAAATGTTATCACTTGGAATATTTAGGATGCAATCAGATGCAAGCATAAAAAGAAAAAAGGCCCAAGACTCCCAGCACGCCTGAGCTGACTTGAGCATGCTGGGAGTTGTAGGCCTTTGTCTAAACATGCGTAGAACATGTTTAGAAACAAACTAAGGTCTCTCTTTTTCAAATGAGAACACAGTTGGGGACTTGTTAGCATGACTTCTCCTTTCTGTGATTCCCCATTTCAGGACAGAATAGTTGGCTACAGCCAAAGTTACTTAGTAAACAACAACCACCCTAAACCCCATATCCACTACGGTATTTCTTTATATCATGCACACATGTAATATAGCTTCTATGTTTTAGCCCTATTACCATATCACCACCTTTGTTCTCTCAGTCTCATATAGAAAAACGAATTTAATTTTGCATGCAAAAGCTATTTGCGATCTCTCCAGATACCAGAGTTGTTACCTGTGAAGTACGGTTAACAATTGCCTCTGTCTCGCTTAACGTTTAAGCAATTCCACAACCAAAACACATATCCTGTGAGGATACCTAGCTTGCCAAGGCTTGCCAGAGCTGCCCTGTGATCCACTCGTTAAAGCAGAGGCCAGCAAGATTAAGGGTCATGTTTTACAGCTCAGCCGAGAACTCACTATGAATGGCCTTTGGTAATTCACTGATCAGGGTTACCACCAGAGATCTATTGCTGGGGTGGAAGTGAAGATGCCTCATTATACATCCGAGGTATTTATTACATTTATATTTCATCCACCCTGCAGCTGAAACTCAAGGCAACATACATGGACTTCCAGGCAGTCTCTCTTCCAGGGACTGATCAGCTCCAAGGCAGCTTGGCTTCAGCAAAGTGAGCCTATCAGGGCCTTCACACCTACCACCATTCATATCCTGAGGGACTACAACACCCTCTGGGAGTTGTAGTCCAGCATAAATGGAGGGCCAACAGGTTGCCTTGTAATATTAAGAAATGCATAATTCAAACTACAAAATTACCAGAAATAAGTTCGCCAGGCTGCTTCACTCCTCTCCAATCTAGACACACAATGGCCAGTGACATCTGGATTGCAAACGCACACACTATCTGCAGCTTCTGACTAAATATAGGGCAGACTCTGACCTGGGATTCCAAAACCAGAGGAAAGCTTGTCCAACCCCACTCTTCTGCTGCAAGACACAGCCTTCCATCTCACACCTCTCCTTTCCTGTTTCCCATCATGGCCACATCCCTAAGCTCTTAGAACTAAAGTGCCATGCCGCTCTCCATTGCAATCCGCACTCCATCCACCAGCAAGTATTGTAGGAAGTGTCAGGAAGGTTATTTTATTAAACGTAGACTTCGATGGGAGAGGCACAAAAAAGGCATCTATATCATTTACAAGGTATTAATTAGTTCCAAGCTTAAAAAAAAGCCCACAGCCCAATCCTATGTATGTCTATGCAAATCCCACAGAACTTGATTTGGCTAACACTCATGTACATGTCCCACAAGTATAAACCCATGCAAGCTTACTCACATTCTGCATAAAATGAGAACATGCTTTTCTCCAACTGCTCTAGACAGCACTTGCAAAAAAGCTTTTGTAACATCTGTATTTTTGTCATTTGTTTTGGCTGCCACGTTCTATGAAAGAGAAAGAGCTTATCTTTTTTGGTAACCTTTTCCCAGGAGCATGCACTGTTATCCTCACAGCTCCCCAATCTAAGTCTAGACCACTGGGCTTCTCAAGAAAAGCGACCTACCTTTTGCTTCTGTTACCATGTTGTATTTCATGTGAGCTAATAGTACTTTATTCATATGACTATTGTCATCATGTCTAAGAGTGTTGACAGAGGAGAAACAAGAGAGAGAAACCCAACCCATCCAAGTATGAGTTTCATTTTCTCCTATCCCCAGTAAGTTTTTGTATATATGTGGTGCTGAAGGGGCAGCTGCTACGGTTATTACTCTTACCATGATCTTTTCTAGGAGCTCCTATCAAATACGCACACACACTCCTAAACTGTAAGCCCCTAGAGGTAAGAAACTTACATTTTTCTTTGACCACCTTGAGGAGTTCCCTGCAGATGGGCGGCCCTGTATCTCCATTATTCATTACAATTATTACTAAACGACTTATTCACGATCACCCTCGAGGGGGAGAGGGCAGGCAGAAGGGGCAGCCAGGCAGATCAGCCCAGACCTCCGCTCCTAGCCGATCTGTCCTCCTCCCTCCCCCCAGCCCGTGTGTGCGCGGGGGTCTCGGCTTGTCGCGAAGGCTCCCCTCCCGCCGCGTCCAAATCTCTCCTGCAGGCTTCTCCGGGCAGGGACCTGCCTTTGGCTCCGGCGCCCAACCTCGCCGCACGCACAGGCGGCGCCGGGGCAGGAAGGCGGATCAATCATTGCCAGGAGGATCGATCGCTCCCGATCAAAACAGCCCCCTCGCTCCTTGCGGCGGGGAGGGGAGGGGAGGGGAGGGGAGGGGAGGGGAGCGCGGCCGAGCCCACAGGCCGGAGCGCCCTCCCAGCCCCCTGCTCGCCCCGCGGCCCGCGGCCCCGACCCTCCCGCGCGTACCTGAAGGCGACGGGTGGGGGGCGGCGGCGATGCGGCCTAGCCCGGCCGCGGAGGCGCCGGCCCTCCTCAGAGCTCCGCGGGGCGCGTCGTCCTGGCTGCTCGCTCGCCGGCCCGGCCCGGCCCGGCCCGGCCCGCGTCCGTGGCCGCTCCTGGAGCGCCGGGTCCGCAGGCGCGTCGGTGCAGTCCGCTGCGCGGCCGCCTCGCCGCTCGGCCCGGCCCGGCCCGGCCCGTCTCCCCGCTCCTTCCCTCTCGCCCGCCGCCTCAGCAGCCAGCCAGCCAGCCGCTCCCTCCCCCCTCCCCCTCCCTGCGCGGCCGCGCGGCACGACACTCGGCGCCGCTTTACGGCAGGGCCGCCAAGCAGGTCGCGCGGAGACGGCCGGCCGCGCACAGCGCCCACCTCGGGCTCGCGGCGCACGGGTCGAAAGCCGGCGGCGGGGGAAGCACGGCCCAGGCCAGGCGCGCTGCGAAAAGTTGCCCTTCTCATGCAAAACTAAGCAAAATCGCGCTCAGGCTCGTGGCGTCTTTCGTTTAATAGCCGCAGCAAAGACAATTTTAAGAGACTGCCCAAGGGAAACTGGGCTTTCAAGTCACCACGATAGTAAAAGCCGTGCAAGGCGCCCTGGATTCCTTGCGAGAAGGAAAAAAGGCGGGCCATTCAGATGTAGAATGATAATGGAAACCAATGAAAGAAGAGTAGGCCACCGGCTCCCCTCCACTTAATAGTAACGGCTTAGCCGGCTGGAATTAAGCGAAAACGAGCCGCCAACCCGGCGATTTGTCGACCTCGGCTTGGCATTCAATTCGCGCGGTCAGAGGCGGCGCCCGGCGCGGCCCCTCCCTCCAGCCGCAGGCCTCTGTGGCGTCCCATCCAGCCATATCCTAGAAACCGGCCTGGCGGGAGGAAGCGCCCGGGCGAGGATGCCGTTCCCCCACCGCCCCCAACACGCGCACATGGGGGACTCTAAGCGGCGCGGAGAGAGAACCGGAACTGCTTGGGCAGAATCTGTCAAGCGAGCAGCCCGTCAGCCTCGACCAGCGAGACGCACGCGCCCCGCTCCGCTTCCCCAGCTTGCTCCTGCGCCACCTGCCGGTCGGCGGAGAGAGAGGTCGGCGCCGCTGCGGAGACTCACGGGCGATGCATGGGCTGGGGGGACTTCAAGGTGACGCGCTAGTCCAAGGGAGGTGGCGGCTAACTGTAGCCCCCGGGACGATCACATACCTGCAACGATCAGGTCTCCAGCAGAGGCCTGCCTCCGGGGGCTCCGTCATGCGTGGGCCTTCCTGGCTGGTCCTGAGCAAGTCAGCACCTGCTCGGCCTTGGTGTTCTCCAGCTGTGAGATCAGAGAACACTGTGACCCACCTTGCAGGGTTGTTGTAAGGCAAAGCTTGAACTTGAATTCAAAGTGCAATCCTATACATGCCTGCTCCAAGGACTTGTTCTTCAACAAGTGGACCTAAGCGATTTCAGGCCAAAAATGAGAAAACTAGACTTGTTTTTGCAGCCAGATCCTACCTTTACTAAGAAGGTAGTCCCATGGAAGTTCCATGAGGTTTACTCCTAAGGAAACATGTCAATATGCATGAGTTATCTCATGTTTCTGGGAGGTTGGGAGAGGAAAAATTAAATATCTCAAGGTTTCAAAACAGATGTCAGGCAGTCAAAAAAGGAGACATTTGCTTATTTATTTAATTTCCATACTACACTATAGCCAAAGCTATTATCGTAGAAACTAAAGAGCCTTCTTTCCGCCTACCTACAGAAGCCATTCCTCACTCTCCCTAGAAAATGGTGAGGATCACAGAGAAAGCAACATCCTTAGATTTCTGAAAATAGAACTGTGCATACTCAGACCTTAGTCACAGTCTCTTGTGCTAGTTAACAGCACTGTTGCGGGGGGGGGGGGGGGAAAAAAAGGCATTGGGAAACCCCCCCCCCCACCACCCCCCCCCCCAGTGCAATCAACAGGTTTTCTCCTGTTAAACTACAGTCCTGAAAACCAATGTCAGAACAAGCTCCCCTGAATTCAGCAGGGCATGTGAAGATTGCGCTGTCAGTGGGACTTGGTCTGAAGTTAAATCCAGCTGCAGTCTTTGCAAACATATGTAAATATTCCCCACATGTCAGTGGATTTTGGGGGGTTATTTTGAGTGCTTGGTATGCTTGGTTTTTTGTTTTTTTGTTTTTTTGAAGCCTCTCTCAAGAATGTATACTTCAAAATATAGCATCTACAAATATAAAGATTAAGGCTCCCGTCCTAACATACACACCTACTGGGAGTAATTTTCATGGACATCAGTGGTACACAGATCAGAGGCAGTAAGGGTGCAATTCTAGGCAGTATTTGGAAGTAAGCACGCTTCAGCTCTATGAACTGCTGGGACTGGGTTGCAAGCCTATGGTATTTACTCAAGAGTTGTTCTCATTCAACACACTATGACTTACTTCTGAGGAACATGTTTGCATTTGTGCAGAACCATGGCTGCAGTCCTTGTGCACACCAGGCAGTGCTGACAAGCCAAGTATGGTCAGACCACTGGACTGGGGGATCCAGAGTCTAGCCCTGCTCGACTACGAAGCTCACTTAGTGAATTTGGACCAGTCGCGGTTTCTCAGCCTAACCTACCTTGCAGGGTTGTTGTGAAGGCATAACAGGAGTAGGATGAGGCTCATGTACTCTATCTCGGGCTCCTTGGACGAAAACCGGGATATAGTTGTAATAAATTAAAACACACTTCTCCTAAGTAAAACACAACACGGACAGGGACTACACACGTCATGTGTGAATAGGGCCTCAAGCGAACCCCTTTTCCTCTCCTCTTAAGGAGCAGAACCGAATTCTCCCAGGCCCGCATTCAACTTCAAGCGCCCGCCTCCGCCTCAAGTGAGCCAATCTACAGCCGGGAAGGCGAAAGGAGGCGGAGCCAAACGCACCTGGGCGGGAAGATGAGGAAGGGCATGAGTAGGCGCGGTGCTTCCTCCGTATTTTAGACGGCCGTTTCGCTGCGCATGCGCCTCCGCGCCCCTCCCCGCGCATGCGCTTCCTTTCGCTGGGCAGACGGCTGGCTCTCGGCGCATGCGCTTCCGCTCGCGTGGGCCTGCTAACGCCGATCCGCTGCCGCCGCCGCCGCCTGCATCCGGGTCCTTCAGCTGGGTGCCGCGCGCCGAGAGAGCCCGCCCGGCTGGCGGAGGAGGGGCGAGTATTGTGCGAGCCCAGAAACCCCGCAAAATGGCCGCCGCGCCGCCGGGGCCCGTCGCCGCCTGCTCGGCCTCCGCCGCCACGGCCAGCCCCGGCCAGACGCAGACAGAGTTCAAGAAGATCACGGAGCTGCGCGTCATCGACCTCAAGTCCGAGCTGAAGCGCCGCAATCTCGACGCCGGCGGCGTCAAGACCGTCCTCATTGGCCGCCTCAAGCAGGTAGGCGAGGGAGTCGGCGGCGGCAAGGCCCGTTGCCGGCCGAGCCTGCTCCCGAGGCTCCGGAGGGGCCTGCGGCGGCGGCCGCGTTTCCTCGCTTCCCCAGGCGCCGCGCGAACAGGGAGAGGCCTCTCGGGCCCTTCGCGGGGCTGCTTCCCCGCCTGAGGAGCCCGGCGGTTTTCCCGTCCGCTGGCCCGTGGCCTTGCCCAGCGCTGCTCCCGGGGAGCCCGACGGCTGCCGCCCGGGCGCCCCAGATTTCCCTCTTCGGAGGCCTTTTGCGGGTGAGCGCGCGGGGCCGCGAGCTGAGTGGCTGCTGACCAAGGACCGGCCAAGCCCGCGCTTTCTGCAGCCTTCCCGATGTGGGCCTGGAGGCATTAGGGGACGCAGTCTTCTGCCAGTTCAAACAGAGACTGTCTAAGCTGGCACGGGATTGATGGCTGTTTAAGTAAGGACAAGATCCTGTGCATTCTTCGGAGGAAACCTGTCCAGCGGGGCTAGCTGGGGTATGCTAGGAATTGCTGGCTTTTCGCCCCTATATAAAGTGGCTACGGCTTGCCCCCTTAAATTTTTAGGGAAAAGCAAGTCCTAAACTAGAGAAAGTGAAAGCAATATATAGAAGAACTGTACAGACAAGAAGAAAGGATGACAGACTCTTTCGAAGAGGAATCCTCTGAGGAAGAGCCTACAGCATTAGAAACTGAGGTGAAAACTGAAAGCAATTGAAAGGAATAAAGTACCTCGAGTAGACAGGATACCAATAAAACTACTCAAAGCTAAAGAGACAGAATTGATCCAAATCCTAACAGGAATATACCAGTAAATGTGGGAAACAAAACAGTGACCCACAAACCAGAAACATTCGCTATACATACCAGTCCCCAAGGCAGGAGATGTCAAGAAGTGCAGAGCTATAGGGCCATCGCACTAATTTCCCATGCAAACAAAGTGATGCTCAAAGTATTGCAACTAAGAATACTTCCTGTTTGGAGCAAGAAATGCTTGACTTTCAAGTTGGATTCTGAAAAGGAAGAGGCGCTCCAGATTATATCGCAATGTTATGTTGGCTACTGAAGCGCGCCAAAGCATTTCAGATGATCAGTCTGCGCTTTATAGAATATAGATTGTGTGGATCATGCCATGGCTGGTTCTGAAAGAAATTGGTGTGCCTCAGCCATTGATTGTTCTGAAGTGTAATTATATTATGGACAATAACCTACTGTTAGGAGACAATACAGTGAAGTAGAATGGTAAAAGTGTTAGACAAGGTTGTATTTTATCTTTCTATTTGTTTGAGCTGTACATGATAAAGGAAAGAAGGATTAGGATCTGAGGAAGGAGTGAAAATTGGGGATGCATCAGCAATTTAAGATATGCAGATGGTACCATATTACTGACAGAAAGCAGCAATGACTTGAAATCACTCCTGATGAAGGTAAAAGGAAAAAGATCAGAACTGAATATTAAGAAAACAAAAATTATAACTACAGAAGAATTACAGAACTTTACTGTCAGCAATGAAGTAACTGAAATTGTGAAAGGTTTTGTCTGCCTTGGCCATACAATTCAGCGGGAGACTGTGGACAAGAAATTTGAAGACTGAGACTTGGAAGGGCAGTAATGAAAGAACTAGAAAAATAATTAAATGTGAGGATGTATCCCTGGAGAACAAGGCCAGGATCATTCACAGCATTGTATCTCTGATCCCTGTGTATGGGGGTGAAAGACGGACAGTGAAGAAGCCTAACGGGAAGGAAATGGATGTGTTTGAAACATGTTGCTAGAGGAATATTCAGTCTGGACCAGCAGAGAGACAGACAAGTGGGTCCTAGATCAAATCAAATTGGAGCTTTCCCTAGAAGCAGCAATGGCAAAACTGAGGCTGTCATACTGTTCACACATCATAAGAAGATGGGACTCCGTGGAGAAGACACGCATGCTAGAGAAAGTCAAAGGCAAAGAAGAAAAGGAAGACCAAATGTGAGTTGGACGGACTGCATAAAGGAAGCTGCAGCCTTGAATTTAGAACAGCTAAGCAGGGTGTTGTGAATAGGACAGTTTGGAGGGCTTTTATTCATAGGGTCACCATGTTGGAGTCAACTTAATGGCACATAACAAGAAGTAAAGGCACAATCCTATGTGTAGTTATACAGAAAAGTCTTGCTACTTCCAGAATTTCCCAGTTAGGAAGGCTGTTTGGAGAATGCTGGAAGGCTTAAGACATTTTTCCATTAAACATGGCCTGGGACTGTGCCTTACCTGAGTAATTTTTCTCCCTTTTCTCCCATCCTTCCATGGAGCCCAAGGTAGAGTCGACTGTAGTTCAGGTATCTTTCTCTGCACCCCATTTGGTCCTCACCATAACCTTGTGAGGCAAGTTGGACAGTGACTGGCCCAATGTCTCCCATGGAGCCTCTTGAAATGGGGATTTCAACCTGTCACTTCCCCAATCCCAGGTTAACACCAGCTGCTACACCACACTGGCTCTTGACAGGCCTCATGTTCTGCACAGATCAGTGCAAAGTGCCAAGATTTGTAATAGAATGTAGAAAGACCTACTTGGTGGGAGGATAGGATATAGATTGTATTTGATAATAGTTTTTTGAAAGTCCTGTGTTGGGAATTGCTGCTTGTTTCAACAATGCTTAGAAATGTTAGGAGCATCATAAATGATTTTGTTTGAGGCTAATTCCTTAAAATTCTAGTTGTTTTGTCTCTTGTTTTAAATTCTTAGCTGGATTTTAAATCTTTGTATTGTTGCTAAGTTTTGCTTTCAGTTCTCTTTTAGACTGTCATGTTAAGTCATTACAGTGTACAGTTATTGGATGTTTGGTATGGTTTTCATTGTTGTGAATGGCCTATTGCCTTTTGTAGAAACACAATAAACAAACAAACAAGGCTTGCAGTCCTTTTAAGTGCTTTGATTTCTGTACTGCAGGCACTATTTAAGAAAGCGTACCCTTTTCTTTAAAAAGAAAAACTTTGAGAAAGGCCCAGCCCAGTAATGGTTTTTGTGTGTGTGCGTGCGTGCGTGCACTAGAAGGGGAGCTGCGGCCTTAATGACCCCTGCATGAAAAGTGCAGCTTCCTGCATCGAATAGCATGACTTGGCCAGTCACCCAAAGTCATTGGACAGCTTAACCCTAATCATGTTCATGTGAAGTCAAGTGCCATATTTTGGTCCTCCTGGCAGTCTTAAATGCTTATTGCTTATTCCCATTTGAAACTGAATTTCTTGTAAGTGCTTTTAGGGTGGACACAGATTCATATTTGCTAAGTGGTAGGTCACTGTTCATAAACTTATAACCATTCATAATTCTGCTGCCTGAGCATATACAGGTGACCAAAGGTACCCCCAGATGAGAGCTGCTTGCCTTTATGCACATTGGTGCTGGTGTGCAGCACATTTGGGTGTGGGGGGCAGTGCTCTGTATCCTCTTGCAATATGGAACAGCGCATTACTATGCTTCAGATGTTTGTGTGGTCAAGTGACCCCTCTTGCATTATACTAAAGGGAGTGCTGACTGTCTTTGTGAGAATATAAGGAAGCCGTGTTATGTTTTTCAAACCTTCTGTGAGGGCTGTATAAGAACCATGTCTATCTTCTGTGGTGTTTGAGTTTGAGAAAGCTTTCTTTCCATAGTGTAAATAGGTATATACTCTGTGGTGGACAGAGGCACAAAAGACCTATCACATCTAATGGTCCAACCAGGAGTGGTCACAGCTCAGTAGTTTTTCAATTGCTGAAAAACCCAGATTGGCTCCCCAGTTAAAGGATATTGGGTGCCAGATGATAAGAAAGAAAGACACTCTAAAATTCTACTGTTCATCACACCAAGATTAGTTGGAGCAAAAGACTGACTTGCATTAAGGCAGTTTCATATGTGGACTATTTCTCTTGCCAGGTCCAGTGGTCTTGCTTCTCTGGCACTTTTATTTTGTTCCTGTGACCAGTGCATAGGACATAAGCGCATTGCTTAAACTGAAGTGATTGTGTGAACATGACAATTACTTGTAATTCATGTACCAGTGGTTGATTAAGCCTAGCTACCTTGCAGATGACTTGTTAATTGCCTGAACTGAAGTGGTTTGCTTGGAAATATCTTTTTCTTATGGCTTGTTGAAGAATGTTGTGGATTTTCTTCCACTGCTGTTTATAGATGTGGCTCAGGTGATTTTTGAGAATGCAGAGATTCGAGGATTAGCTAAAAGGAGGATGATGTGTTAGAATCAAATATAGACAACAGGGAAAAGTTACTCAGTTTGCCTAGGATGGGCCCGTTAAATTTTAAATAACAGAAAATACAGAGGTTGGTGAAGCAGTTACTGCAGGTAATTATTAGTGATAACAAATAATATAAACACCTGCATGTCTCTGAAATTATAATCTTCATTAAGTGGATCAATAACAAATGCATTAGTAATCTTCATTTCCTTTCCAACAGTTTTTACCATATGTTAATTCCAAGGTTGCTTATGGGATGTTTCTGTACTTGGGTCCTTTTGTGCAAGTGTAATGATATTCACATTGCTTGTAAAAGACACAAGTATATGTATGTTCTAGTTTATCCTTTTAAAATAAGTACCAGCAGGATGTTTTCTTCTTTTTATTTTAATATTTCAACAAAATAACTGCTGCTGCACAGAATTGAACATAAAAATTTGAATATGAAAATACAAGTTTCTAAGGACTATATATAAACTTCAACAAAAGTACACCAAATATGAAAATAATTATTCATTTGAAAGTAGTATCTATAAACCACCTGTTCAAACATTGCAAGCACTTGAATTCATTGTGTTGTAAGAGATGAACATTTATCCTTCCAGTACTGTAATCCCAATTGTTTTAGCTGTGAGTGTGGAGATTCCATTTGTGCTGACCATGCATTAGCATTCAGGAAGCAGGCAGAAATTTAAAAGAACACATATATCAATAAAAATATATCACCAAAACATGCCTAGAAGAAGCATTAACTGTGTTATACTTTTATCAGTTAAATGGCTTAGATAAACTCTTACTGAAAATGTGTTATATTCATTTGGTATTAAACAAATGGTTTTGCTGTATAAGGTGTAACCTGAGAGCCATAGTTACTTCAGACACCAAAGTGGTGTTCTGTTGATTAGACAAAATGAGATAATTAATTTGATATTCTATTCTTGCTCATTCTGTGTATCATATTTGTTCATCAGTAATAAGTATATGCAGACATGGGTTGTTGGTCAGTTTGCTTTCAATAGTGAGGGAGATGCCAAAGGTGTAAAAACCATCAGGGCTAAACCAAGATATCATTTGCATTTGCAAGTACAGGCAGTCCCTGGGTTACAAATGAGTTTGGTTCCTGAGAACATCTCTAAGTCAGATTTGTATGTAAGTTGGATCACATATGTACAGGTCGGATTTGTCTTAGTATATGTATATATCTTTTCTATGCATATAAAATACTCAAGCAACACTTCCATATAGCGTTGTACTTCCTCACTCACAGGGGTTAGGGGTCCAGGCTCTAAAACTGTGCAGAAACTGTGAATAGCTCTAGCCCCCTGGAAAACCTTGACTCTCAATACTATGGATCAGACATGTACTGAATTGCTTTTCCCTTTCTCTCCCATATCATGGTCTGATCCAGCAGGGCTCCTCTTCTTCATTTATTACATGTTTATGCTCTTATTACCCATCTTTCCTTTCACTCATCAGTGCCGCCTCATTTCACTAACGAAACCACCCATTAACTAAAACATCAGTTAGTATTATGTATGAGCCAGATCACTAGGTTAAGCAGGCTTTTCTGTTTTGCTGTGCTGCAAATGAAAATCTAACATAGAAACATAGAAAACAGAATGAGTCAGAAGGGGCCTCCCGGGCCATCTAGTCTGACCTCCGGCACCAGCCGGCTCCGCTCACGACATGCCCACCATGTGATCTCACTTGTATTGAGTGAGATCACGTTTTAGAGTTGCAGTTCAGCAAATAGCTAGGTATTTGTGGTGCAAAAGCAGTGAAGCTGGCTCCTTTGTAGTCGCTGTAGGGAGGGGGCAGCTTTAGCCACCTCACCCTCTCATCAACCCTGCAAGCACTGGGACTGTACAAGAGGTGTCTAGAGATTGCATGGGATTGTGGAGTCTGTGGGTTGTGCATCCCTTGGCTAGCCAGGCAGAGACAAAACACAGTATGGACTGTAACATGGGTCTGAGCTTGAAAAGTCTGAAACTTCTGAAAATGCTGCTTCCTTTTTCCACCCAGAGCCCAACACGAGTTGTGCTTTGTACTTTGGAAAGTGAAGTTAATTTGATGTGTATGATGTAAGAGTTAAGTTGTAGTTCTGATATAACACAGGTGTGTCTTGTTTCTCCTTAGGCCATCGAAGAGGAAGGTGGAGACCCAGATAATATTGAAATAGTTGTTTCAGTAGATACTCCTAACAAGAAACCAACCAAAGGAAAAGGTTAGAACTTCTGTGAAAGCGAATTTGTTGAAAATTGTAACAATGGCCAAGGGATTTATACATCATTTAAAAGTACTTTTCTGTAAGGCAAATCAGTGTTCTGATATTTGCTTAAATGCTAAGTGCAGCTTTCCTCAGCCAAGACCTTTATAAAGTCTGGTGTTCTGTCTGAGTGTGATTCTTTCCATTCTGTTCAGCCCCATTCAGCATGGTCAAGTATCTGGGCTGGTAAAAGTTTTTAGTTTGGACTATCTGGAGGGATCATGTTGGACAGGGCCACCTCACAGGCTGTATCCCTCAATTCTTGTGCCCTGTTTTTCTGAAAACAGACGGCCGAGAACCAGCATCCCTGCAGTTTTTGGGTGAACGAAAATTGACTTTCTCAATGGCATTTAATAAACCATAGTCTGTTCATTTTATTTAGACTTCATTTTTCTGTCCATGCAGTACCTAGGGCAGCTTGTATAAAAATAATTACAGAGGTGAATGAGTGCACATAACCAATATTGCACATCACTTAATCCCATCCTTATGCTGGAGTGCTCTGGTTTTTCCAATGCCATGCTGGGCTCTTTCCTTTGGTTTTAAAGCAAACAAACTCCTTTTTCCCCTCATGGTGAGCAGTAGAAGGCAATAGCATTAGACTAGCTCTTGGCTTGGACTGGACGCTCCCTCCCATCTTTGAGAATATGGCAGAAGGATTTGGATATTACATCTCTAGAACCTTTCCTTCTTTGCTCTTCCCCCCTTCTTTGCTCTGACATCCGATGGGGAAGGGCAGAGGAAGTTCTGTGGGGCTTTGTCTTCAGCCCTGTCCATCACTGGAATGCGATCTGAAGAACATTTTCAAGATGGAATTCAACCCTTGAACTGAAGGTTTCATATTCCTGTTGTGCAGAGTTGACTGTGTCCCTACCCTGGTAGCTGCTGCTTTTGTGTTGTGTTTTGTATTTTAACGTGTTGTGTGCTTTAGGGTGCTTGTGTGAAATTTAGTATATGCTTTGGGACATTTGGAGAGGAGAGCCCTTCTGAGACTTGGAGAGCCCATTTGGAAAACAGTGAATGAATTAACATGTCCTTCTAGGTAAAAAGCAGGAAACTGATGAACTCAGCTGTGATGCTTCAGTGGAAGATGACTCCTTGGTCAAGGTAATTTTGTTATGTAAAATAAGTTTGAGGATCTTATCCTAAGCACCCTTACTAGGGATTAAGTCCTAGTGGACTCATTGGAATGGCTGAGTAAAGGTTCACTGTGCAGCATACCGGATGATGGCACCTAAAACATAGTTTACTTCCATTGTTTTCTCTAAACAAAACCTTGAAGAATGTACAAGCGACTATTCGTGCTGATCTGGCAATTTATCATTGTTATGTGATCTTGCAATAAGAATAAAGCCTCAAGTAAGCTCAGTGGAAGCATGACCTGTTTTCCAATTTAGTATGGAGGCCCTTTTGCTAGCTAGAAACGTTAGTTTTAAAAGCTGCTGAATGCAAGATTCATGCCATTTCCCTCTGCTACATCGTGGTGTTCATTTTGAAAGGAGAGTGAATTGGAAGCTCAGGATGCAAGTGACCAGGATGGACATGACGAACTGAAAGACTCTGAGGAACCTGCAGAAAATGAAGATGAATCCTTGAATTCGAAAGCATTGCCTCCTGTAGACAAGAAGAAAGCTAATTCAAAGCAGTCAGAGAAGGACAATGAAAACCAGGTACCCTGCAGAACCCCTTCAGCAGATTGTTGGAGTTATCTTTTAAAATATTTTTGGTAATTGTTCCATTTAGTTGTGGTACTTGTTATATTCTGTAAACTACAAATGAATGCCACCCAGTCTTTTGTTGTTGCCATCTGCTGAAATGATGCTGTTGTTATTTGCAGAGGAGTCTACAAATCCGTCTTCTTTCCTACCCCTGGCAAACACCTCCCTGTTCTTGTAAAGGTTGCACTTCCCTTCTTTCAGTGCATGCAGTGTCAAAAGGTGTGCAGTTTAGGGGTGGACCAAAGCCCAAGTGGTCTGGATTCCCCTTTCCTAGCCTTGACTGGTTTATTAGCTATGGCCTTTCATGGGCAGGAATAACCTATCTACAGGGATCCATGTTATAGCAAGCTCTAGTTTTTATTGTTAATTCAAAGGCTGCCCTTGAGCACAGTTCAGAAGCTTCAGCTGGGGCAGAAATCAGAGACTAGAATTCAGGCAGGCTTAGCCAAATGGAGCTCTAGTACACCCATTCTGAAACACTGGTGCTCTCTTATTCACTTCCAAGATTAATTCAAGATCCTGGTCCTTTAAGGGCTTGAACAGCTTGGGGTCCAAATACTTGAAGGAGTGCCACTTCTCACCTCAACCTGTGTGTATGTTAAGGTCATCAGCTGAAGCCAGCCACAGGAGAGCTGTGTTCTGCATGAGGGGGATGACCTTTTCAGTGGCTGCACCCCAATACCAGAATGCTCTCCTAAGGAAAATTCAGCTTGCACTGATGTAATAATACTTGGCATCAAATGAAATTGGTTTTTATTTGCCTAGGCATCTTAATCTGATTAAGTGGGCGGTTGCTGGTTATAGCAGGTTTACTACCTCTTAGTTCTTACTGTGTTTCAGTTTCAATATTGGATTTGTAATGTAGATTTTAACTGTTTATACATCACCCTGGAGTATTTTTTTGGAGTTTAGAATTTTTTTAAAAAATAAAAACCTGTAATTGCCCTCACTGTTGTTCTTGGGTTCTGCAAAAGCCTAGTTTGAGGCAGAGAAGCTGCTTGTCTTTGCTTCCTGGACAAATTGATTAAGGGGTATGAAAAGTGTTGATCTATCCTCTTATTCAGGGGAGAGCAAAATGGGAGCAGTGGAAAGACTGGGTGCTTTGTCTCCATCCGTACTTGTGTGACTTGGATCCCAAGAGCTGTGGGACTCCCGTCTCCATTCTTCCACAGGTGGTGATGTGCTGGTCTGGGGAATGCCAGGCAGGTGCTTCTGCCTGCAAAGCAGAGCCTTTGCAGGGGAAACATGAAGTTCCAGTTCCTTTTCAGTGCATCAGCAAGCTCCTCAAAGGCAGACAAGTGTTGAGAGCATTCTGCTGGGGATGGTGAATAAGCTGCCTTAGCAGCTGGTATCTCATTCTAGCTTTCTACCATGATATTGCAAAGAAGTTGTAAGCTCACCCCACTTCCACTCCACACCATACGTTTCAGGGGGATAAAACAAAAGCAAAATGGTGGGGCAAAGAACTGCCAAACCTAAGCAGGCAGCAAGATTTCCTTGTTGAGTGAAGTATGTTGGTTTTGTTGCTTTCTGTCCACTTGCCTGCATATGTTACTGGTCTGAGCAGATATGAATGGAAGGACCCTCTCTTTCCTCACGCCAGTCATAATATTTTATTTATTCAGTTTATGAGTTGCCAAAATGCTCAGGGCAAACTCATTAATAAAAATAAATATAGCTTGTTCATGTTGAAAAAGGAAGTTCATGTGTACTCCCCCAATTTGCTACAGGAGACATGCATTTTGCTGAACAAAACCCTTCATTTCTAATTCTTCTGTCTTTCAAGGAACACTGTGTGATGCATGTTTCTGGTTTCCCCCTCGGACCTGAGAACAGGCAGCATCTGTGAAATTCTTAGTTGTGTCAGGGTGGGTCAGCTGGAGTCTTCCCATTCTGCTTCTGGTAAATGCTGCTGAACTCCATGGGACTTACTCCCCCAGCATGATTTCTAAACATGATTTAATAGGAAGGCTCTTATGTAATACTGAAGATGTAAAAATGTCTGGAAAACTTGAAACCCTGAGGAAACCCTCTGTAAGATTCCCTTCACAGTCATTTCTTTCATTTCTTATTAAAATTACTGAGCTAATGTAATTTCTGCTAATAGGGATTCTCCATCTCATGCTCAGTTTTTCAATATGTGACTTGAGTCCACTTTTATCATAATATGTGAAGAAAACATGAGTTTTTGACAGTGTGAGTTTTCTGCTCTATGTTTCTGGGCTTGTTCTGATTAGTTGTTGCACAAGTCAGCTAGTGTAGTTCTGAAACAAACACAGGGAGACTCTGTGAATGATTCTGCCACTGCCATCATATGCAATGGAACGGTGACCGGCTGATCACACCTATGGTGTCTTTTTTTTTAAGTTGAGGCGTACATCTTTATTTTTGAGGCTTTATTAATAAAGCTACCAGGTAGACCTTACTTTTATGGAATGCATTCTCAGCTAAAGCTGGCAGCAAAATAAAAGGTCTGTATCTACTTTTTAGGGTTTAAAAGCAACTAAGTAGCTGTTTCCTATGGTGTAGGCATGGGATTGATGCTACCATTGGGAACTGTCTTTCAGAATAAATATTGAGGAATTACGAAAAGGAATAAAATGTCACTCTTTAATATTGTGTGATCGCTTGAGAATAAATGCTTAACTGTGCTTGGTTACCATTTCCACTAGTTTAAAAAGTCTTCCTCAGAAGCCAAATAAGCTCTCCTTAGTTGTGGCTTCACACCAGAGTTCCCTAAATGCCACCCAATCAAGTCCTCCCAAATAGGAAGAGTTGCTTGCTTCTCCAGCCTTCCTCTTCCTGCTTTTTCTGGATTCTTGGTTGTTCTGGGAGACCCCTTCCTGAAGTCCCTTCTTGGCAAACATAAGATCTTAAAATGAATGTACATAGTTTCGCAGAAGTACTGTATTACATTTAATTACATAGCTTTAGGCAACAATTATAAATTGCTTGAGTCTACTTCTCAATATTTTCAGATTTAATGCTAATTTTATGAGCCAACCAAGTTATACAAAATACATTTTATGCTCTTAAAGTAATGTTAGTGACTTTTGGTCTGTAAAAATGCTAAAAAATATTTCCTATTTTTCTGTTTCCCTCTGAAATAGAATAAAGGTTTGTTTTGTTCCAAAAACAATTGTGGAGCAGGGTGGGGTAGGGGGATGGTGAGTTTTTTGTTTGTTTTTGCCATGGCATCAAAAATTTCTGGAGACTTTACATCTTTAGCTAGGCTTAGACAGCTATTTACCAGGAAATGATGCTTGGCTACAATGTCCAAATGCAGTTTGTGGGCCCTTTGCTCCAGAGGCTGCTTCCTGCCTCAGTTGAGGGTAACCTCTCCTCCTCTGCCACAAGGTCCTATTTGGTAAGTCATACATGAAGAGCCTAGAGGATGAGAGTTCTTTATTCCTCGAGGAGTCGCTTGGATTTGGACGGGAGGAGAGAAATAGCCCTACTGCAGTCCACACTAGTTAAAGGAGCTATCTTTTTAACAATAGTTCAACTTGTGGAGAGTCAGGCAAAGCTCTTTAATGCTGTCCAGTGGCTTCAGTGCACTTTAGAAAAGGCTGCCTTTTCTAACCTTGGGAAAGACTTGTTCTAGAGCAGGCAACAATGGTGCTGCCCGGGGCGGCATGAGGGAGCAGCTGGTGAGCTGTCTTCAGGTCATCGGCATTCTGTTCAATAAGGCGAAATTCCTCTGCTTCAAGAGATCATGAGAAGGCAGAGGGCTGCAAAGCTGCCCAGTGTTTTTTTTTTTTTTAGAAAGCATCTTATCTGTTGAGTGTACCTCTCTCCCCAGTGGGAGTCAACTATCCATGGCAGTGTGTCAAGGCCGGCTGTGGGTCAGAGTTCATGCTCTCTCTGTTAGTGCCACTTTTCTCTTCCACATGCCTTTGCAGTCCAGCCAGCTGACGTTGTTTGCCTTGCTTTGTTTCCTCATCCTAGGGCAACGACATTCGAGAGACAGAAGACGAAAGCTTGGCTGCTGCTCATGTAAGTTTCTAAATTGCCTTATAAACATTGATGAGGAGGCTGGTGGTACTTGAATGCAGGAAAAGGCATTTGTGGGGCCCCTCTCAAGTGTGAGGTGTTTTTGCATTTTTAGAAAGCTTCACACAATTTTGATTTTATTGTAGAATTAGGCTACAAAGACAATGTAGATGCATCCAGCCTAGTGTCCAAAGCCTAGTCAGCATTTTCTAGGATGGGCTGTGGTCTCCCATGTGGGATGTGGCACATCCTGAAAACTAGCTTCTTTGCGAAAGGTTGCGTTGTGTTGACTTTGCCTCACATCCTCTGCTGTTGCTGTCTCACAGAAATGGGCTTTAATGCAGTAATGCTGTGATGTCATATTCAGTGGGCAAGGGCTTTGGGTGCCATTGAAGGGCAGCGTGAGTGAAAGAGCTGAGCCATTGATGAGCTGGCCTGTATGCATTCTGTGGGATGTGCAGGAGTGGCACGACAGCACGACTGTTGCATTTGTGAGAAGATGCTCTGGGGGTTTCTTAATCTCAGGTACCAAAATTTTGGAGACTGTGAGGCGTTTGTTTATATGCACTGATGCCAGGCATAAAAAAAAGCCTCACATTGTTGATGTATGGGCTTCCTAGATATGTCAAGATGGTAATGGCGATGCTTTCCTCATCAGTCCTACCTATAGTTTGTATTTGGAGTTTCCATACTATCCATAAGCTGGTCTTTGAAGCAATAAATGGGCCATCTGCTAATGGTAGCACAGATCTTTCTGTGTGTTTCTTCCTTATTTCCTGAATAAGGTGCAGAATGTTGAATGTAAAGTTGAGATTTAAACTGGAGAAAAGACAGTTACTTGAGGCTTTGCATCATTAGGCATCAAATTATTGCCCTAAATGAACAGTAGTTTCCCTGCTATGTTTAAGCTGGCTCCTAATCAAGGATACTTACCTGAATTTAATTTAATTTACAGGATGGAGAAGAAGAGAATGAAAGAGGTATGTTTTAAATTCAGTAGAGTTTTGAGTGCTCTAATTCACTCCAAGTTGCCTTTTGTAGATGGCAGGTGCATTAGTTTCTTTCCTATCAGACATGCCAACTGTGAGTGCCTCTGCCAAGGATGGTGGTTGGATCTGTGCTCTCAGCTGGCTTCTCTCCTTCAAAATGTATAGATCAGTTACTTCAGTGGATGTGTGACACTTGCATAAGGCCAACCAGTGCCCTAATGGAACAAAGATTCCAAACCCCTTGGCTATGCATCTTGTGCGCACGGTAAGTCTTGGTGTCTGCGCTTTATCTTGCACTGCAGTAACTGATTCATGCCTGATGAGAATTAAATATTCTACAGAATGGAACTTGAATGCCATTCAGATGGACCACACACTACTTCCACACTTTGGCAATTGCCACATCATGCTTTAACACCTTAAATGAAATTCTGGAACATGTGGGAAAGCATCATCTAAAAGCTACATGGTGGGCTGAAACTACAGAACCCCACCCCCCATTAACGTCATACTAAAGAAGACTTCTAGGAAGCATGCTAAGGACCTTACACATTGTGATCTAAAGGACATGGGATCACTGTGACTCCAGCGTAACGATGGACACCTTGCAATAGTGCTTGTGGGTGCATTCTACAGACTTGATGCAACACCTCCCCGATGGCACCTCCTTCACTGAAAGCAAGAATGCTGATGGAGACACACACACCGGGACTGGGAGTGCTCTGGCATGGATGCTGGAGGAAGACTGTGGACCTAGTGAACTTTGGCCCAAGCTTCTGTCTGGAGTGGTACAGCTGATCGCTGTAGCTACAGTTCGGCGGCAAGCAAGAGCTGGAAAGCAGAAGGCTGGTGGACACACACCTGGGAAGGATTCGGCTGTTCACCTGTGGGCCGTCATGAGGATACAGAGGAAGGAGAAGAGACTTGTGAATGGAAGTGCGGCAATACTAACTTCGGTTGCCACTTGCCCTTAGGCTGCGAAAAAAACACTGCTTTGCACTTCAACACCTGCACTGGAAGGCAGATACTTGTACTGAAGAACAGGTATCTTCTGGATGGAAGCTCTGCCCAGCTCCTGCATTTCAGTCTGATATTTTTGTTAGAGAATTTGTTTACCATGAAGAATGAGCGATCCTGGGTAAAAGATGGGTTTATATGTTAATGCCCCCTATGTTTTTTTCTAACCTTCCATCAGTTCTAATAACTGGCTTTGTATTTTCTAGGTCCTCTCTTCTAGCTTATGCGTATGAAATGTTTAAACTTCTTGTTTTGCCATATTTATTCCTGTTAAATCCTCTTAGATAAAGCAGGTTCTGGTGATGGTACACAAGAAGTATCTAAACCTCTTCCTTCAGAAGAAAGCCTAGCTGAGGCTGATCACTCGGCTCACGAAGAGATGGAAGCTAACGTGTCTGTGAAAGAAGCCGAGGATGATAACATATCGGTTACAATCCAGGCCGAAGATGCCATCACTCTGGATTTTGATGGGGATGACCTTCTAGAAACAGGTAAAAATCTGAAAATTACAGATTCAGAAGCAAGCAAGTCAAAAGATGGGCAAGATGCCATTGCACCGAGCCTGGAGAAGGAAGACAAAGATTATGAGATGACCGAGAACCATAAAGATGGTAAGAAGGAAGACTGCGTGAAGGGGGATCCTGTCAAGAAGGAAGCCCGAGAAAGCACGAAGAAAGCAGAATCTGGAGACAAAGACAAGGATACTTTGAAGAAAGGTCCCTCGTCTACTGGGGCCTCTGGTCAAGCAAAGAGGTTTGTCTTTCTATGTCAGTTCTTTAAGATACTGCCAGCATTCAATAAGATCACTCTGCCTTAAGGGGGTAGCAGCAAGAAACTTGTAATTAGTATCTTATGCTCCTGCCTATAAATGTTTTGATGGCCATAAGTTACCTGTGTTTTTTAAAAAATCGGGATCTTCGTATATGCTTTGTCCTGCTGGTTGCATTGATGAATTGACAGCGTTTTATTTTTTTTTTCAAATAGTCAAGTTTTAAATACCCTTGTGATGGTAATGAACAACTCTCAGTTCTAAGAAACACCAAAATGAAGCCAAGTCCTAGTCCTGAAATGTGGAGAAGATTACCATATATCCACTGAATAAAATTGTCAGAAAATCTAGATCTTCAGGCATCTTGGGGAAAATCAGTTCAAGAAGCCATGATGAGGGGAAAACACTTTTCCTCAAATTACAGTCCAGCCATGCCTTCCCTACCACCTTTTCTTTTTTCCTCTTTTTAAATTATTTGTTCAGTAGTATAAGTTTCATGACAAGCATATTCTGCACATTCAGTTTCCTTTGATTTGTTCCTCCTTTTAGCTCTTCTAAGGAATCTAAAGAAAACAAGAGTACACCCAAGGATGACAAAGGTAAGATGAGCTATGCAGTGGTACATGTGCCTGTATTTTCTGATTTGGTAACAAGACATCTTGCGTGAAGCCTCAAGGATTTTTCTTCCTGCTCATAATACTTTTTAAACCAAGAGTTGATCATTCTCTAACTACTTCAGTTTTATCATTGCCAGAACTCAGCCTTTTTGAGCAGGAGGCTCCATCTCAATGGTACAGTTAGGCTCTGGTGGCATTAACCTGGAGTGGGAAGCCTGTAGGCCATGCATGACGCAATTTTATCCAGTACACAGCATTCCGGTTCCCACCCCCACCTCTCAGTCTAAGGAGGGGGAGAAGTGTGCTTTGAAAGTATGAATCTGGACAAATCCTCTCTTTTGAAGGGCATCCCTACCTGGGCATGGGAAGGAGAAGAGACAGGAAAGGGAGGGCAGAGAGAAAGAAGAGATTCAGGCTTTCAAGGCCTACTCCCCAGCAAGCTAATCCTGCAAGAATACGGCCTTTGATTGAAAAGGCCGCACCACTGCTTTAAATTTCTGTTGCTTGTTGTATTCTCACTAGAAAAACTATAAACAGAAACATTCCTTCCAGTTCTGCTTATTTGTGCCTCTTTCTTAAGAAAGAACCGTGAGATTTAGGAACATCCTGCTAAATCTCCTAATAGAAAGGGTTATAAGATGGTAATATTTAAGATAATGTAGTCAATTACAAATGGAATTTTCAATCAAAAACATCCATTTGGGAGGACCTTCTCCCCAGCAGCATGACATCTCAGCCATCCAGCCTGCACGTCTTGGACTCCTCAGTAATCTTTGTGTACTGCTTGCTTTCGAAAATGGCTGTGAACAGACATGAGCTTGCAAAATTACCCTTTGCGCTTATTGGCACTAAAAGAATCTTTGTTAAATTTAATTTTAGGAAGCGCCAGCAGTGGGAGCAGCAGCAGCTCTACGAAGAACCTGTGGGTTAGTGGGTTGTCCTCCAATACCAAAGCTGCCGACCTGAAAAATCTCTTTGGCAAATATGGCAAGGTATGGCTTTGCTTAAGTGTTAGCAAAGAGGTGAACAACTAGCTTCTTAATGATGCAGACCAAGGGCCAGCATGTGCTCTTGGAAGACCCATGGGTAAATCGGATTGTAGCAAGACCAGGGAATGGTCAGGGCGATCAGTTTACCCATGGAGCTCAAATGTAACAGATCTTGTTACCCTCTCTGCCCATCCTCTCTTGAAACTGTATCTCTGACGCCTACCCTTGAGTTTAAGCTGTTTCTTTTCTTTTCTTTTTTCTTTTTTTTGTAAAAGAATAAACCAGAAGTACACATTGGGACCTTGGAGGTCAAGCCCAACATAATAGGTTGTTCGATGTTGTGTGTGTTTTGTGCAAACTGTTCATATTTAGGTTGTCAGCTGAAAAATCTAGAAACTTAACATTCCAGCTCCTGGAGGACATGTTTGTCTAGCAATTATTAGCCCTTGCTTGTGGAAAGTACAAGGCACGTAGCTTTCAAGGAAATTCTCTTGCTTTTGTCCTTGTATGTGATAGAAAAATGGAAACCTTTGCTTTCAAACTTGCTCTCCAGCTCAGATTGAATTGTTACAGGCAAGAGGGGAGGACTCAGAGTGCGCACTGGGGCAGAACAAGTGCTCCGTAAACAGATGTTTCGTGTATTTTAGCAAGCAATAAGCAATGCATGCTTGTTCAGGAATCTCTGGGAATGAGAAATGTGGCAACTTGCTTTATGTCCACAATTTTTAATGAACATTTAAGAAGATGCACACTGCTTGAGAATAAGTTCTATTTATAGCATTGGGCCATATTTGAAGAACAGTTAAGATGGAGCTCTTGCTTTCCTCACAACAAACATTCCTGATTGTCAGCAGGATCTAATATTCTGCTGAGCTGCATGTACCAGGCATGGGACTGGGCCACTTGTGGCCTTCCAGAAATGCCGGCCTGCAATCGCTGTTAAGCTCCACCATTGACTGTGCTGGCTGGGACTGATGGCAGCTGCAGCCACAGGTTGCCCACCCCTGCTGTAGGGCATCCACAGGATCCTGCTTTCAGCGCTAGCAAAAGCTCTGCGGCTCAGCAGACGAGCCAAGTGCTTCTGAGAAGAGAATGAGCATGCTCGTGTTTGCTCAAGGTGGATTGTGGAAGAAGACCTGTTCAGACCTGGAGATGGGAAATAAGTGGCAGTCACTGCACTGGTCTCTTAGGTCTAAAATTACTTCCAGTTCAGTGCCTTGCAATCAATTGAGGAATTGCTATGAGGCAGCACAACGCTAACTCTTACAGCCCATTTTGACAGATAATCTGCCTACAGTTATGTAATTGTTTGGAATATCTTCATACGGAAGACCTTCTCAGGCCTTCCCTCCCCGTGGCCTCGTTTCCCTCTTGCCCTTGAGTGAAAACTGCAGAGCCCTTTAAACTGCAGAGTTTAAAAATGCACACTTTCCTGATGTACATCCCTTTGGCCTTCAGGGCTTGTTTCCAGATGAGGAGCTCTGTAAAGGTACAGCTTGGCCTCACCCCTGCTCTTTCTTTAGGCTAGGCAGGGAACTAAATGTCAGCAGCAGCTGTTGCTGGAGGGGAAGGATGAGGACAGCTCTTCATGTCCAGCTGTGTGGCAAAGGCTGATCGTGGGCCTCTGCAATGGATGAACGTCATCAATCACTCTTCTGTGTATCCCACAGAGATGTCAGTGATACCTGACTGTGGAGAATATCTAATCAGGTTCCAAATCTGTGGTTCCTTCCCAGTAATGCAACAGGCTAGTTGCCACTGATTTGTCCTGAATTGCTTTTCCTGGGGGAGTGACAAAATAAGTTCTCAAAGAAAGCGGAGGCAGGGTGCTTTGAAAACCAGCGCAGTGGCCGTCTTCCTGCTTGTATCCCCCAGTCCTCTGCTTCCGTGCAAGCCTTAGACTGGTTCGTTTTACAGCTGAGGGCTCCAACTGCAGCACTGCACAAACTCTGTGCCTTTATTACAATTTCCAGGAACGTCACAGGCGGTGGGGCAGCTTTGACCTCCCTGTTATTGAACCCCATGCCTCGTGTTTTCATGTACTGTCACTTCAGTGAAGGAAACTGGCAGGCAGGGAATTAGCAAAGGCAGGCTGGCTTGTCCTGCTTGCAAGGAGGCTCCGTGCTGCACAGGAGGTGGGGCTGGGGAGTTTCTGCCTCGAAACAGTGGTGGTCCATGGCACGTCTTGACCAGAACTGGAATGTGGTTGGACAACCCTTAAATGGAGTGCTCAGAATGGTGCCCCTCTTGACAGGGCTCTGTTTCCTCTTACAAGCAGCTGCTTTCCTCTGACCCTCATGGCTCGAGTACAGCTGACTAGCCTCTCAGTTCCTCCATGCATCCTGGTGCAAGATGTAGGAAGGCAGCTCACGTCCGGCGATTCACACTTGTGTTGCGCTCCTGAATATGGAGCAGCCAAACATTCGTGCGGGTTTAAAACTTTGGCTTACGCCTGTCTCTGCTTCTCACAAGGTTCTTGCTGCAAAAGTCGTCACCAGTGCCCGAAGCCCTGGAGCGAAATGCTATGGCATTGTGACCATGTCGTCAAGCACAGAAGTAGCAAGGTGCATCGCCCATCTTCATCGGACAGAGCTCCACGGGCAACAGATTTCTGTTGAGAAAGTACGTGTGACATATGCTTCTGTCATTCTGGTGCAAAGCCTAGAGCAGGAAGACAAAATGGCATCCCTTCCGGAAGCTGGTTGGGAAGAGATTAGGCCACCTGTAGCATCGTTGTGACATTGACTCCTAGCATCATTGTTACATTGTTTTGATCCAAGGAGAAATAACTATGTGACCTAGAAGACCACTATGGCTATGTGCCTCCATGTGGGGTTGATCCTTAGGTCATGTTTTTCCTCAAAAAAACCAGGTAAAAGGTGATCCTTCCAAGAAAGAGCTGAAGAAAGACAGTGATGAGAAATCCAGCTCCAGTCGGACTCCTGGGGAAAAGAAGACGACATCCAGCGACAAGGCCAACAAGTACGTGCCCGAACAGCAGCTTGTATTGTGCCGTCCCAACCAGCTTCACGTTTGGAAACGAGACGAACCAGAGCACTGCTTACTAGCTTGTCTCTGCCTGTGTAATCCATACTTTTCTTCAAAATAAAAAGCTCTGAATAAAATGAATAAAAACTGAATAAAAAAGTTGGAATTTGCAACCCGTGTAAATTATGCAGCATGAGCAAGTATCGCCTTTCCCTCCTTTCCTCCTGCTGAGCTTCGCAGGGGCCCATCCAGAGCTCCAACCCAGGCCTCTGAAATGATCATCCACCTGCTGCTTTCACTTCTGAGACTCCAGCCAGCGTAACTTGGTGCACTCAAGTATACCTTCATGATAACGAATGCACTGATTAAGACCCAGACCCCTTAAAAATGACAGCAGTATAATAATGAAATTAGGACAGATTTCTAGCTAATAATAATTTAGAAACTCCAAAACTGTACCCATAATAAACGCAATGCATAATTTGGTAGCTACATATTACTAGCTATTCCAATTCTTCCCCTAGTCCCAGGTTTTACATCTTGGAAAGCTAATCCTTCACCACTTCTGTTTATTACCTCCTTTTTAAAGGACTCCCTCCAAAAAGGATGACAAGAAATCTGACAAATCTGAGAAGAAAGAAAGCAAAGATGTAAAAAAGCCTGAAGGTAAAGATGAGAAGAGCGACAATGGATCCGGCTGCCCTGTTCAAGAGCCTGCTAGAACCCCTGAGGAAAAGAAGCGAATAAGTATGCATGGGAGCTCTTTTCAGTGTACAGATCGATCAGCCGCATGTACCTCAGCTCATTCCATGTAGCCCCGCCACTTGTATAAAGCAGCCAAGCCACATCGGAGCACCCTTGGGGCAGAGAGTTCCCATCGCCTAGTTCAGCCTTCCCCAGCTTGGTGCCCTCCTGATGTGTTGGACTACAACTCCCAGAACCCCCCAGCCAGTTCTAGTCTAACACACCCAGAGGGCACCCGACTGGGGAAGGGTGAAGAGCATTTCCTCCAGGATGCTACTGAATCCTCACTGGGGGCTTTTAATACGAAACAGTGGAGCAGTTAGATATCAGGGTTTCTATACTGAATTTCTAACTTGGAACTCAAGTTTTTGATGTAAAAATGAACAAATTGCTTTTTTCTGAAGGTTGTAATGAGCCCTTTTGAGTAATAACGCATATCGCTTTTTCTCCAAAGGTGTAAAAAGCCCAAGTCATATGGTGGTTCTAGACCAAACCAAAGGAGACCAAGTCCACACCAGACCAATACGAAGGGGAAGGTTTGAAAAAGTAAGTACTGCTCAGCACATTTGTTTGGGCCATTGATTCTCCCTATTTCTAGGGCAAAGCAGAGGAGCAGTGGTGGGGGTATTTTGCCAAGGGGTTGGCAAGTGAACCTGCACCCAGAAAATCGGCAGAAAGTTCTTGGCTAAATGCTGCAGTCACGATTTTGCATCACCCATTCCCCCTGCTTCTGCGTGGGCCATTCCCATGCCAAAGCGGGCTCTTTTCAAGGAAGGCTTGGGCCAGGGACTGGTTAAGGGTGCCACTCCTGCACCTTCCCTGCAATCAGACTTTCCCCTGTCTCTTGAACAAACCAGGGCGTGCTGCTCAGAGGAGCTTCTTTCTGCTATATATACATTGTTCTTCATGGCTAGCTTGCCTGGGCTCTTTGCAAATAGAAAGGGCTTGTGGGATTTGAGCCATACATAGATTAATCTGACATGGAGTCTGTTCGTGTTGTGAACAAGGGACTCTAACTCTGACATTTGCAAACGCTTGTCTTCAGCCACCTATGTTAAGAACCAAAGAGCGTTTCCTTCAAGATAAAATGAAGTTCAGAGACTCCCGAGGCAGAAAGGACATTGTGCCGTTTGAGAAGATGAAGGAGCAGCGAATGAGGGAGCACATCGTGCGACTAGAACGAATACGGCGTGCTGTGGAGCTGCGAAGGTAGGAACGAGGCTGGTTTTGCAGGAACCCTTGGAAGAGAGGTGTGCTTCGTGCTGTGTCGGCTGCTTCCTTTCCCAAAGCTGTGAGAATGCTTGGGGGAAACAGTCTCTGAGGCCAGAACTGCCCAGATATCCCACTGGCATTGCAGAGGGAGGGGACTGCCAAGCAGAAGCAGCCTGTGGAGAGGAGGCTGCTCAGCACTCTGCCATACGGCTCTTAGTTGTGAGCACAGGAGCCGTGGCCGAATGCAGTGGGGGCCCAGCACGACACCAGGCTTCCCAGGAAAGCTGGTTGCTGGCAGAAGGGCAGGAGAGGGTGAAGTTTCCGATGGGCGGTTGAGTCAGACTGGCTGTCCTCTGGTTACTTTTTGCCATGCAATCACAGTTTTAGGCAGCAGTTCCCTTGCAAGGTTCCTCCAGCTGCCTTGTGCAGTTCCAGACCCCAGCACTTCATTAAGAACAAATTGCTGGGCGTCTAGTGCCTGTAGAGAGCGTTTTCTCCACCCAGCTCTTTGAAAGCCGCAAGGGCCTTCTAGATAACGTTTATTCATTGTTGCCCAAACAAGCAGCCATTCCCTTGGATCTGTTGTGTCTCATGGAGGAAGTTCTCTTCCTGTGGTGCATCTTGTCGTCTTGCTGGCAGGGGGCTGGGGAGACCGCCTGAAGCAGTCCTGTCTCTGAGGGTCCCACTTTTGCAGGCGAAGAGAACTTGCCGAGCGAGAGAGGCGTGAGAGGGAGCGGGTCAGACTCCTGCGTGAGCGCGAAGAGCGTGAACGTTTGCAGAGGGAGAGGGAGCGGTTGGAAATTGAGAGGCAAAAGCTGGAACGAGAGCGGATGGAACGAGAACGCTTGGAGAGGGAGCGCATTCGCATTGAGCAGGTAGGGGTGTGTGCGGCATTAGCCTGTACCCTAAAAGCTCCCTGATAACTGGTCTTGCTAGACCTTCCTGGCTGTAACATGCAGTATTACGGACTTCTGCTCCATCTCTTCCCTGCCGCCGGCAAACCCACTAGAAGCATGCCCTGTCATGTAGAATTTAGGAGTTGGCCCACACATTTGCTTGCTTGGGATTCCTGAGCTTTTTCGAAAATGCGCAGCTTCAGGATTCCCATTTCTGCCTTTGGAGCAAATCATGTCATTCGAGCAACGTGTTTTGCTAGCATCTGTCACACAGTTTGGTCCAGCCCTCAGCTGGAGAGGTGTTGAAGGTGTCCTATTGATTGAGGCCCTGGAATCTATTTGCAAGAAGGCTGTTTTCAAATCTTAATTTAAAAATTAGCCAATTGCACCTCCCCTTCTAGGAAGAGGCTCCGGTGCAAAAGGAGAAAATTGTGGCTGTGCCTTCCAGCCAATCTTCAAACAGATGAGGGCAGCCTCAAGCACAGCACTGTGGAGAGACAAGGGCCTTTGCAGTCCCAAACGGCCTCATCATACATTGCTCTTTAGCGAACGCTGACTCTCGTTCCTTCTGGCTAGGAGCGTCGCAAGGAAGCGGAGCGGATTGCTCGTGAACGGGAGGAGCTTCGGCGCCAGCAGCAGCAGCTGCGATATGAGCAGGAGAAAAGAAATTCCCTGAAACGGCCTCGGGATGTCGACCACAGGTAGTGTTTGTTTCCCTTCTCAGATGGTCTCTGTCTGCTCTAAGTAAGTTTTGACTGCTTGCTTACTCACTAACTTGCTCAAATACCATGAGTGTGGCAAACCACCGTGCTTTTTTAAAAAAAAGAAAAGTGAGTTTCTAAAGTTGTCTTTGGACTGGAGCTCATAGAGCCAGAGCACGCAAATCGCAGCTGTTTATCATTTCTCTTTCCCACTTCTAGAAGAGATGAATCCTACTGGAATGAAAGCAAAAAAATGTCCTTGGACACAGACACGCGTTTTAGCCACAGTTCTGACTACAGTCGCCAGCAGAACCGGTTCAGTGACTTTGACCATCGAGACAGGGGCCGCTATCCAGAAAGCTCTGGTGTGCAGTCCTCGTCTTTTGACAGGTGGGTGTATGGAGAGGGGGGCCATAGTTGCAGAGATTGCTTCCAGTAGAGGGTCCTTTTAGTGGAAGCATACAGTTAATGGAGTTGGAAGGGGCCAGAGGGTGTTACGTCATTCATGTGCTCAAAGAAGACCCTGTCCCTGAGTTTTGGGTATATATCGCCTCCCTGTTTTGCACCTGGCTGTGACTGGGGAATCCACCAGACTTTCTTGTCAAGTGGAAGGTTCGTCCTTCTAGCTTCTACTGCCCGCTCCTCTGCAGCATTCCTAATCCCCACCCCACCCCAGTGCCATCTGACTTGGTGCCTGTGATGCTTAGGTGGGAAAGTAACCTGAGGTACACTGAGTAGCTGGTTTCTTAGGCTGGGAACGGTTCGAAGGGTGCCACGTAACCTGAAATTCCGGCCTTTCTGAACAGGCGTGAAAGATTTGTCAGCCAAAGCGATGGGAAAAAGACTCGGCCCACTGCACGAAGAGAGGACCCTGGGTTTGAGAGGTACCCCAAAAACTTTGGAGAATCTAGAAGAAATGAGCCCCCGCAGCCTCGGAATGAGCTTCGAGACAGCGACAGGCGGGAAGTGAGAGGAGACCGTGATGAAAGGAGGACTGTGATCATCCAAGACCGGCCTGACATCCCTCATGGCCGGCACCCACGAGAGGCTGGCCCCAACCCCTCCCGACAGAGTTCTTGGAAGGGAGACGGAGGTGTTAACCCTGACAAGCGTGATGCCAGGTGATTCATCAGGACCTGCCAGCGCGCTGGTCCCAGTTAAAGCGAGGCTTCCCAAACAGTTGCTGGGCATGCGTGCACTCTCCTGCGCAGCTGTGGACTCAGGGGTTCTGTGGGTGCCCCACATTCCTGAGTGCAGAACAGGAGCTCTGATGCCTTTTTCCTTGGAGTGGATGTCCTGTGTGTGCGTGGGCAGGACAGGGTTATGCTCTTGTCCCTTGGCTGTGCTACCCTGGCCCATTCACAGGGTGTTCCTTACATGTGAGGCTCTGGGAGGAGAGCCAGTTTGTTGGGGGGGGGGGTCTTCCAGATGTTGACTACAGGGCTGTCATGTAAGCTGCCTCCAGAGGTGATTTATTTTGATTTGTGCCAATGGATTTCTATCCTCTTTCCAACTGGACGTTGTGTGGACATGTTTGTAGACTGCTTTGTGCAAAGAAGCTCTTGGGCAAAGAGAAACACAGTTTACAAATACCTGAATCAATTAAATGTTAGATGGCCAGATTTTCATGCCCTGTTTTACATCTTAATGTCCTCAGATGAGTTATCAAATTAGGGTCTGCACACCAGAGGCTCACAGTGGGCTGGCGAGGACCCAAACGTGCCTTGAAGGAAGTCTGTCAGCTGATAGAGAAATAGGTGGTATCAGCTGGAGAATTCAGATTCTAGAAGAGGGTTGTCCGGACAGACCTCTGTTTGAGCACTGTGTGAACAGAATGCCGGACTAGATGGGTGTTTGGGCTAATTTAGCTTCAGGGCTCTTCCATTCTTACTGTTGAACATGGTTGATTTGAAGCCGGCAAGGGAAGTCACACATCTTTTAAAACATGGTTAAGCACTGCAAGCAAAGCCAGTCCTGCAGCACAGAGCATGGATGCTTACTCACAACGCTGTCTTGATTCTTGTTGCTTTCCCAGAGAGAGGCCGGAAAGGTCGGGCAGAGACGTCTCTGGGCATACAGTCAGAGGTGCCCCCTCTGGTAGTCGTAGCAGCACATCTGGCTATGGAAGCAGGGAGACGGAGCGCAGCGTGATGGAGCGTGGCAGTGGTGGACAGGTGAGCTGCAGCTTTCTCCCTCGGCAGGCCGGGCCCTGCTGCTGCCGCTGCGGTGGACCAGAGCAGCGGCTCTTTCTTGTTGCCATTTCCCCAAGGCCCTTGGCGCAGCGGGGACGCGGCGCACTCCATTCCATTGGTTTGGCGCCCCTGCCAGAGAATTCCCTTCCGACCCAAAGTCCGGCTTCCCAAGTGGCAGAGTGACCGCAATTCAGGGTGACATGAGACCACATTGAAACCATTGAGATGCTCCATCCATCATGCCCTAAAGTCAGCCAGTGATCATGGCTGTTGGGAAGAAGTCCAGCCAGCCATACTTTGCAGTCTGCCCCTCAGAGAGAGTGCCCAGGAGCCCGGTGTCGCTTGTGGTCTTCCACAAAGGGAGCTCAGAGGCAGCAGCTCCTGGCTGGAGAGCCCCCACGGCCTCCTGCAGCCACAGGCACCAGTGCCCCTCTGCTGCAAGGCGTGGAGGCAGTGTGCCTGCATACGCTCATTGCTGGGGCACATGGGGGGGCTGGAGGTGCATAGAAGGCGTGGACGCTCCCTGGCAGCAAGTACACCTCTGTGCTGAGCAGCCAGCCCCGTGGGGTCAGCCGCTATGCTGCCACCTTTGGCCCGCAGTTGCGGGGCCACTGACTCTGCCTCGGAGAACCCGTTACTGAAAAAGCGTTCGTCTGAGCAAAAAGCTACTCAGCCATGATCAGCAGAATGATTTCAGAACTGAAGACATGCCCCATGGGTAGATCTGAGACTGAGCTTAACTGAGAAACAACTGCGCTCGTGCACGCTCGTGCATCTGTTCCACAGTCTGAATCGGCAGCAGGCCTTTTGGTGTAGCGCCCCTGTTTTGATTCATGCTGGCCGTTTGCTGTATCATTTCCGCCTGAGCAGGTCTCCTTGTGAGGCTGTTGTCAAGGCACTTGACCCCTTCCCCTGCACTGAGGCTGCCTTGTGCAGAGGGTGGTGCTAGCAGAGTAACCTCCGCACTCGTCTTTCCTAGCACTACAACGAAGACCGGCATGTGGTTGATCGGCACAGTCGTGACACTGGACCAAGGAAAGAGTGGCACGGGCCCAGCTCCCAGGGGAGCAGTTACCACGATACGCGGAGAATGGGGGACGGCCGAGCAGGGGGTGGCATGATGTCTCCCCACTCCAGGTACCCATGACGCTTCTTCCCCGGTCATTCCCGCTGCATAATGCTGAAAGCGCAACAGGGCTGTGCATGGAAAAGTGAAATGAACTGTGACGTACAGGCCCAGGTTATACCTAACTTGCCCCAGACTGTCAGAGGTTGTGAAGCGGTTGAAGGTTAGCGGGGCAAGTCAGACTTTGCAGGAAAGTCCAGGAGCTTCTGTAACCGCTGGGATCCTGCCCTTACAAACAAGGGCAGCTTGTAACTGCTCCTTCTGTTAGTGTGTTCCGAAGGACCTGTGCAGAGGAAGCCTTGAGAAAAATTGGGTAAAGGCCTCCAACCCAGCCCCTTCTCCATTTGAGGGGGCACTCACCTGCTGGGAGAAACATCTGAGTAGGCCCCAAAAGGGTGAGAAATGTGGATAACTTTGAAAAACTCTCTTAGTGGGATTAGCCTCAGTATGATTGTTAACACATTAAATAGCTTGTTATTTAAACAAGCCTTTTGCTGCTGACCTGTTGGTTTTAGTGTTTTTAGGCTTATTGTTACTGTATTTTTGTTGTTTTAGTGTGGAATATGACTTTACCATAGACTGGCATTTGTTTTAGTAACATTGTAAGCCACTCTGCTCTATCTGAGGAAGGATGGGTATAAGAACTATAAATAAATATTTCCTCCTGCTTGTTGTCCAGAAAACTACTAAGTTCTTGCACAGCTTCTTCACTCAAGGTGGGCTTTTATTACTGGCTCTTGGTGGCCTTGCTGCACACCTGGAGGTACACCTGAGTCTCAGAAATCATAGCTACCTTTTCATAGTTATTGCAGCACGTCTGTGTGGGATGCTGGGTGTGCAGGAAACCTTCATTGGCACCTGCAGAGATCACGAGTCCATACCCCTTCCACATTTTATTTTTAACCAAAACTTGGAAAATGTTAGGGCACAAGGTTTTCCTACCTGTTTCTGAGCCTGCCTTTGATTGTATCCACTGAACAGCTGAAGAGTTGCTCCCAAATCTCCCACCCACTCAGACTTTTCCACTTCGCGTGTGCTCGCACTCTCTCTCCCCACTGGGTCCCAGAAAGTTGGGCACCCAAGCTCAGTGGGTCAGCAGTCTTGTACACCCCATCATTTCTACAGCTTCTATACGACAGTCTGTAACCGTGGCCTATTATCAAGTTGTGACAGCTTTAGCTTGCTTCGCCCTCTGCAAAGTGCATCTATTTTTCAAAATCTTACCATTGTTTCTCTTTAAACTTTGTTCCAGTAATTCCTCACCTATTAACAGAGTTGTACAGATTACGGGCAATTCCATGCAGAGAGGAAGTGGTTCAGGATTTAAGCAATTTAAGAGTGGACCACCACGAAGATTCTGAGGTTCAGCACCTGCTCGCTCCTTGGTTTCAAGATAACTTATTGGAAATCTCTTGTGAACAAGAAGCCTTGGCTAAGAAAACTTTTTTATTTTAAAATAATTACTTTTTTTCTCTCTTTTGGAGGCATTTTAAATAAGTTAGGCTGTTGGATTTTGGATAGTTCATTGTACCTTTTTGATGAGCATTTCCCCTGTAATTCTAGGAGCTCTGAAACAAATTGGAACCAAACACTTGAACGCTGTACAAAGAGAGGGCTTGATTTGCACTCGGTAGTTCCATTGATCAGCATTAGCTCTGTGATACCAGAAATGAAATTAGGTACTTATCACAAAACACACTGATAACTAAACTGTACATGAACAACCCTCCCCCTGCCCCTGCTTTATAATGTGTAGAGAATAACATTGGTTGTTTCATTTCTGGGTATTATGTAACCTATTTTTTCAGAAGTTGTTACACTGAGTGGATCTGTATCCTGGCCGATGTATCCTTTTGAAATAAACCTTCATAATCTGTATAGCTCCTTGTACCTGTCTGGTGTGTCTACAGGTGGAGCTGCACCAGGCCGCTCCTGTCTGTCATCAGCTTTTGCTGGAGTGAAGGCTGTCAGGCTTGTCCACCCCCCTGCCCAAGCCTTAGACCCACAAGCACACGCACACACTGCCGTAACACAGCCTTCTCCAGTGTTTTGGACCTCAGTTTCTGTCAGCCCCTGCCTACAAATGTTGGAGGAGCTGCCATCTTAGGTGATCAGAGCCTGAACGGTTTCTCTTCAAGGGGAGAAGAGTGCTCTTGGTGAAGCCTTCCTTCCCTGAGAAATGGTTGGTATGTGGTGCACCCATTTTTTCCTTCTGCAGGGAAGGCGAGAACTCCTAGGATGGTTCCGCAAATGGGAGATTTCACTCTGAGCACCATTTCCTCAGCCTGGCTGTAAACTTGCTGTGCTTTTATGCCCGTGTTTACATAAGGGTTCAGAACGTAGAACACTGGGTGCTCTTACATTACTCCAAATGAACACATTGCTTTGCAATATTGGTTTATTAAAAGTAGTTTAATTTGCCCTTCTTCCTAAGATAAGCAAGGTGGTAACAAAAAACAGAAATCAAACTACACCACATAGTACAATTAAAACAGAAAACAGTATTACAGTAAAAATAGATCAGTTGTCTAAAAGGCAGAGCAGTCTGAACTCAAACCATCCTTGATTGTACTTTTCAGTATCTAGGCACATTGGACCCTTGCACCAAGATGAGAGCTGCGTCAGCACCAGCCACATTTCAGTGAGAGCAATCCAGAGATGGGGCACCAAGCCAGAGGAGGCCCTCAGCCTAATTTCTAAAGCTTCCCTGGCAAGGAAACGCAACAAAATCCCCACCCTAAGTCCTTAATACGCAGGTTGGCTGTTATGGAAAGCGGTTCCTTCCGGTATTTGGGTCCTAAGCTAGTTCGGGCTTGAAAGGGAAGCGCCAGCATCTTCCACTGGACTTAGTAAGAATCTCAGCCCTACCTGGCTGCTGGAGGCTTCCAAGCACTATTGGAGGGCAGCCGGCCCCACATGCAGCTGCCACTGCAGTCTTACTGGGAGGTTGTTGGGGCCATGCGTGCTGTAGCCAAGACTGTCCCTGGCCAGGAGGAGCTGCAGCTGGCAAAGCAACCGAAGCTGGCTTAGACCCTGCCTGCAGCGTTACCCGGAAATGATGACATGGTTCGAGAGGGAGGCAGGACCTGCATTCCAGACGGCACGCTGGCATGTGACCTGCAGGTCATGTTGTGCTAGTAAAGTCCCAAGACAGCTCTGTGGTTGTCAGTTCAAGGCAACGCCCCGTGTTGTGTCAGACTGGCTCTCAGCGTGATGAAAATCCATTGCCATGAACATGATGGCCATTACACAAGAAAGGGCCTGTCGGACTCAAGGTACACAATGCCGAAATCCGAAGAGTCTGCTGAAATCCTTACATCGCATAAAATCAACTACCTGTGGCACATGGGACGAGTCCTGTTGCAACTAGCCAAAGGTCCATCTGGCCCCGTCTTCCGTTTCCTTAACTGGAGCTCTCCAGCAAGCCCCCAAACTTAGGCAAAGCACAACAGCCCTCCCCCAGCAAGGGGCAGGCTGCCTCTAAACCAGAAGGCTCTAGGTAGCCCTTGGTGATTATGTCTCAACGTGCTTTCAGGTCATTGAACTAGCAGCCGTTTGTGGCTCCCAGCAGCAGCATCCCACCTGTTTGATGAGCTGACCTCAGCATGAGGTAGGCTCTGGCAATTGTCCAGCCCTGTCACAGCCTTCCTCTGCTGGCCCTTCTCCGAGCAGGAAAGCCCCTCCTTGGCTTCCCCTACACGGACGGTGCTCCAGTTGCTCCTGCCCCCACCTGTACCTTCAGCTCGCTCTCTCTTGGGGCAAATGCCCATGTCAGCGGAATATACTTCCAGGAGAGTATGATAAATATTCAGTCTAAGAATTGTATTAACATCTCACAAACTGCACGTTCACTTCAGCCTCTAGCCTTAAGAAACTGAATCAGTAACTTTGGCCCAGCAAGTTAGATCTGAGAATGGTAAGATTGTGTGCAGCAGAAATGAATCTATTATAGTTTGATATGCATTGTTACTACCCTTGATTATCCCACCCCCCAATGAATCAGCTAGTTTCTCATAGGTGCTGATTGCTCTAGAGATACAGCTCCCTCAGCGAGGGCTGGATTAGGGCCACAATCAGTGTGAGCCCTACTTGCAAAGTATGCTTCCTAGGAACTACCCGCAAGGATAGCGTGATTGTTTCCTTCATGTATGTACCCACTAGCTGGATGAAACAACATTCATAGCATTAGTTTTGATCCACCACTGCTTGCGTTCTATTCTACACAGTTTTTTTAATTGATCTGGTGAAAGTGTGGGCTGAAGCCATGAAAGGCCCAGCTAACTGAAGTATGCACCGTCAACTTCTGCTTCTTGGCTAAAATACCCAGTCATTTCTAGAAGTTAAATCAATTTTATTACATGAGGAAGTCACTTAAGACTGTTAAAATTATATATTAGACAGAAAACAGTAAGAATGGTAACAGTTAACGGCTTAGGACATCAAAGTACATTGACAGGATTCAACCAAAACCAGAGCAAGTTGCTGATCACAGTGTAAATTCATGCAGAGGATCCGATTTACCAAAAGCTAGCTCGAGGCAGACCCCTGACTGGAATCTGTAAAGTGGATGAAGGACAGAAGCCGAGAGAGACTGCTGTGCTGTTTAAAGGCTGCCCCAAGTGTCAGGACAGGTAAGGGCCAGCGTGGCGTGGCAGACACTGGAATGAGGCAGGTGTTCCCTTCGCACGCTGACCAGCAGGAGCTGCTGCTGAGAGGGTCCTTCTTGCCCACCTGTGGTATGTGTGTCTGAATACTGAAGTCATGGGCAGGGCCGATCACGTGGGTGTTCCTCACGTGACTTGGCCCTCCCTTCCAGTAGTATAGGAGAGACCCGTCTGATGGGACACACACTCGGGCAGCAGCCAGAATCAAGGCAACGGCGCTGTGGGAGGCAGCAAAAGATCCATTTCTAACGGCAAAAGGAGACAGTGCAGGACAACTCGCATGGTTCTTGTAACGCAACGTCGTACAGGTGCCTCTTTATAAAACTATAAAAGTATTTGGCAGTGTTCAAGTGGTAACATTATTGATGAACCTCAGCATTGCATACATCCGCTCCTTGACTGCCCACAGCAAGAGAGATGCTATGCTGAGATTTTCCTTCCTCTTCTCCACTTTGATAAGAGCCTAGGTAAACAAAGGCTTCTGCCTTGGCATCTTGTCCCCACCTCCTCCTGCTTAAATCCTGTAGAAGCAGTTATTGTTTCTAAGGAATCGCCCAGGGCATCTCCTATTAAAAAGTGCCCAAGGAAACAACCAGGAGCTGGAGCTGCAGGGCAGGTGTGGGCTCGCATCAGCCCAGACTTAAAAGCATGAGAGAGTTCAGTCTCTGTAGAAGCCCACAATCAGGAAGCCCACAATGACCTCAGCCCTCGCAAGAGGCGAGTTCCAGCGCCTTTGTGCAGCTTCCATGCCTTGGCTGTCCAGCTGCTCAGAAACACAAGCAAGCAAGCAGAACTGGGCTAAGAATTACTCAGCTAATTGATCAGGGGATACAATCTTCTTCCTACCAGAAGCTCCCAAAGGGCTCCTGCAGAATGCCTCAGCCACCCCCAGGGATGCCTTCGGAGAGCACGGCCATGTGATTAAGTTAGGAAGGCCCTACCTGGAGGGCGACTTCCTGCATCACGATACTAGCATCTACCAGAAAGAATGCTGACTCACAAAGCTAGCCCTCCCGGAAGCCACTGCGTGTATAGCAATTTAAGACAAAGGAAATTACTCCTTTACCTGAGAAACGGCTCTACACAGAAGATATTGACCTCTGCTGGAGCATTCTGGCACTAGACCACCAGGCACACGCCAGTGCCTTGCTCAAGCACTGGACATGCTTCCAGGTCCCTTTCAACAACCGCAAGCGAGCAAGAACTAATGCCTCGTTTCCTTTCCAACCTCCTCCACCGATCCTTGAGCTAGTGGGACTGGAGGAAACAACAAATGGGAGGGTGTTTCTTTCACCCTGTGTAATTTTCCAAATCTTGCATGTAACAGACTGGAAATGGTACAAACTGAATGTAAACAAACATCGTAATTTTTTCACAAAAAAGAAACCTGGATAGCTTATGTGTAAGGGTTAACAATAATAAGATGGCACTAGGGTCTAACATACAAAAGGGTGGTATGCATATGTGAAATAAGATACTTGAGACTAATTACATAAACTGTAGCATGATATAAAATAAACCCTGTTCTGAATAAAACCATGTTTGTTTTCCATTTGTAAACTGGACAGAAATGTATACATTTCAGGCTAATGTGTGAAGGCAAATATTTTGGTCTTAATTTAAAGGGAGTGACACCTGTGCACACACAGCTGTTCTGGAAATGGTTGCCAAGACTCCACTCTGGGGCGCTGGCTTCCGGCATTTTTGGCCCTCAGACTTAAGGTATTGAGGAGTTGCAAGACAGAAGAATCTAGGATCCGATTACTTCATTATTTAACTAGACTGCACTCCCAAAGGAGCAGTTAATGTCTGCAAAAGATCCGTTCGACCCTCAAGCGGCAGATTCGATCTTCAGCACCCCCTTCCTCGGTAGCAGGATTGTCACACACTGTTTATCAGAAATTGAGGTTTCTCTGTAAATGCACACTGTCCAGGCTTGATGCAATACAGCACATTTTGTCAGAAGCATCTACAAATTGATATATAAAGTTATCAAAAGGATGAAGGCCATTGCCCCCTGGTGAGGATGACTTGTGAGTTCTACCCCATCCCTACAACAATAAAATTCAGTACTCCCTATCAGAAGCCTATAAATATTTGAGATGTAACATGTTCATTTGTCATGTCTCCATTATAAAATCTGCTTCCTCAAAATGTTATTTTAAATGTTTTACAGCTATGTGTCTTTTCCAAATAACCCTATCCCCCCTCCCTCCGAATCTTAAATAAGCGAGTTTAGTCCCACTGAAGTCCAAGGGATTCACTCAAGAAAGTGGAGCGATCACAGTTCCAGAGTGTAGTGGGGCCACGTTCACACTCGGTGGAAGTGTGCTTGGAATCTGCATGGACGTGGTACAGATTATCTACCTACAGTACACTTGATAAGGCATACAAGCAAACACATTTCATATTACTTGTCCAAGGTAGTTTTGGGGTCGGGGGGCAAGTAACAAGAAATTTTAATTCCACAGATTATAGCGCATCAGCTTTCTGTTCTAGTCACCTACGTGTGTGTGTGTGTGGAGAGGTCAAATAAATAACAGAACAGCTCTGGTCTCATCCACCGGCATGAGACGCCCATAAAACAGTCACGGCCCGCTCACGCAGTGATCCCAATATGGTTGGAGCAGCGATCTTGTTTCTTCTGCTACTCTTCCTCCTTTCATGACTTGCAAAGCCAAATAGTATTGACCAACATACTGGATTTGTCCAGGCTGAAGATGATTCAGGGGACACCAGCCCACAAGCCAAGAAAACGGGTGAGCATTAGGATGGAGTGCTGCCCCAGCATCACTGCTTCCACACCATTAAAGGGTCCTCTTGGGCAACCGATCCACAAGCCCAAGAGGAATAGCTGCTTTCATCCCCGAGACAAGCAGCCTTCTAATGAACTTCTGAGTCACTGAAATGCCAACAGTCCACAAGCTGCAGTAAGGTGGGCTCCCCTCAACAGACGCCGTTTCCTCACAATGCGTCGAACACAGAGACAGCTACATCCAGGTCGCTTGGAACGAGACCATGTGTGCGACGCCACTGGTCTTGGGGGTACCATCCTCAGTGGGGCTATCAGGCACAGGTGGCGTGTGGAGCTTGGAGTCCTTAGGGTTCCTTGGTTGTGTTTCAAAGATATGTGCTTGGGTCCAGGCGGAGTCCCCTCCGCTATAGAAGGGCACAGCTGTTCTTCTCTTTCTCGCGCTCCTTTTCCTTCTCTCGAGGCTCTTTTCGTTTCCGTTCGCTGCCCCCAGATTGTCTTCCAGTCACTGGAGAGGCGGCTCCTTGCACTTGCTGTCAAGGGGAAGAAAAGAACAAGACTGCTTGGCCTGCACAGTCCTGATAAACACTCACAAAGGGTGAGCTGAAGATGCTGGCTGCACTGCTGAACTGGTGACTGCTTGCTTTTCCCACTAGGAACTTTTCCCAGTTCTGCCTTTGCAAGATGGAGGCCCACCACTCTCACCTTGGACTGCAACCCAGGAGGCTTTGCAAGAGGCTAACAAAATGAATTTAGTGTACCTCAAGAAAAAGACTGACAACCAGACCATGGCAGGAGCTTCCACTGCTATTGCAGAGTCACTCCCACGGAAATGCCTGGACACATCAGACCAGCCAGAGCTCCTCCTACTGAAGAAACGGCAAAGCAGCAGCTGCTGCCCTGGAAGTCTACAAACACCACAAGGCCACGGGGAGAATGGAAGGTTCGACGCACTTTGGCTGCGTGAGCATGCAAGAGAGGGTTCTTTCTTTCCACAGGTGTGCTACGGGGTGTTGCGCTCCTGCTCAGCCCATTTCAGAGAAAAAGCCAAGCATCCACACACCTACGAGGGACAGGTGCCAAAGAAGGCTGCAAATGAGCCCCACAATAAAATGGAAATGCTGGAGTTCACAACTTCCATGCCAGGCAGGTGAAGGCAGCACAGCAAGCCCCGGCTCTGGATTCTCAGGAAGGCTCCACACAGGAGGAGTTTCCCAGGGAAGCCCTGAGAGACCTGCAAGGACACCTGCCTCCTCTCAGACTCTCATTCTTCTGCCCTATCCTTGCTTTCAGCTTTTGACAAATTCACTCCCAGGGCAACACTTGGCAACTGAGACTGTCAGTCCTTTCTACGCTCCCTCCAGGGCTCTCCCCTTCCCACGCCTACCTAGAGATGCTGCCAGGGCTTGATCCTGGGACTCAGCCCGAACTATGGCACTTCCTAATAAGGCCAAATCTCACAGACTGCTAGGATTCATGTCTGAGAAAGCACACACAGGCCTGGAGCACTTTCTGGCAGAGTTCAGGTGCTGCCAGGTGCCAGTTCTCCTTACCTGGACTTGAGCAGCAGTGGCAGCAGCGGCGGCAGCTTGCTCTTGCTCCTGGTAGTACTGAGAAGCCCGCCTGTCCTCTTCTTCCTGAAGTTTCTTGGCAAGCTCCAGGTCACTGATGCCTTCTGGTAGCTGCTCCCAGTTGAGGTCTTGGCTTTGCTGCTCTTGTTGTAAGGACAATGCCATCAGGTAATCCTTAGATGGAAATTGGGATCAGTGGATCATGCCTGTCATCCAAGCAACACCTGGCCAGCAGGGCTACTAGACCTGCACAGCCTCTCCCCAGAGGAGTGAACAGGGGCTACGCTTTTCACAGCCACCTCCAGGCTGACAGGAAGCCTCCCTTTGCTCACATTCAAGGCAGCAGGACAAAAGAGGTCAAGCACCCTGGCCACCAGCCGCAACTCCTGGATCCCAGCAGCCATCTTCGGCATGTGGGTCTAGCAAGAAGACGCCAGTGGGCCTCCCACGCAGCCACGTGCAGAGCTCTCAAGGGGATGCCACGCACAGATGGTACCCCTCCTGTGCTCTGACGATCATGCGGGAGGAGGAGACTGCCCCAGCGAAGGAGACTGGGGTGCCCACCAGAATGCTACCCTGTGGGGGAACAGGGCACTCAGTCTGGCTGGCTCCGCCGTCTGGGGACTGGGAGGAGAGTAGGCACAGGTGTATGGGACCAAGAGACATCACATCCACCCCAAGTACTGAAGAGACAAAGTAACTGAACAGGATTCCCAAATCTACCTGGTCTATCTGATCTTGCTGTCCTCTGTAGACTGTTTCCGGATCAGACGGAGGTCGTAGATGGAACTCGGAGTCACAGAAATTTCCATCCCCATCCACATTGTGTAAGCTTTCCCAAACAACTTTATCTTCTGTAAGGAATCCCTGGTCTGTCACCAGAAGGTAAAGCTGACCCTAAATGAAAGCAAACGTTCAGCCACACGTAGCTCGGGATTTATGGCGGGGATCCAGCTCCTGCTGATGCTCTTTCTGCTGCTTACTGTGAGAGCAACAGCACCCTGAAGTTCACTCCTAGCTATCTGCAGATTATGCATCTTCTAATGTCTTTCAGCTTAGTGTCCTGTTGCACAATTATCCTGCAGCCCAGTGTAACCCAAGGTCCTGTCAGCAGTACAGAGCATGAGGCCAGTCTCTCACAACACAGAGCTGTCAAGCAGTCTGCAGTCAGGCATGTCATGCACAGGTTCAGTCACGTATTATGGCTCCCACAATAGAACTTGTCCAACAGAACTCTGAAAAGCCAAGGTGCTACCCAAAGGCATGGCGGGATGCAGATCCTACACTCAACTGAGCAATTCACAAGCTCTGCTTTTCAAGACACACGATTCTCACCCAAGAACCATAATCAGCAAAAGCCACAACTGTTAGACTGGAGGAAAGCATGGGAAAAATGAACGCATGCAGCATTTAGATGCTTTTCCTTTGAGAATACATGAAGACCAGGGAGCACTCCCAAAAATCCCAAAGGAAAAGCTCTAGAATCCATAGCCGGCCCCACTGCACTCTGGCTGTAGCAGCCCCTCCAGGTGGACACCACTCAGAAGGCGGACTCCAAGCTGCCCTCAGCTGGGCACTTCAGGCGACAAGACAAGCATGTTCAGAGCGGGTACCTTATGCTTTGTCATGGTGCTGAAGTGGTTGTTTCTGAAGAACACACACAATTCCCCTTCTTGAACGGTGGCCGTTAACTCGCACAGTCCGTGGTAAGTCAACTGAGTGGCCGTGCTGTTTAGGAACTGCTCTGCCACGGAACCTGCAAAGACAAAGCACCATGCTGCTGTGCACCTGCAGGCCCACTGCAGGAACTGCTTGCCGGGCACCGCGTGGGACGAGCCAGGCCACGGGGTGGCCATTCCCATCAAGAGCCCCTGTGTGGGCACACAGGCAGGCAGGCAAAATTATGGGGATGCTGCCTGCCAGATGCAAAAGGGCTGTGAGCGGGCGAACTGCAGGGGCCTCACTCCACGCAGCCCCTGCCCGCCTGCTCAGCGCAGCGTTCTGCCTGCCTCCTGAAGGGGCATCAGCGATGGGTCCCACGCATCTCGTGACAGTGCACAGCACCAGCACTGCCTCTACCTGTGGAAGGTGCAGGGTGACGGTGGGAGGCTCTGGGAGTCCCTGGCTGGCCCCCGGGGGAAACACAGGGCGGGGCCTTTGGTCTGGCCCAGCAAGGCCCTTCCATGCTTCAGAAGGAGAGGCCGTGGAGGCTCTTGGCTGGGGGCTGCACGGACAGAGAGGGGGCCCATGAAGTCAGCACTCGCCAGATGTCTTTCAGGAATCCACCCACCTTCCTCGATCAGCTCGCTGCTGTCCGACTGCTTGCAACCGATTATTTTCTCCACCAGCTGATTGTAGCTGCAGTTACCGACTGCTTTCACAATGTCAGCGATCTGCGGCAGGGAAGGAAAGCAACCAAGCTTTGACTGATCTTCTGCATGCGAGGCAGGCCGACTGTTGAAAACCACACAAAAGGCTAACCCCGAAGGCGTGGTCCAGAGGACACGCGTGGAAGCGATGGCACGACACGGTGTCGTTCCCTGACCGATGACGAGTTGCCAGGTAAGGGCAAGTCAGCTGGGCTTTGCGGCAGCGCATGGCAAGGGGCGGGAGCCACGCAGAGCTCCTGGCACCCCTGGAAGACGCCCCTGTTTCCTCAAGGGGGTAGGTGCACTGCTGTGGTGTCCTAGCTGTGTTGTATTTTCATGGACGTCCTTTATACTCTTTTGCATTGGTTTTTATATTCTGTGCTATGTATTTTCTACGATTTTAGTATCCCGTGCAGAACATCAGTCGCCTGAGCACACAAGCACCGGCATAATGTGATCGTAATGGCCAGTTCCCATCAGCACCCACACCATTGTCTTCTGCACGAGCTGAATGTTCCTGTTTTCAAAAGCAGTTCCATGTGTAACACATCTAAGTGGGGGGCAGGGGGCTATCAGAGCTCTCTTAACAGCCTGGGCTATCTTGACCCAGGCAGGTCCAAGAGCTGGCCCACTAACTGATGCTGGCTGAAGGCACCAGGTACCGTGTTGGGGTCCACATCACCTCCTGAGACAGAGAATTCCAAAGAAACGGGGCCATCACACCGAACATCTTCTGGTGGACTGTCAGGCCGTGGGCTTGTGCAAAATCTCCAGGAGAATGTCCTCCCGCACCTCCACGGCCAGACAAGTTGCGAGAGGAGCAGGCAGCCGTTCCCGGAAGCCGCCAAAGAAAGGTGAAGTCATCTCCCTACCACCCTGGCTTACCTGAGGGTCCACTAGCCATCCGTGGTATAATGGAATATCGAGAAGGTCAAATACAATGCACTCGGGGGTATATTCAAAGACTCGCACACCAGTGAACTTCACATTCACATCAAGGCCTGTCTGAAGCTTATGCAAGATCGCCATGGCATCACTCATATTCTGCCAACAGAGGAAAAAAGCTATGCTGTTTGAATCTGCCAACATGGAGGGCCATTCCCTAGGTTTACATTTTTAAAGCAGTTTGTATAAATACTGAATGTTAGAAGCTCTGAATGCCGAGTTCTCGGCCCCAGAGGGCAAAAGCAGGAAGCACGACTTTTTGACATTTACCCACAAGTCAAGAACTATCATCTACATTGGCTAGGAATCAAATCATAATCTTATTAAGTAATATGTTTCTTTTTCCTAGGCTACAACATTCAGGAATGTCCAGGAGTCAACAAAGAACTCCACTTCATCCTAATTTACTGACATATTTACCAAGGGGGCCTGTTAAATATCCAGCATTAAGAAATTAATTGCCTGAAACATTAGGCAAATCAGATTTTGCTTTCAATATTTACTGCAGGTATTTTATTTATCATTTATTTTCCAGGATTTTTTATGACCAAAGTTGTAAGCAACTGATAGAAGCAAGGTTCCTCCCAAAGGGGGAGGGGGAGAGGACAAAGTCATCCAGACTGCCATTAGCTAACGACGTTTGAATTGCAGGCCCTGATCCAGAGGAGTGTCACTGCAGGCTCAAGCAGCAGCTGCTCCCATCTTAGGGAGAAGACGAACACAAGGAGATTGAAGGTGAATTCAAACACAGCAGAGGACAAAATATCTGAAAACCAATCACTATATACACCATGCACACAATTTTATTAAGTGCCAGAAGAGGCTTGTCTTCTACTGATTACTCTAAACCTGAGAAGACTAAAAACTTTACACTACTTTACAATATGTATTAAAAATCAAATGTTTTAATTCACTACTAGAAAATGTCACTTACTCTTAAGACAAAGTTGTTTATTACCTGCTCATAGTTTAAGCGCTGAATTTCGGAGATTTCTTTTGGTTTGGAATCAAGGATATAGTCTCCTACAAGAAAATGCCCCCAGCAAGAAGAATCAGATTTGAAATTATTTACAGCAATAATGTATATTAAAAGAATATTAACTTTTTAACCATTGCAATTACTTCTTGGAAAGCCAAGGGAATAATTCTACAGTTCTCTCGCAAGCCACACTGAATGTGCAATCCTCGGTATATTTAATCATAGAAAAAGACCCACAATCCCCAGTATTTCCGGGCTGGCCATGCTATCTGGGGAATGATGGGCGTTGTGAGGATTTCTTCTACTGAAAGAAAATGAGAATGATTCATGGCACCCGCAGTGAACTGGAAGCCGCTGAGCGTATGGAAAGAAAATGCATTGGGATTTCTGGGTGTGGGAACGAGACTCCAACCATGGGTGCCAATTCCAGAAGAAACTGAAGAAAACCATCTTTCCTTAACAGTGGTGCCAACTGTATCAAATGACCACCCTTGCTTTGTATTTTCAAGTTTAAAGGGCCAGACTGTAAGAACAGAAGTCCCAGCTGCAGGAAACCCAAGTGGCAACCACTGGCACAACCTGAGGCCTGTGAGGAGGTGGGGGAAGATCTCCAGGGCTTTGTTTGCCAGCTTGGCACCAGGATCCAAACTGAGATGGGAGGTGGGATCTTAGTGCTCTCTTGGTCTCTGCAGCATCCTTACCAGACAAACGTAAACTGACAGGGGGCCCGGGGCTGAAGGCCTGCAGGAGGGACTCCACAGCCTTCCCTAGGAATCACTGCTCCTCCAGGCCACAGGTTTACTCCCCTGGTACTTTTTGAGTTAACTCCAGAAGTGTGCAGCTCCACTTATGGCAAATTTAAATGTTCACTGGCCACCCAGCTGGCTCTGCTCTGATCAGCTTCTAATCGAGTCAATTTTTACTCTGCTAGGTCAGACTCATATACCAAACTATCTTGCAATGAACAATTAATCTTAGAACAAATCACACATGCTGTGAGGTCAGTACTAACCTAAGTATTCCATTAACTGTTCAGCAGTTATGATTTCCATCATTGGTGGCAGTTTCACCTGAGAAAGAAGAGAATTTATGTTTTGAGATTTTATTCGATTGCGCTTTAATGGCAAGAAAATCTTGCTGGAGCTACACCTCTGAATTTGCATTGCAGAAGTACAAGAGAAAAGCCAGTGATATGCTGGCAACAGGCAGAAATCAACCTGCCTCAAACATCCAGGGATACCAGTTCTTGGCAACAGCATTAAAAATCCCCAGCATTTCACTGCATTTCACTGTCCAACTAAGAGACTTGCATTTCTCAGCTGCTTCCAATTCTTCCACTGAGAAGATATATGAGAGCACGAACTACTTCTGCACGCAGCTCCTTTGGAGGACCCACTGCAAATATTAGCACCGCCACAATATTAACACTGTATTTTATGGAATGTGTTCACTTGCCAAGAATCATCATGTCACCCCCCACATGCAGAAGATGCGTTCTGTTCACCTTCAAAGCAGCACCCAAACCTGACTCTTTGCGACTTCTAGGACGCCACTGCCCAGCCCTCGAGCAGCACGAATTGCAGAAGCCTGCTAGCTGGAGGAGGGACCGGCCTGGAGGGACCAGTGGGCTAGTACAGCAGTGTGGCCTGAAAGCTGTCTCAGTGCATCTCCTCGCAGAAAGGGACATGACTGAGCTGCATGCTGCAATCCTATGCAAACTGATTTGGAAGTCAGTCCCACTAAAATCAATAGTTCTGACTTCTGAGTAGACATGCACAGAATTTCGCTGTCTGTCTCCTGGGGATCTCCATGGGAAGCCTACAGCATCCCTGCGTACAGCCTGAAGCCGTCCAGACCGGCACGGAGAACACTGACTCACACTGCCAGAACATGTGGGCCAAGCAGAATGCTTAAGGAAGCACAGCATTGAAAATGAGTTGCCAAAGTAGAGCTTTCTTCCACAGACAGTCTTTCAAACCGGAGAATCTGTTGAGAACATCTGGGGTCTGACACAGAACGACTGCCAGAAACATGCATTCCATTAAATGGCGACCACCGTAATTTCCATGAAATTTATTTTGCAAGTAACTGGGCCTCCAGGTTTGGACACGTCACTCCTCTTACTCTTTTGTAGCAGAGCGGTTTGGCAACAGGCCCTGCTGCCCTCTGAGCCCTGCTGTTCAAGATACAGCCCTCCTTCAGCTTCCAGTGCCTTGCAAATGGATGAAAGGCATAAAACGATCATGCCACACATGAAGCCACGTAACACTGGGGGTGCCACCTTGATGGGAAGCTGCAGGCAACTCTGGATTCTCGGATTGTACTTCAATGACACGTGGCTGTCACACGGTGAGCCTAAGATGTGAGCCACAGGAGCATGCCTCTAACAACACCACGTGCGAGAGCAGCAGCAACAGTTGTGCTGTCCCGCAAAACAGTGCCACAGCGGCAGGCCATGTTTCAGCAATCCATGTTTCCCTTAGCAGGGGAGCCCACAGCAAAGGAATGCTATCAATGAGGCCGGTAACAAGATACAGGTGAGGCCTCTCCCCAGAACCCTATACCCACTGCAGGAGTCCACAGCGGCCTTTATACAGCGGTCCTGGGTGGTACATTTGGGGAGATAATCTCCCTCAGTAGTTACCCCCCCCCATCAGAAACAGGAGATCACAAGACAGAGCTATCACCGGGGTTGGAATTAGCCAATTTTATCCCTCACTCTGCAGCAAAAACATGTGCAGGGTCAGAATGAAGGTCCGCCTTGTCCAGTATGCTGTTCCCACCGTGGCCAGAGGCCTCTTAGGAAGCATGCAAGAGACAACAGCAGCAGCACCGCCTTCCTCATGTTCCCCAGCAACTAGAATGAACCTTCCGAATTAGTCTACCCATAGTCAGCCACGCTAGAGAAATTGTACAAGACACTCCTTTCCCAAACAATGGAAAAGCCAGTTTCTTGCTCCCAGTCCAGATCTCCTTTAAGCATGGTTTAGCAAGGCCAAGTACCTTCTGACAGCCCTGCTCCAAAAGCAGCACCTGCTTTTGCATGGGCTGTCCTGTGCATCATGCCAGGAGTGGAGAGGCTTGCTCAGTGAGATGGGGTTGAACTAGGGTCCACCTGCAATCAAAGCATGGAGTCCATCGCTCACCTATGGCTCCCCCTAGAACAGGATTTGGGGGAGGGGGAGGACAGGAAGGGCCTGAAAATGCAGCTTGACTCACACGCTCTGATCCACACACACAGAGCACACCTTTCCTGTCTTACAGCCGCTATGCCCATTGGTGCAACCAACCAGGACTGGGCATAGCCTTCCGAGTTCTTCTGAGCCTTCTGAGTGACAGTGAACCCATTGTGCATCCATGAGCTCTCCGCCATCTTCTCCTTAAAACACTTCCAGGTATCTACCTGGCCAGATGCTTCAAGGCAGCTTCCCACATTCATATGCAAAATGCAAATAGGTGTTCTGCTTTCAGCCACATCTGGATAAGACAGCACCAGCTTTACCTGAATGAGGTCTTGGTGTCTCACCTGGATGGGAAGACCCAAGATCTTGCAGAGCTGCAGACAGCTAGCCATCTGGGCCAAGTAGACCCAGTGCCAGCATCTCAGGCAGCTTCACCAACTCATTCTAGTGCCCATCCAGCATCCAGTTTACGTGCACCAGGTCCCACTGGTGGGAAATTCCAGGGACAGGAGGCATCCCTGCAGTGGGAGAAGGAATGCTCCGCTGCTGAAAGCTGCTTTCAGAGGAAGCTCTTCTGGCATGACCGCTTGGCCCCCTTCACGGAATTTTACTCGTGCCTGCTTGCCTACATCAGCAAGTTGTTCCTCCCTTTTCTGCCTGTTCAGGTAGGAAAATCAGAAGAGCTTCAACAGCACCCTTTTGGTTGTTAGCTGTGGGAGCCCTCCCTCCAAAGGCACCTGGAGAGCACCACTGCTGCTCAGAAGAGACAACCGGTCTTCGTGGCTCAGTTCATCCTGTGGTAAACAGCCTTCTAACTGGGACTGAATCTGAGGCCTTCAACATCCGGGTTGCGGAATCTGCAGCACTCCAGATATTACAGGACTGCAGATGAACTTAGGTCCTGCTTGAGGAACCCTGTGAGCAGCTGGTGGGCCACTGTGTGAACAGAAGGCCCAGCTAGAAGGAAGCTTGGCCTGCTCCAGCAGGACTCTCTGGAGCATCCTTCCTAACACCCATCAGTCTTCCCCATGCCACTGATGGGAGCTGCTGCCCAGCATCCAGAGGGCTGCACCTCCCCATCCCTGTTTCGCCTACTAGAGAAGCACCATGGCGGCAGAGAAGCTCTAAAGGAGAAGCACATGCCCAGAGAGGCAGCTAGGGTCATCCCTCGAGACCAGATGCACCCGGCCCGGATGCAGGGCATCAGAAGCAGCACTGTACCGAGGGAGCCCTGAGGCAGGAGCATTCCAGGCCGGCATCCCCGCCGCTCCTCTCTGCCGCGGGATTCCATCCCTGCCGGCGGCGGACGCGCCCGCGGCGCTGCAGCCACGCACCTTCCAGGCCAGGAGCAGCACGTTCATGATGGCGAGCAGCGGGCAGGGCCCGTTTTCGTTCTGCGTGATGACGGGCGTGCTCGCTTCCTTCCAGCGCACCCACTTGATGTGGTAGACCGACTGGCCCGGGAAGCGCTCCTTGCCGCCCGTGGGCAGGGCAGGCGATGCCGCCTCGCCCGCGCCGGCCTCGGCCCCGGCCGCACCGTCGTCCTCCGGGCCGGCCACGGGCGCTCGAGCGGGCCCCTCGTCCAAGTCGCCGCTGCCGCTGCTGCTGCTGCTGCTGCTGGGCGGGCCGGAGCTGCTGGGGCCGCCGCACGACGACTGCAGGTTGGAGAAGGAGCCCAGCGAGCCGGCCGGGCTGCCCGACTCCGCGCCGCCCGCCGGACTCGCCGCGCCGCTCCGCGGGGCCACCCCCGCTGCGCCCTCGTCGCCTGCCGGGACACACGCCGCCGCCGGCACCTCCGCAGCCCGGCAGGGGCTCTCCGGGGCCGGCAGCGGCGGCTCCGGACCTGGCCGGACAGCAGCCTCGGCCGCCGCGGGGAGCGCTGCGGAGTCTCCCGCCGGTGCGGGCCTCCCAGTCCCGCTCCCGCTGCCGCCGCCCGCCTGCCCCTCCGCCGCCTCCCGCTCGGCCAGAGGGGAGACGCGACCCTCCTCGGCGGCGGCGCCGTCGAGCGCGGCTGCGGAAGAAACGCAGGGCGAGGGCGGAGGCGGCGGCCCGGCCAGGCCCTCCATGGCGGCGGCGGCGGCGGGGGGGAAGAGGCGGCCGGTGCTGCCGCCTTAGCGCGGCGGCTGCGCTACAGGCAGGGGCAGCACCGTCGCGACGGCAGCCGCGGCTCCGGGCGGGCCTGGGGCGCCATGACAGGAGGAGGCCACGCCCTGCCGGCCACGCCCTGCGGGGGGCGGCCCGCGGCGCGCGCGGGGGCGGGGCGGCAGGTGCTTCGCGAGGGGCGGCTGCTCGCGCGCGCGCGCACGGCCAGGAGGTCGCGGGTCCGCTGCGCCTGGCAGGGCGGGGGGCGCTAGCCGCCTCCGCGGAAGGTCCGGGTCGCAGCCCGAGGCCGCGCGCGGGGTGCGCTTGGGGAGGAGGAGCGGCGCCGGCACGCAGGGCTGGCCCAAGCGGGTTTCCGGCCGCGGCGGCGGGGTGCCCTGCGTGCGTTCGTGGCGCACGGATCGGGCCGCCGGAGTGGGGGGGGCGTGCATCGGCCCCGCTCAGCATCCATGCCCGGGTCTCCAGCGCTATCGCCGCCGCCTGGCTGAATGTGTAAGTTGCCCTGCCTGTGCAGGTCTCAGGACGACGGTCGCGCTCGCCGGGGATGCTGGGAAGTGTGGTCCAGCACACCTGCGGGCCGCCTGTCGGGAAAGGGGGAGCGTCCAGGGAGCAAGTGGGGACATCGAGCACATGCACTCTGAAGGCTTGTGGACGGCGCCCACTCCCGCAGGTGCCGTGCGGAGGGCTGCTCCCGGGTAGAGCTAAGGGGGCGGCCAGGCTTGCCTGGGCTGAAGCCCCCCCCCCCCCGGTTCCCCTGGCCAGGAGAGAGACCTGCCGCTCTGAACAGGCTCAGATGCATGCACGCTTAGGCAAAAAAGGCCTACAGTGCCCCAGCTCGGTAAGCATATTTGATTTTGGCTTGCCACATTTTTAAGGAATTCCGCCTGGGTTAGTCTGCAGTGTAGCACTAAAGGAAGGCCAGTGAGGAGTTAAAATACACGGAGAAAGGCAGTACACAGCATGATCCGGGATGAACTGCCCCGTTTTGCCGCTGTGGGGCAGCAAAGCGAGAAACCGCCTTTGTTTTCAACTTCATGTTTTCTTTGGGAACAATAATGCCATTTCCTGTGCAGAAAAGGCCCTTTTCTGTCAACGCTGAAATGCTTTGCACGTTGTTCTGTACGAAAGAAAGGCTTTGAAGTTGTGCACCTTACTTTCAAAAACACCCCTTTCCTGTCTCTCTGCCCCCGCCCCCCCAACCCAAGATACGAAACCTTTGTGTGTGCACATGCTGACAAAGACTCAGTTTAATTCAACAACAAATGATAGGTTGAAATTCTGCTCTGTTTCTCCCACAGCTGCTCAGAAGTGCCTGGCTTGGGTGTAAAGAGCAGGCCCTCGGGAATCAGCTTGTACACTTGGTTTTGCATAGTCACATCTACCCAGATTTGAAACGACTCCTGGGTAGCTGTGGCATGAAAACTGGGCCGTAGACACGCAGCCAGCCTGTTTCAGTCAATTTAGTGATCATGGCCTTGCATGAATTTGAAAGGCAAATGCATCAGCTTAATGTTGCTTTGGTATGTTGTCTGACAGCCTGAAGTTCAGCCACCAGCAGCACCAACTCTGAAGACATCTGGGAATCTTTGCAAGTGCCCCCTTGTTTCACACTGCACCCCTCCAAAGAGAACTTGCTTTTGCATGACAGCCGCCCATGACACAAATGTGTGCATTCTGGATCTATTTAATTTTAATGCTGCCTTGGGCTCCTGGAAAGGGGGAAAAAAGGTGGCATAGAGATGTAATAAAATGATAATTCTCATCCAGCTCCCAAAACACTAGGAGTGGAATGGATTGAGAATGACTGTGAACATAGAGCATGTATACTGACATTTGTATGTATTTTGTTTCTGTTCTGCCTATTAGCCAAAACTCTTTGGTTTACAGCAGCATATAACGTGCCATACAACTACACACTCAATTTCATTAATGCAGTTCATAAATGCAATTAATATTGATGCACATCAATGCCACAACATGCCATTCCCGGTTGTAATATAAAGTATTTTGCGGTGGGGTGGCCTGGGGGGGAGAGCTCAGTCCGTTTTACGGAAGACCGGCTGCAGACGAGGATGAAATCTGCTAGGGCTGGTCCGCTGGCGCAGATGCACAGTGCAGCCTTGCCCCTCTGTGGCGTGGGTCTCACGAGCAGCCCCCGCACCCCGACTGCATTTGCCGGCCGGTACGCAGGCAGCCTTGCAATGGCGGAGGGGCCGATCCGCTGAGTGCCCACGGTCAGGGCGCCCAGGCGAGCGCGCCCAGGCTTGCCGGCGCCGCCCCCTCCCCTCCGCTGCCCCCGCCGTGACCCGGCCGCCGCCTTCCCCTTTAAGGGAAGAACACCGCCCGGTGCCCCAGGAGCAGGAGGCGGGGCGGGCAGGCAGAGAAGGCGACGCTGCGCACGCGCGGGCCGGCTTCATTACTTTTGCCCTGACGCGCGCGTCATGTGACTGCTGAGGGGGCGGGCTCTTCCTGGGCAGAACCGGGTGGGGCGGGGCAGGAGGGCGAAGAAAGCACGAGTCCGGGGGAGAGGGAGGGGGCGTGGTCTGAGCGCGGGCGGGCCTCCCCGGCCCTTCGCCGCGCGCTGTGACTGGCTGGCCGGCCTCGGGCGCGCGCGCGCGCATGGCGCGGGGAGAAAGCGGGGGAGGCGGAGCGGGCGGCGGTGCGCGCGCGCCGGGCTCTGAGTGGCCTCGACGCGGCTCGGAGGCGGGCGGGCTGTTCTGAGGGAGTTTCAGGGCGCCGCCGCCGGGCCGAGGCCGAGCCGGAGCCGAGGAGGAAGAAAGGAAGAGGCAGCGCGCCGCTCGGCCCCTCCCTCCCCCCGCCCGCTGCTCACCGGCCGGGGCGGATGCTTTGTGGGTAGGCGAGGCGAGGCGGCCGCCTGACGGGCGGGCGGGCTGGCTGGCGGCGGGGCCTGGGCCGAGCCGGACCGGACCAGGCGAAGATGGTGCTGCTGAGAGTCCTCGTCCTGTTCTGCTCTTGGGTGGCCGGAGCCGGAGGTGAGGCGAGGCCGCGCGCGTCGCGGGAGCGGGCGGAAGCCTCCCGCCGCCTTTCCCTCTGCTCCTTTCCGCTGCGGAGCGCCGGAGGCAGCCGCGGCCCCTGCCTGCCCGCCCGCTCTTGCGGGTCGCCGGCGGGAAGGGGGCGCCTCCCAGCCTTCTCGCCGCGCTCTGCCCGCGCATGGCGGTTTCATGTCTCCCCCCCCCCCCCGTGCTCGCCTGTTTTGTTCTGGAGCGGCCCCCGTTTGTTGGGGCTGAAAAGGCGGAGGGGACGCTCGCCTTTTCCTTGCACCCCGCGCTCCCCTCGGCCTACTTTTGTTTGTTTGTCAGGAACTCTTCGCCGCTGTTACATTTATGTAAGCCTAATTACATAAAAATGCTAACGTATGCCTAGGATGGGGCATGTCTAGCTCTTGCTCGCGAGTAGTATATTTCCCCTTCCCCTAACTTCATAATGCGGGGTCCCCTGGGCGAGCGTGCATTTTTTCCTCCCTCCCTGGGAGAGCGCATCTTCCCTCCTGCCCTCTGCACTCCCCCAGTTTTCCCCTTAATCTGGTCACCGCTCCTCTCGCTCCTCCGACTGCCTGTGTCCCGTCTCCCCCCTTTCGCCTCCTCCTCTCCTTTCTTGTCCAGTGAAACCAGGAAGGCTGTGTGGAAAGGGTGTGCTAGGTGTGTGCACTCCCACGCGTTTTGCACTGTGTGGTCAGATGTGAGGTATTAGCTACAGGACGGTTTCCAGGAAGTTTTCTTTCTGTTGGGTGTGCAGCCTTCCTTCTCTTCCCTTAACCGTACTGTGGCTTAATCAGTCCCTTAGGCTGAAAGATCTGGAAGGCTAGTAAGAAGAAAGCTTCCTTCCTTCCGCCGAGGATTTTCTGAGACCACCTTCGGGTGCAAGTAGGCCATCCAAAAGTTGCATCTAGGTTCTGGAAGTCCTTCTTATAGCAGGAAGGAATGTCCTTCTAAATGGATTTCTTATTCAGTGAGATCATTTTGAAAGAGAGACGTGTATGGGTAAACAGAGACGTTCTCATTTGCCATCTCGTTGCTGTGCATGTGAAATAAGTCAGCAGGGATTTCCTGAAGTGCTATATGTAGTGGCTAGCTTTGTTTTATTTAGTGATGCTATGCGTTTGGGTATCAGTTATCACATTTGAATGCAATGTAATGTAAATACACAAAAAGTCTCACTACATATTAATGCTACTCTCCCCGCCACCCCACCCCACCCCACCCCACCAAAAGCCCCTCTTAAGTTGCTATTTACTTTATAGTGTATGTATCCTAGCACAAACTTTTGTGGAGTGGCCTCCAGTCTGTGGAAACCCACACTTCATTTCCTCTCTCAGTTTTTAACTTTCGTTTATTACATTTCTATAAGGTTGCACACCCAAAGCTTTCTAGGTACCACAGTGCTACGTTTATGTACTGTTGAGCACAAGTTAAGATGGTGCCTACTCTGGAATCAGTCACAGAAGGCCCAGTGTGTGAGCAAGTGTACATGACTATTCCATATTGTTCATTTTTTTGGAGGTGTCCTGATTCTCCTTTGCTCTTTGGAACACTTTTGAGTCACTATAATTTAGTGTAGTTCCTTAAAACAGTGGTGCTTTCCAGATCTGCAGCTGTGCTTGTCTACTCTAGCAAAAAGAGACTTGTACTTTTAAAGCAGGTTGTGCTGCAAGCTTTTATGGAGCAAAATCTGATGAATTGGACTGCCATCCAAAAAGGTCATTCCTCAAGAAATGTAGGCACTGTGAGGTGACTCCTGCTCTTCTCATAGACATTAAAACCCTTCATATCTAAAAGAGCAATAAGGTGCAGTCTTATCTGTGACTGATTCCAGTAAGTGCAGAAAGGGGTGGGTCTTGGGTGTAATTTCCGATTGGATGTTCATGCAAAATAGAGGCTTATCTTTTAAAACAGTTGTTAGTTGTGCAGCTGTGAACACTTTAGTTAAAAACTTTGCAAAGAAAATAACACAAGCTTCATGAAGTCCTCTGGTAGGGGAGGGAGGTTCGTCCTTTTCATGTAACCAGTAATTAGTTTCAGTTTCACTAGTAAAGTTGACAAAGCTCATGCAGAAGCTTTTGTGAGTTAAATTTTTACTCAACTTGGAATACCATAAAGGAAGCAAAATGTGCAGATAAGCATACTTTGGAGTGACCTGAGGCAACTCTGTGGGACTTCATCTCAGGTAAGTATGCCTGTCATTGTTGCAAACTTATCACATAATTAATAACAGCTTCCTTCATATGCCATTCAAAAAGCTTTATCACTTTCCATTGTGAGGTTGTAAAATAATGGCACAGTACTAAGTTTCATTTCTTATTCTTACAAAAGTTCAGCTGGATTCCATGTGTTTATTTTAAAGATTGTATCTTGCATTAATGGGTCTACTCTTAAATAGGAGTGGGATTGGATACAGTCCTAAGTGTTTGAAAGTAAGCTTACTACTGACCAACACATATTCAGAATTTGTCCTCAGGGGTCTGAAACTACACGAGAAAACGTATCATCTGTACTCCTGAGGTAATTGGTCGGGTTAGTGGCGTGGTGGTTTTGGTTTCAGTTTCTCTGCGAATAAGTTATAACTACTGTTGTAAGAGAGAATTCATTACTTTATGTTTGTTTTGGCATCTCCTCATCCTTTTCTGACTAGAGTCTACTTTTAACTCTGGGCTAAATGATGGATTCATTGTACAAAAAGGGAACTTGGTTAAAGAAGCGTGCAGCTTGTACGGTATAAATTACTTTGGGAATTTTCAATTATTTGAGTTGATTGAGGACACTTCACTGTCAGATCAACTTACAGTTATTTGGGCACTGCTGTACATTGTGTTCTAATACAATAGTCTGGCCTTGTTTAGTCAGTCATGTAAACCTTCATTCAGATGATTTAAAACCATCTTGGTCCCTGCCTCTTCCCTTTTCTTCTCTATGCATGAGAGGAGGAGTGTGTGAACTTCTGCTTTCACTTTAGGACAAGTTGTAGTTCCTTGTTACATAATGTACAAATAATTGAGCTGGGCTTCACTCTAACCAAAGTTAGGTTTAGAGAACTGATGTACTGTAGTGACAAAGGAAGTACAGATTAGAAAATCCCCAGTATAGCATCTTACTTCTGCTCTGAATTTATTAGAAAGTTTTAGGTAAGCTTCCCACTTGCCTCTGACTTCCTGCAAAACATGAGAGATGATGCCAACTTACAATACAGGCTTGCTCTAAAGATTGCAACTAGATCATATATGTGAAGTGCTTTGGAAAGCACTGTACACATGTTAGGTATTAACACATGGAGGTTTCAGATCTAGTTTTAACTAAATGCAATTAGAACAAATCACAGTTGCCAGATTTTGAATGCAATATAGAATTTGATTACTCTAAAGTAACAACAGAAGCTTTTACCCTTCCCTTCATGTGCAGGAGGAGTGGGGAGCATGCAGGCTTGAGGCTGTGTTTTAAATCAGATTACCGAAAGCAGGCATGGAGAAGCTGTGGTGGTCCAGATGGTGTGACCAGCAACTCGCATCAGCCCTCCGCAGCAAATGGCGACGAATGATGAGAGTTGTAGGCAAAATCATCTGGAGGGCCGCAAGGTGGCCAACCCCTTGGCTAAACCATTATTTTGAAACCATAATCTGGGCCTTTGCGTTGCACATCTTTGGTGGCTGTGTTTACTTTCCTCTTTCTGCTGAAAGAGCAAAAATCTCTGGATGGTGGTCACCTCTGTAACAAGTTGAAAGACAGAAGTACCTAAATTAACAAAGCAAAAAGTGATAACTATTTACTGCTGAAAGGCACTAATTCTAAAATAGATAGTAGTGCAGTATTAACAACTCAGAAGAGGTTGAAAAGCATGGTCGTTATATTCCCTTAGCACTTCAGTTTATTTTGTTTATTCACTTGTATCCCACCTGTTCATTAACAAAGCATCAGAGATGGCTCACTGCATAGTTTGAAATATGAAAACTAATCAGTAAGAATAATAGATGGGAATTCATATGAATTATTGAATTATCATACAAGAAGACTATCAACCTGTCTGTTTTTCTTAAAGGGTTAGATATTCCTTTGCAGATAGTATACCTTTTCCCTCTTCTGAGCTGTAGTAACCTGTATTTGTGTTAGCAAATTCAGTAGCCACATTTTAATCTGATCCTGAGCTTTGGGTTACTTTATGTTAGTCTTTCTAGTTACACTACTTGCAAAAGAGAATCAAGCATTCCATACATAAAAAATCACAGAATAGTAGGGTTGGAAGGGACCAGAAGGCCATCAGGTTCAGTTAAGATTCCCTCTCAGATGGCATGAAGAGCTAAGTTACAGGGTCATCTTGCCTTCCAGTTTTTAAAATAAGACTTTGTCAGCAGACACTGAGAACTGGAAGTTGAATTTCTACAAGTAGCACATTAAGAAATTGCAATCTAATTTCATGCTAGTGTCTACCTGAACATAAACTTGGAGGTAAAAGTAGCGGTTACAAGGGGAATTTAGTTACCCTCCTCTCGAGGTTGTTCTTTCCTTCCCCCTGTAGTGACCATGTTATATCATTTCTCAAGTTTATAGCATAATATAGTGACTTTGGTGCAGTGCCTTGCCTTGCAGAGTAGTGTAAGCAAAAGTCAGATCTCTGTCCTGAATAGTTGGGGATTTTTATAGTGAGGGAGGTGGTGGAGGAGAGAAACAGAGAGGGATTAACTAGGCCTTGTTTCAGTTGTGGATTCATGTTTAATCCATGCCATTCACAAAGAAGGTACATTTTGAAGGAAGGAGTGCAGAGAAACGTTGCAGTTCCAGGTGACAGAGAGTGAGTGAGTAAGTTGAGAGTGGAGGAGTAGAGTGGGAAACAAGAGACTGCAAGACTAGATGAAGAGGCTCAGAAAAGAGGGGCTTTGACCTGGACCCTGAAGCGGAAAGTAGTTTGTTTACTGACTTGAGGAGGAGGGACATACTGACCTAGTTTATATCTAACAGCAGCAAATGCATGTTAAAATGTAAACTAATGTATATTTCCTGAGCAGCCAGAAATCATGATTCTGCTGAAAGGACAACAGTCTTTAGTTGGTGCAAAAATTCCCAATTGAAGGGAACCAAGGACTAGAACAACTCCCTGTGATGAAAGTTTACAACAGCTAGGATTGTTTAGCTTAGAAAAATGGAAGTGAAAACATGATAGAGGTGTGTAGAATTATGCCAGGCATGAGGAAGCAGGGAAGAAATGTTTCTCCCTCTTTTATCATACTAGAACCCAAAGGGGTCATCCTATGAAGCTGACTGAGAACAATCAAAGGAAGCCCATCTTCACATAGCACAAAATTAAGCTATTCATTTCCACAAGATGTGGGTATGGCCACCAATTTAGATAGCTTTAATAGAGTATTGAACAAATTCATGGAGAAGAGGGCTAGCAATGGCAACTTAGACCCGAAGACTATGTGCTGTCTCTGTTACCAGAGGCAGTGTGCCTGGGTACATCAGTTGCAGGGTGGCATAATGGAAGGGTGCTGGGTGTGCCACGGGCAGCTGGTTGACACCATGTGAGCAGAATGCTGCAATCCAGCATGGCTGTTTCTATATTCTTCATTAACCCACAGTTCGCTGCAGTGCATGCTGGGTGCATTGTGAACAGTCAGTACCCTGCTGAGCCAACCACAGGTTGCTGTGTGACATCTAAACCCAGACAGTATAGGTTAATCTTGGGATAAATGATCTGTAGAAAACCTGCATTAGTTCTGAACCACAAGAGTTGAATGATCTCTTTAAAAATTTAAGAGAGGCTGTCAACATTGTGATGAAATCTGGCCTTTCAGGTGGAATCTAGATTTTGATATTTAATGTAGAGAGAAAAAGCATAATTTCTGCAGAAAATTAAGAAATTATTATCCTTACATTGATTTAAGAATGGTGAAATTTTTAAGATTTTATCCCAACTTCTTTCTTCCCTTTCCTCTGTGTAGTTCTGTCCCCATAATTTCTCCTAATTTTTTGCATCCTTACTGCAAACTGTTTAAAAAATACCTAGAGGCTGTTTTAGAATCAGAAAGTGATTATATGTCTTGGAAAGACACATAGCGGAAGCAAGGTTGAGAAAGAGGATCAAGAAAGGAGGTTGGCAGACGAAGGCTCTTTTGCCATGTGCCTTGCTCTACTGTTTGGGTCACTTTTGTTCCAGTGAGTTGAATGGAATAATAGTAGAGTTGGAAGGGGCATTTATGGCCATCAAGTCCAACCCTCTTCTCCACTTCCACATGTGGTCAACCCCTGGCTATAGGCCCACACATTTCCAGCTTAGCAAAGATGACTTGATGTTTTCGCTCTGCGCAGAGCTGTGGAGGCACTGAACTTGAATTCCACTTCCTTAAATGTGTGAGATGTTTATACTGTTGGCAGAACAGCAGCTTGGGGAGGAAGAAGCTCAATTCCACATAAAAAGTTAGTGTGTCTGGTAAAGGGTCATGCCCTGAGATTTTTGTGTATTAGGAATCTTGGTGCTGGGCTAACCATTGACTCTTCTTTTATAAGCTTTTTTTGAGTACCATTTTGGGGTAGAAAGATGAAGCATAATGAAATAAATAAGCCTAAACTTGCTAAATATTTGTTAAATGTTGCTAAATGTAGTTGTTGCCTTATGACTCCTTTGCCCTTCTGTCTTGCATCGTGATGTTGTTCCACCTTCTGACTTGGAGCCAAACTGGGGATTGGGGCTAAACTGCCAGAGGTTCCTCCTAGTATTTGCATGTATCTGGGGCTATATTTTTATGAGAGCAGCCAGGAAATAAGGGTTTGTTGATGTTGTGCAGTGATTTGTGCAGCTTCCTTTATACCTAAAGCAGGGGTTTGTTTTCCTTCATTGTTTGCTTTATTTATTTATATCCTCCCTTTCCAGCAGAAATGGCTTTCAGACCTTAATGAAGTAGTTGATAAATTATTTGCATATTTCCTGGCTCTAGATTTCTGTCTAGGAGTTTGATAGGAGTCAAGCATTTATCATTTTGGGCACAGAAAATTCATTGACTGCAAATAGGGATCTACATATTAGGACAAGTTTCGTTTCCTTTATAAGAGTCAGCTGTGTTTGAAGCAAAATGTGTCAGATGGAGCATGCAGTTATGTTTGGTTATGCTCCTTGACTACTTGTGCTCACTCATTTTACAGATGATATTCTGTGTAAGTTCAATGTCCAAACAAAAATACCTTCTCCATTTGTTTCATTCCTTAATGGTTTTTTCTCTTCTTTTTTGTGTCATAATTGCTTTTCCTTTAGTAGCTCCATTTTCTTGTTCTGCCTTCCCACACATTTCTAATAGATGACTTTTATTTTTTTTTCAAACACTTTCACCAGGATATGTTTTAATTGGCAGTTAAATTATGGTAAATATAGTAATATCCAAAATGTTTCATTATCAATATTTTCAAAGGAAGAGTGATCTTAGAAAAGAACCAAGGGAGCATTCTTACGCCAGACCAGGCTGTTGGCCTTGTGTATTGTCTGCTCTAGTTGGCAGTGTCTCTCCAGGGGTCGGTCTTACGTCTTCCTTTCTGATCCTTTGAACTAAAGATTCTGTGGATTGAATTTGGGACCCCTCTATGCAAGGCATCATACTGAATCTGCAGACACAGGCTTTTTTTTTAAAGTAACATTGACTCCCTTTATCAAAGTGGGAAGTTAACCTAAGGGTTAGACTGATCAAAAATACTTTGTTCAAAACCCTGTGAACTTCAAGACTGAGTGGGAATTTGTGCCCCTGTCTTCCTAGAGGTAAACTTAGTTATAACCATATGTTGGCTTTCATATCTGCTTAGAAAGTCTTTTGCCCGTGTTAGCTCTGAAAAGGACAAGTTACCCTGGTAGTCTAATAAAAGCATTGAATCTTTAAAAATGTAATGATACATGAAAACATCAGTGGTCCTCTAAAACAGAATGGGTCTATTGAACAGGGGACCCAGATCAAAACAAATACTTGGATTTTAAATGTTCTGTATTTCAGTGCACTTTGGGAAGTAGTCGTGATACAATCAAGGATGTGTCAAGCACTTATTTCTGTGTTTCGCATTAGCAAATTTGAATTCACTTATGTAAGCAAATTACTTAATAAAATAAATCATTCCCTTGTTTCTGAAGTGTTCCTGGCCTGATAGTATTCCTCTGTTTTGTTCACAGGTCAGTATGGAAACCCTCTAAATCAATACATAAGACATTATGAAGGACTGACGTATGATGTAGATTCCTTACACCAAAAACACCAGCGTGCCAAAAGAGCAGTATCTCATGAAGACCAATTTTTACGCTTAGATTTTCATGCTCATGGAAGGTAAATACTATATCAAGCTCTTTATTCCACATCCATCAACATTAGTCAAACAGAAATGGTAAAATACTGTAACCGTGGTTAGTTAAAAATTGGTGTTGAGGTTCTTTCTTAACCCTGTTAAGACTTTTAAGATTTGTTTCATTGCAACTACAGGTGGAAACCTAACTGGACAGTCCTTGACTAATCTGTTTTGCTGACTGGTGCTATATGTATTTCTCCAATTTCATATATACATGGTTGTGTTTTCTGTCTTAATGTCACGTATTAACAAATTTTTAAAAAACTTCCTTACTGCAGGCATTCCCTAGGATAATGTGCAACTTGTTCAAATATGCTTTGTTCTTGAACTTATAACCACACATGGGTGCCACAGCAAAGTACATGCAGCGTATCATGTGCCCATGTTTTCCTCATCAACACTAGACATTGATTCTCAAGTGATGCACATTTTTCATAAGTCATAAGAAACTAATATCTGCTTTTAAAATGTGCTTTACACTTTCACAGTAGCTTGAGATGCTGGCAGAATAACATACTTTGGTGTGCATTCTGATGGCTTCCTGCTATAGTATTACTTACACAGCAGACTAGTGTATGTGAAACAGCCATGCAAAGCTATATGAGGCAGTTCTCTTACATTGTACCAAAATTATTCATTCCTGGAAAAATAGGGCACATGTCAATGGAGTTTTCCTGAGTGTACCATTTATTTTTGCTTTATAACCCTCTAGTTCTGCTTCTGTATTAACCAGATTAAATTCCAGTTTTGGTTTATGAAATACACTCAAATGTAGTTTTAGTGGCTAGTTCTGGATTACCAGAAAATTATTACTGCTCTTTGGTGGGCAGAAACAGGGTGTATTCACACCTGTCTTTTTAAAGATCAGCTAGTGAGTTTAGTACTTTATTCCCATATTAGCTGTAAAGTATTTCACATTTGCATTACTACTTTAGTAGAGAACACTTTGCTTTCTTCTCAGCTTTCTCTTTAGACTGAAAAGTAATGGCTGTCTTATGTTCCATTATATTCTCAGCCAGTACTGTGCATCTCTGCTGAAATTTCCAGCAGTAATTTAATGCTCTTGATCAGTGGTAGTTTAGTAAGACCTACAGGAATAGGGGGCTATCAAGTAGTAAAATTCTGGTGTCAAAATAGCATCCTTACTATTCCAACATAAAAGAATATGAAATGGCACCTCATCCTATTCAGTTCTTCATTTCCATGTTGCTGGTTTGCAAGTGACTAAGACAATTTGCCAAACAAGATAAATAAATTTGATAAACATGGAGTAAGAGTAATCATAAACTATTTAGAGCAATGTGGAAGCACTTTAGCACCCAGATAAGTAGCCATGCAAACAGTACTACAGTAAAATTCTTTATGGCTGGAATAAATTCAGTGGTAGGCTTTACATGCAAGCTGTGATTACTTTTTAAAATTTAAACCAACAATGGGGATGGTCATTTTGGTAAATTAAAAGACAGATTCATTCTTGGAAGGCCATTTAAGCTATTATCAGGTTCTAGCTGTGAATTTGATTTCCCTACTTGATGTGATCCTGCCTGTACATTAGCTTAGCTTATTTTAGTTAGAATTACTAACAAGCAGAAGTAAATGTAGGCCCAACTGAGTAATAAGAGTGGATTATTGGTAAGGAGCTTTATCCTGTACTTGGCTGCCTGCCGGAACTGTAAGAGCAAGGAGAAATTGCCTCTGCTTCATCTGACTAATAAAAAATTCGGCTTTTTACCAAGTTGTGCACATTTGGACTCACACCATATAGTAGCAAACATTTTAAAAATTGCTTTAAAAATACTCCCCTGAAAATAGAAAGCTCATGCTGCAGATGTATTGCTGTTGACTTACTAAGTAAAGCTCCCTTAGACCTGATTTTCCCTCTTCTGTTGTATTTTATCCCCTGCTACAGCAATAGGCCAAGCACAGCTGCATTTTGCGGCAGGCTATTGCTGTATTCAGTTATTTTTCAAATAAATAAATACCCTAATATGAACGATTCATGTTTAATTAGGACATATCATAGATTGGTGCTTTCCTATAAGTAGCCGAAATAGCAAGCATATAAAATTATAACTTAGTCCCACAGGTGTGGCTGCAGTAACAGGTTTGAGAGACTGGGGTGGGATTGGTGGAGGGGGGGGCGTTGTTATGTGGAAGCCCCATGAATATGTGCTTGACAAGCATCTTCAACCAGTGCTGCTCTTGGCTGAGTAAATCATCCAATGTGTGATGGATGCCATAGGGGGAATGATTAATGCTGCTTTGTGGGAGGAGGTGATTCTCTCTCACTTAGGAGAGGCAGTAATCAGACCTTGACTCAAGAAACTTCCTTCTGACCATGCTGATATAACTATAGGCTAGTCTTAAATGCACTGTGCTTGGCTGCAGTGATGACAAAGTGTTACAGCACCGTATGAATCTGGATGACATTGATTATCCGGACTCATTTTAATTGGGCTTTCTCTCAGGATATGACCGTAACTGCTTTGGTAGCTGTGGTAACACCGAGAACTGGCTGAAGAACATAACCCTTTTGGTTCCTCTGGACCTCTTGTTTGCTTTCAGTACTGTCAATCATTCTGTCTGTCCAGACTGCCCGGCAAGGCTGGATCCTGGGGGTGCTGTTTTGCAGAGGCTTTGGGTCTCTCTTTTAGCTTCTGGTCAAAAGATGGTTTCTACAGTACTCTGCCTTTGGTGATCTGTGGGGCTGTACATTTACATGAAAGCACTGGGAGCGGTAATTTGGCGTTCTGGAGTAAGGTGCCCGCTACATGCTATTGGCACCAACGTTTTCTTCTTTGCTACTTAATACTAAGGAAGCAGTTATGACCACTGAGTGTTGCCTGGATTCAGTAGGGGGATGGATGAGGCTGAACAAATGCAGATAAATGCCAGTCAGTAGAAAGCCAGTGGGATTCATTCAGTTCCAGAAGAGATTGTGTTCCCTTTGAAGGATTGTGTTCATAGCCAGCGTGGTACAGTGGTTAGAGGGATGGACGGGAGCTAGGAAGACCTGGCCATACAGCTCACTGAGTGAGGCTCTGTCCTTGACTCTGAGCTTGTCCTATCTCAAGTGTTCCTTGCGAGGATAAAATGGGGAGGTAGAGAATCAGCTAAACTGCCTTGGGTTCCTTCAGAAGAAGAAAAGGGATGTAGATATAATAATCACAAGCTCTAAACATTCATTAGGAGTACTCTTGATCCTATGCTGTCCCTGGATTTTTGGATGGTGATAGTGGCAAGGCCGAGGCATGCAAAACCATGCATGGTGTGCCAACCACAACCCTTCACTGGGCTTCACTGGGCAGTGGTTATCCATGCCTTAATCACATCATATGTAGACTACTGCAGTGTGTTCGATGTCGTGCTACCCTTGAAGAATGTCAGGAGACAGCTGGACTACTAACTGGCGTGCTGTGTTGGAATCCTAATAGCGTTGTCCTGAAAGACCAGCCCTGGTTATCTTTTTCTTCCCAGGCGTGGGAGGGTGCTCCTTTAGGGGCACCATTAAGAGATCCATTTATTGGGTACATTTGAAAGCAGCTTCTCTTGTGTCATTTCAAACCATAGCATGTGCTACCTGAAGAACTACAACAGACTACTTTTAGCTTTTAGAAAGGATGCAAAGACATGTCTTTTTAGTCTAGCCTTTCAAAGTTTTAATTCAGTGTTTTGCTCTTTTCTTTACTGTTTTCAGCTGCTATGCACTTCCTTGATAGCTTTTTAACAAAGTGGTTAATAAATCAAGGTCAAAGCAAAGGAACATTTTTTCATGAAGGTTCAGGATGTTCATTTTTGTTCACATGTGCTGAAGTATTTCTGTAACTCAAGAGTTGCTTCTCAGTTCTGTCATCTTCTTTTTCCAGACATTTTAACCTTAGAATGAAGAGAGAGATGTCCCTCTTTAGTGATGACTTCAAGCTAGAGTTATCAAATAAAGTAATTGATTATGATACCTCCCACATTTATACTGGGCATATTTATGGTAAGTTGAAATATCATTAACTTTTACATGTTTTCAGCTATGAAGTTATGCTGGTAACACCCAAGAAATTATTCAAGTCTAAATCAGTGATGTTGTTGATGGACTTGTTGAGAGAAAACGAATTGAAACTTGATCCAGATAATGCAAAGTAGCTCTGCAACTGTTAAAAAGTATATTAAGGAATGGGGATTCAGTCTGGGTTGAATGGGGTACACTCCCCTTAGAGACCCAAGTTTGCAATATAGGTGTAGTTCTGGAATCAGGTTGGCATGAGGACACTCGGCGTTTCAGTGGTGGCCAGGTGGTCATTTACAGCAAAAAGCAGTACGTTGATTGTGCTGGTTCCTGTGGATGTCAGATGTGGCCACAGTGGCTTCTTTGCATCCTCTTTGGACTACTGTAATCCACTGTCATTGGACTGCCTTTCAGTAGTGTCCAGAAACTTCAGCTGCTCTAGAATGCAGTGCCAGGCTATTGGCTGGGACTGGTTATGGCAGCCACATGCCTCATTGCAACAGCTTCCCGGGCCACCAGTCCATTTCAAGACACAGTTCAGAGCCCTAAACAGTGTGTATGAGCTTGTCTGTGTTTTAAGGTCCTTGAGAGAGGCCTGTACCCTTCTCTCTATCCCATCACTCTCACAATCACATTTGGCAGGAACACAAGAAAGTCACTGGGAACACCTTGCCAAAGGGGACCAAGTAGTCTAACTCTGTTGCTTTTGCATGCTGGCAAAAGCAGATCTTTAAGACACATTTCTGGTGTTTAAGCTGACTTGCATGAAATCGGTTGTATTCTGATAAGGGTTGCTATTTATTAGTTTTAGATCTATATTTTTGTTAGCATCATTGAGCAGTGTTTCTGATAGAAGAGTAGGAAAAAATTATATTAACTTCCAGGTTCTTTTCCCCCATCTCCATTTGCTTATGAAATAACTCCAGCTAAAGTGACCCACCTCAAGCAAGCACGCAACCTGTCCTACTTTGTTTAACTTCAGAAGTGCATAGAAGACGTGACATTCCATCCTTAGAGGTATTCCCACTTGCTCTCATCCGTGCATGTGAGGAAGGGGTACAAAGAAGAAAGAAAAGCCCCCTTGATGGAGGAAGGAATCCCCCCCCCGCCCCGCAGAGTTTAAGTGGCGACTAATCTAGGGGAGAGGACAAAAAAAAGTTGAAGCTGTAGACAAAAACAGCAATTTCCTTTTTCCCCCCCTTCTTGGGAAATAGTACATTTAGGAATGGAAAAAGATAGAATATGTCTGTTAGTGCTTTGTACAAGACATTTTGTTACTTTCAGAACTTAAAGAGTATTATGTTTTGGCTTGCTCATAAAATTATCATTAACATTTAAAAGTAAACTAAACTATTAAAGGGGCATAGTGTGCATAAAGCACATTTAATGTAATACACTGACCATGTTTAGTTTGGTAATGTACCAAACACAATAATTTCATGAGGAAACCAAGTTATACATTAAGTTCTCATTTTATATCTGAATAGAAAGAACTGCAGCATCAGTCCATGAAATATCTGACTCACCCTAGAAATTAAAAGTAGGAAAAGCTGCCAGATTTATAATCTGGTAACTCCAATCCTATTGGGAAATGGAACGTGCTTTTGAGCATAATTAAATGTCTGTCAGTAAAAGATATATTAGGTCAATAATTTTAATAAAGAATGGAAAAATAGCTATAGTATTTTACAGAAGAAGTATAGTATTTTACAATAGTATTTTACAGAAAAGATTGAAAATACTTCCCTCAACATTTCCAGGAATTTTATATTTCTTCTTATAAAAGTCCTCCTGTTAAGTAGTTCTTAGAAATAATTTTGAGGGAGTAGCAATTTATACAAACCTTATCTTAAGCATTTCATTCTAAAAGCATTGTTTAACAAATTGCATTAGAAAATGCTTTCCAGCTTTTCAGGAAAAAAAAATAGGCCTGGGGTGGGGCTGGAGAAACAGGAAAGAAAAACTTTCTTATTTTTGCCCTGGAATTTTTCCAGACCTTCACTTTTCTATTCTAGGCAGGAAACGTCTACAGTGAAATTAAATAAAACAGCCAAATGTTTTTCTGCTCATGTAATTTCATTTTAATTAGAGGCCTCAGGTTGTGTTTCTCATAGTGGCAGTTCCAGACAAAGCATACTTGAATTCAGTTTTCCAGAACAATTGCCAGGATTGAAAGTAAAACAAATACATTACTGGGAGGTTATACCTGTTGTACTGGTAATAATTGTAAGTAGGAAGCCAACTACATAAACAGCATTTTTAAAAAATCTAGAAAATAAAAGACCAGGATGGAAGGTCTAGAACAGAAACTGAAAAACATCATATTGCTGAATGGAAGTACTGCAGTGGAGCACATAGAAAATAAATTCTTTGTGTGATCCTTTGGTCATGTGGGTAGGAAACTGTCTAGTCTTCACAGTTTGTAAGTGTCCCACACCTACTCAGGAAGAAACTAATTGTGTCTCTCTTTGTACTCAGAATAAGCATTTACTGATCTTACTGCATGATTACTGAAAGAAATGCAGAAGTCCACTTTTAAAGGGGTTGCTCTCAAATTGTGTCTTGCTAACACACTCAGTTATGTGAGTCCACATGACTCAAGAGAACATTTGCTTGAGTCCAGAGAGCCATGCCTGGATTCTGCCCTCAAGTAACAAATGGATTCTTTGGCCTGTAAGGGGAACAATACCTTTGATCCCTCTCAGTTTTTTTCAGGTAGCGCAAAGGTCTTGTGTTTCTTGTATTAAGCAGTTAATATCCATTCTGTATGCAAAAACAGACTTTCCTCTTCTGAGGGTAAGTGCTTATCTTGTTCAGGATGACTCAAAGAGAATGGTTCACTCTTCCTGGTAGTCTCCAAGGAGTTCCTAAAAATTATTACCTGGGCAAAGCTCACCTGGGAACATTCTGGGCCTCCCATGTCTTCCTTCTGAGAGGAGTTATATCTGCACATGCTTTTAAAAGTGGAACAAGAACTTTCTGCTTTGCTTATGAAAACAGACATTGCCAGGAGAATTTAATGCTCTGCTAAATTAGAAACATACTTCATATAGCTTTATAGAAGCTTAAAGGTAACATATGAAAGGACATTGGAAAAATCTGTCTGCTGTTGTGCCTTTGCCATAAGAAGCCCAAGTTCATGTGTTGTAATGGGGAGGACTATAAAAGAGCCTTAACTAACCAAAGCTACTGTGGAGGGGTGAGGGTGTCAGTCACAGTCGGGGAGGCCTGTCTCCCTCATGACACACTCATGGGCTTGCCAGAGGCAACTCGATGGCTACTGTGGAAAGCAAAATGCTGCCCAGGTGGACTTTGGTCCCATCCAGAAGGGTTGCTAATATATCAGTAACTGGAAAATAATGCTGTGAAGTTGAAGGGAGTAATTAGAATCTAACTGCTGTTTGAACTGATGTCTACTTGACCAGCCGGCATGGCTCTAGCATTTTACTAAGTCCAGATCTTTTAGCATGAGCTGCCTGTCATTATTAGAAAGGAAATCATTGGTGTTCCCTCCCTATGCAAAAAATCAGCAGATGCCCAAGAGGCAAGATGACAGATTATTGTCAGCAACCATGACATTACAAGAGATTCTGCTTGTTAAAAATGTTCCTTTTATGTAGCCACAAAAACGATGCAGGAATATTTATAACTGGAGTTTTAGTTTTCTTAACTGTGAGTCACAATGTATCCAGATATCCTTCTTTGATTTCTGTTAACAAGAGCATGTTTATTTTGCAAAAGTTAAAACAATTTCAGTGAAAAATAAATATTTAAAAATAACATCTAAATTGTTTTATGAAAAGGAAATGAGAACTTAAACATAGGAAGACTGTCTGAATTCTGAGTCGTTGCTACGATATGTGAATAGTTTCTTCAAACTAACTAGTATCATTGGTGGGTGTGCGCAATGGAGCACACCAGCTAAGAGCAGTCATCAAGTTGAGTAAGTCTGGGCACCAGAGCCATTATGTTAAAAAGCTATGTTTGCAGCAATACTTCAGATTTATGAGATACATAGACCAGATTTGATAGGAAATGGGTGAATGAGCATCAATTTAATTTGAAGGCCCCATAGTATTAACAGAAGAATTATAGGAAACCTGTGATAGCTCTGCAGGTCTCTTTCCTGCTATGGACCATTTTAATAGTGATGAAAGAGAAGATGGGCAAGACATGAGGCAGGAGCCTACCAGCTGCTTACAAGCTAGATAAAAACAAATAGTGATGTAGCTTAGGGAGTTTGATAATTAGCTGTTGATACTAAAAATGAAATCTGCTGTTGCACTTTTCCCTTAAAACCTCATATACTTTTTTCCATAGGTGAGCAGGGAAGCTTTAGCCATGGATCTGTTATTGATGGAAGATTTGAAGGATTCATCAAAACTCACACTGGCACCTTTTATATTGAGCCAGTTGAAAGATACATTAAGGACAAAGCCCTGCCTTTTCATTCAGTCATGTACCATGAAGATGACATTAGTAAGTGTTTGCGTTCTGTTCTTAACAGTGAAACTACTCAGCATATCGCTCTTGGCAGTGTTTTTCTTCCTGCACCCTTCAGGTACCTCGGTTTCTGGGATCTATACCCCTTTGCTTTTCTACCTTCTAGGATTTTTTCCAGTCCATATATTGACCTGCAGAGCTACTGTCTCTAAGGCCTGTGTGAGTTTCTGGTCCCTGTCAAGCGGACAATTTCCCCTTCTTTCGAAGAAACCGGACTGAAAATGTTCTGATGCCTTTAGGCACTATAATGTGCATGAGCACTTCTTGCCAACATAGCCGCTTCAGCCAAATGTTGCAAGCTTCACTGCTGCAGACCACACGCTGCACAGTGTAACAGGTGTGTAGCCATTGGTTTGGCAGCGGGGTAGAAAAGGAGCATGGGATTGGCAAATTTGCCACAGAGGGAGGAACAGAAGACGTTGTTTTAAGCCAACTCAGAAGTTTGGAAACCAAACATCTTGATGATAGTAATTTAGGGTAATCACATTTGGACAATGCAGGGTAAATCTTAAAAAAAAAATTCTCACCAACTTTATACAAACCCCTTCAGCATTGTCCATCAATTCTTGTGGGGTATATTAATCCATCAAATTTATGGCATCTCAGCCAGTCAGGAAATAAAGGGAGCTTATGTTTGCTTATGGGGTTCCTCTTGTCCCCCAAATTACACTGCAGGAAGGCAAGACCAGAATCAGTTGAAATGGATGCTTAGGATAAAGAAAGAATCTCTTCCTGATAAGTAAACCTGTCCTTTCCCATCTTTCAGTTTTTGGCAAGAACATCCTTTGAGCAGCTTTTCAGGCAAAACAATGCAACATATGTTTAGCATCACAATGAAGTCTTATTCAGAGATCAAACAAAAGCCTATTCTGCAAGTGAGGATCATCTTGTTCGCTTCCTACAAAGTCCTTTGTCCATGTTGCAGAGAAATTGATGATCAGTGAAAGGCAACCCTTCTATTCTAATTTCAAAATACGTAAATTATTTTAGATTCTTATCTTGATCTGTATTCTTATGGAATTGAGCCTAATAATTGCTACTGTTTTTTAAAAAGTTTTGTCTTCCTTGAAAGGAATTGTCTTGTTTAGCTCTTGCTTGTGCTCTGCCAATCATTGTGTTACGAAGTGCAGAGAGACTGAAATGTCTGCCTAGAACATCCTTCTCCAACCTGCTTGCTGTGAATGATGTGGCTGTAGTCTAATGCATTGATGAGCACGAGGTCATGGAGGACTGGCTGCATGAAAGCTTTTCCGTCAATCATGAGTTTTAGTGCATACAGTCTTAGTGCCACTAAATGGATGCTGAATGGTAATAGGTAACTGGGACACTGGGACACTTGCTGGTGCATCTTTATCCTGAGAGAGCCCTCTCTTTTGGTTTATATGTTCAGGCCAGAATCACAAGGCTGAAGTAAATTTAAAGGGGCCAGCTAGTCTGGAGTAACTCTAGATCTGCACATGGAGTTTCATGATTTGAAGCAAATACTTTGAGGATAATTAACTCATACCTGTATATCAAATGGCAAATGCTAAATCTATTGAATTCTAGCATTAAATAATCCTGGAGATAATACTACCTTGTGTGTTGTGTCTTAAGTACTGAAATTTCTTAAAAACACCAGAGAGTTGAAACTCAGCTTTACTGCATGAACTTGCTCCGTGCTTCATTTTTCTTTGGATTGGAGAGGAGTACAGTTAAGAAAATAGCCTTCAGAATTGCCCATTCCCTAAAATACTTATGAATAGAACAAGGGTTGAATTGACATCTCTAATCCATTTTGGCTTTACCATTCCATTTAAAAGAATCTTCCATTGGACTTACCCTTCATTTTACCCTCCACAAATTCTAGGCTTGCTTCAATAACGGACCAGGCCTGTAATTGGATTGAAGACATAGTAGATCTAAATTTGCCCCATGAGTTCAGCTGTTTTGTATCAGGTTCGAGGTACAGGCATTGGTTCAATGGGTGTTGCAGTCTACTGAACTCATTACTGTCAAAGGGACAAACTAATAATTAATAACTTCATTGCTTCACCCTTTTCGACTGAGTTAAAGCAAATGAAATCTTACAGTGGTTGTGTTTGCTTTAAAATGGGGCAAGAGATTAGATGTCTTAATTCGCAGCCAGTTGTTGGGGAAAATCCAGTTAACCAAAGCTGTGGTTTAATCATTAAAATCCAACTTCCCTTGGTTTTGTATTTTAGGATATCCACATAAATATGGACCACAAGGTGGTTGTGCGGATCATTCTGTTTTTGAAAGAATGAAGAAGTACCAAATGACAGGTGTAGAGGAACCAACGGACCAGGTACCAAATCATAATGAAATTATTTGGTGTACTTGATTAAACACCCATGAACACCACTGCCCATTCTCTCTGTAGTCCAGGCATACTTTCTAAAAATGTAGTGAATATTAAATGTATTTCCTAAGAAAACCAAGCTCTGAACCTCTCTGTCTAACTAGGATCATGGATGCCAATGGCTGAACTGATTTATTAGGTTTTCTTATTTCTATTAAAAGTTAATTGCATTTTTAAGAATTTTTAGAATACCTGTCAACCTAAAAACTTGGCTGAGAATTTCCTCAGGCTGCAGAAATGTGTCTTCGTTCATTGAAACTTCATTCATGCGTTCATCCGGCTCATGAGCTGTTTTATTTCCTCTTAGTCCTTGGATAAACTTTGTATGTGCCAAATTAATTGGAGGCAAACATTCTTAAGAGCCAAGTCGCTGTACCAGCACGTATGGTAATAGGGGAATTTGGCTGGATCTGAGATGCTGTAATTGTGGATGGTACAAAGATGAGTCAAATGTGCTGTCTCATTAAAGATGATGCCCTGGTCCCATATGATGGTAGACAGGGGTCTTGGGATTACTGACCCATGCATAGTTTGAAGGGTCTGTCTTTATGTTTCATCTCTTGCTTTTTCCTGATGCAGATTGTTGCTTAGTAGTGTGCAGCATATATGACTGTCCCATAAGCTAGATGGTTTCTGTATTCTTGAAAGTGGAGGGCTGTATGGAAACGGTAGTCATAAAAACGACTAAATACTCCTTCATTTCGTATTCTGTAGCAACCTGCAGAAGATCATACCGATCGTGGCCCAGAGCTCTTCAGAAGGAAACGAGCTGCACAAGCTGAGAAAAATACTTGCCAGCTCTACATTCAGACAGACCATCTATTCTTTAGGTACTATGGGACAAGAGAAGCTGTGATTGCACAGGTGAGCCTGTAGCGGTGATTGCCTCTGGAAAGGATGAAAGCGGGGGGCCTTTCATGCGGTTTGCGAGCACTGCGTAGATCCTTCCAGCCTGTCCACCCCCCACTGTTTATCTGAGGGCACATTTGGTGTGAGGACAACAGGTGTTCGTCCGTTCTTGACAAATTATCTTGTGTACAAGTGTGCAAATTACATGGCATCGCATGCTTCATGCAACCTTATCTCCTTTTTTGTGGCGTTTGTATTACTTTGCGGGTAGGCACTTGGGTGCCTCTAAAGTATGATAAATGCCCTTGAAGAAGAGAATGGCTTGGGCATTCACTGAGAATAATAGGACTAATAACCAGGCCCATGGCTCTCACTAGGAGAGCATGTGCAAATGGGTTTTCCTGCTGACAGCCCTAGGTTCCATGCCTGGCATTGCAGGAAGGGCCAGGAAATACTTCTGCCTCAAACCCTGGAGAGCTGTTGCTTGCCTGTGTAGACCCGGCTGAGCTAGAGGAACCAGAAACCGACTTGCAGTATTTATTAGTTTTGTGCCCTGTCTTTCGGTGACAAAAGTGGCAATCAAGGCAGTTGCTGCCACAAGAATGAAAACTTGTTCTAAAATTCTGATTAAAAGAATAATAAACTATAATTGTGCTCATTGAGAAGCACGTTTGTAGCAAAGCAGCAAGACCCACACGCAAGCTCATAGGCCAGCTTGCACACCAAAGGCCTGCTTGAATGAGAACATCTTTCCCTGACTGTGGAAGGTCAGCAGAGAGGGAGCCATCTAGTCCCTTGGCAGGGAGTTCCACAGCTGCTGAGAAAGCCCTCGCTTGTGCATTCAACAAATGCATTTATGAAGGCAGTTGTGCCGAGGGGCCCTCTCCCGAAGATGCCAGGACCCCTCAGGCTCATGTGGAGGGGAGGGCTGTCTTTCAGAACCAGCTCTGGGGGGCAGGACCCTGGTGCTGCTGGGACAGGGAGTCCTGTGCTTCTGTAGCAGCTTTCAGAGTATTCTCTAATGCGGCACCTTAAATCCATCCTACACGTACTGGAGAATCATACAGCTCAGGCTTTTAACCTTTCCCCCTTGCAGATATCCAGCCATGTTAAAGCAATCGATACCATTTACCAGTCAACAGACTTCTCAGGAATCCGGAACATCAGTTTCATGGTAAAAAGAATAAGAGTAAGTATCCTGCCACTTGATTTTGAGGAGCTCTGCTACTAACTCCGGTTGGTTTCATTCCTGCATCTGATCTTCGTCCACAACCCAGTGCTCTTGATCATACTGCCTATCGCTGACCCTGTTCGTGCTTGAAGAATCGGAGGCCACTTTCTAATCTTGGCTGCCAGTGACATCTGCAACAAAGCACTGCCATGCGAAGTGCTGCTGTTAGGGTTCCAACCATCCCGACATGCCCTCTTCCCGATCGGCCCGTCCCACTTCCAGAATCAAGGCAGCGGCGTGGAGCTTTTACAGCACCCCCAACTTGCTTGCACCTTGCTTACGCCTTATCCTTCAAGGAACAGTGGGTGGAGGGAGGGCTCTTGCAATTCTGTGTCCGCCTTCTGGCCCATACGGTTATGCACCGTTGTTCGTGTACGGCTGGGTAGTGGCACCAGGGAATCGTGGAAGCATTCCCTTTTCTGTCCAAGTATTTCTTGATTCTCCTGACCCGAGCCTGGAATTTAATCACTACCCTGGGAGGCGTGGGAAGCAAGTAAAGGGTGCAGGCAGGTGAGAGCGGCTGGCAGAGTTCCCTTCCTGCCCTGTGCCCTGCATAAAATCCCAGTGGTAAGATGGAGTGATTTAAATCAAGGCTGTTGACATGTGTGGTTTCAAATCATTAAGGGAAAAAAGACTGCTTAAATTTTTCCCTTTTTTCCCCCTCATGTATTTCCTAAACAACAATACAAACCTGACCACTAACCCATGCTCATTTACAAGTAAATGGAGTGTTTATGCCTTTCTTTCACTTGGGCAACCAGACCCTGCCTCTGTCACACGGTGCATAGTTTCACACATTCCTTTTGTACCTCTGGAGGGAATCCTTTTGAAGAGTGATCAAGGTAGTGGGTGAGGTTAAGAGTGAGATACTGCGGGGAAGCGTGCCACGCTCCTGTGCCCCACGCTAAGCAGAGCCCCATTCAAGTGCTTAAATAGCCATTCTCAGTTCCTCGAAAAGCCTTGATTTGCTCTCAGCCTGACTAGCAGGCTGCCGGGGCAGAGACTGTGGCTCTCTTTCCATCCTCGGCCGGTTCCCACGGACTGGTAGAAGTGCTTGCAGCTTTTGTGGGCTTGTTTGCACAGCTGTTCCACTTTCTCCTCTGAATATGGCTTGCCCCTGTGACTTCCCTCCTTTCTCTATTTTTATCTTCTGGCCACCAAGTGTAGGAGTGAATTAGCTGGAGCTTTGCAGTGTTTACTGGGACAAACCTGGTTGCCCTTGTGCACTGCTGCTGCTTGTGTTACTTTGTGGCATCCAAACTGTGGATCAGCCTATCGGTAGATGTTCACCTCTTTATGGCTGTTAACACCATGCAGTGGTTTGCATGTTCTGAAGCTCCTGCCATAGATCAGAACTCAGCAGGGATTTCATACATCTTCTCGGTGCTTTTCAGAAGTTGCCGTTCACACAGTTCATCTGTGAATCAGTTGATACATGAGTCAACATGGAGTGCTGTGATTGAATAATGTATATTATTATATGTGTGAATCAGCCTTTTACAGTGTGCATTTTTGTAATACGAAGTAGGTTACATCTTTGAAAGTCTGTTTCGCAGCCAGCAATGGTTGTCTAGCAATATAGACCTTTTTCTTTTAGATCAACACTACTCAAGATGAAAAAGACCCTTCCAATCCCTTCAGATTTCCCAACATTGGCGTGGAGAAGTTTTTAGAGCTCAATTCTGAGCAGAATCATGATGACTATTGTTTGGCCTACGTGTTTACTGATCGTGACTTTGATGATGGCGTCCTTGGCTTGGCCTGGGTTGGAGCACCTTCAGGTAAGCAGTTCTTAAACAAATGGCTTGGTGGAAGTGCAGGGCACGTTTCTTGTGTGCAAAACGTTCCAAGGGTAATTAAGAGTCAAGTCCCTTTTGCTGGATTAATGCAAAGACACATAAGTAAATATGGCTTGGAGTAAGCATGGTCAAAAGTCTCATGGAAAGCCAAAATGGAAGGATCATCTTATCATTTCTAAGATAACCTCATGTACTTACTACTGTGGCCTCCCTCTGCACAGGCAGGGGTTGCACTCCACGGCGGAGTATATATTTACCTGCCAAAGGTCTCTGGTCCCATTCTAAGCATCTTTAGAGACCAGTGATCCATCTCTGAAAGGATAGTTTCCTGTGTGTCTCTGCTTACCAAGTTCTCCTTTCAGAAAATAGGCTTCAAAAGCAGACTCTCCTCTGAACAGATTATGGCTTGTATCAACCTGCTAACCACCATACTGGTTTTTTCTGTTGACTGAAGGGCATCTTACTTTCCTAGAGTTGGGTGACAGCTGCACAAAGGGAGCTAAATCAGTCATAATAATCACTTTCAAAACTAGAAGTGGTCCAGTTGCTTTAACACCATCTGCGTTCTTGAAAAGGAGAAGAAGAAAACAGGTCTGAATGGCTGCTGGACTCATGCATTATACTGAAGGTCATGGTGCCACCCCATCTTACCCCAGCATGAGAATATTTGTTTCCAGTAGTTTCTTCGGGAAGACAATTGTGGAGAACTGTGGCATCTCAGCCAAGGGTGTGACACGTCTTACTGGTATTTTAGTCTATGTGGTTGCTACTCGAACTCCCACAGTACAGTTCATCTGTAAATATACCCTGAAGAATGAGTCACACTTCTTGCTGAGATAAGCAGATATTCTTAGGCTAAGTACTTTGCAAAAGCAATATGTGCTATTTAAGCACTTGAACTGTAGCACTTGGAAGAATTACAGCCTAAGTACCACCAAGCTGAGGACCACAGGAACTTCTCCTCAGCCCTGTGCAAGAGCTTCAGTTCATCTAACAGCACATTGACCTCCTGTCAGGAAAAGAAAGCATCTGACCAGAGGAAGCAAGCAGTGAACAAGCATTTCCTCCAAGGCTTAGGAAAATCCTGGGCCCTGAACAACCACAAATAGAGCCTTTCTTTCTGTCTGAAACTGAACAACATTCCAAAGTGAAACTTGTGACACCAAGTTACTGAAGCTATGAAATCCTGCGGACCCTCTGAAATTCTTTCTAGACCAGACAGCAGAGTGAAGATGAGAATTGGCTTCAGTACAGATAAGCATGGTTGGAGCAAAGGATCCAACATTTATGTGTGCACAGATGTCCAATTCGAATGGAAATATCCATTTTCTGGGGGTCATTTTCTGGAAAGCTCACTGTATGTCCTTTTGGGGTTCTGCACCAGAGAGAAGAAATTCAGTATTAGGAACTACAACATTGGAAAGAAAATAGAAAGCATTGTTGTCATTATTTAATTTATATATGCTACTTTTCCCCAGAAAATGCCCAAAGCAACTAATGTAGTAGCAATACAAGAACAGGAAAACAGAATACTACATCAAACACTTCATCTCTCTGCTGCTAACATGACATTTCAAAATACAAAATAAGCGAAAGCAATGGTTACAACATAAAATAGATCTTACCAGTATTGCACACCAGAGCCCCAATGCACCAAGCAAGCCTTCCTATGCATTGAGGCACTAATAAACAATGCAGATGGCAAAAGCCAGAATGCATAAAGGGGAGACCAGGCTTCTCGCAGCCTGCAGCAGCCCCCTTGACTCCCCCACCCTGGTGCAGTTCTCAAGACTTCAGCAACGGCAGGGCAGGCGGGCAGCATGCATTCGCCTCCCCATGCGTTAGATGGTCCCAGTGTTAGATGAGCATGCGGTGCACCTGCACTTTCATAGACAGACTTTTTGCAATGGAGGAGTGTGTGCAAAAACAGCCACGGTGCTTAACGTACAAAATAGGACTCTACACAACTAGAAGAGTGCCATGTTTCTCCCTAGCAATAATCTGTCAGTTTAAATAAGCTCTTGGCCTGGTTGTGGAATATATTTGACCTTTGGCAAACCAATGGAAGGGGGTTCCAGGAAAATGTTTCTCAAAGGAACTGGGTTGTATGATGAGATATTTTGATAATAAAAACAATGGTGGTGCAGCTTCAAAATGCCAGTGCCATTTGCTTCTTTGCAGTGTTCATACTTTTTCCTTAACTTTCTAGTGAATCAAAAATAATCCTTCTAAAGGTTGCTTTAATTTTAATGCAGGGAGCTCTGGTGGGATATGCGAAAAGAGCAAGCTTTATTCCGATGGCAAAAAGAAGTCCTTAAATACTGGCATCATTACCGTACAGAACTATGGCTCCCATGTGCCTCCTAAGGTTTCTCACATCACCTTTGCACATGAAGTTGGCCATAACTTTGGTTCTCCGGTAAGTATGTGTGTTGTGGTTCCATTCCTATACAAGACGGGCTTAATATAATTATGAACACTTGTGCTGGTACTTCAGAAAATTTATTATAATTGGGATACCTTACCAGAGGTAGTCTGGTTATTATTCAATTAAGAGTTTTTGAGTTAACTGCAAGAAAGTTGGTTGTAAATATTTTTCTCCCCACCCCTCTTTTATCCTTATGACATTTATTTAGAATAATTCTTCACTCATGTTGCAAGGGGATCTTTGAGGGAGCAAAAAATTAAGGATTTCCAATGGAGAAAGCTAAATATTATGTCTATTGCAGCATGATTCAGGCACAGAATGTACTCCAGGAGAGTCTAAAAGTTTGGGACAAAAAGAAAATGGCAATTACATCATGTATGCAAGAGCAACATCTGGGGACAAGCTTAACAACAACAAATTCTCTAGCTGTAGTATTCGGAATATCAGTCAAGTTCTTGAAAAAAAGAGAAATAATTGTTTTGTTGGTATGTATTTCCTCCAGATAATTCTTCCAGGGTGCTGTGTGTGTGTGTGTGTGTGAGAGAGAGAGAGAGAGAGAGCGCGCGCGTGCGTGCGCGCGCACACACGGGGGTGTAGAATACTATGTCAATATGGCATGGTTTGGAATTTCCCAGCTTCTCCTTTTTAGGCAGTTCAGTGACAAACTGACCCTCCAACAAGAGGTCTACAAAAGTCAGGCGACTTGCAAGCTTAGTGTCTTGGTTGATATTGTTGAGAAATGACAATTGGGACTTTTGTCCATGCAAGTGGATAGTATGAGTAGTTAAATTGTACTCACCCCATCATTAAAACACATGCATTTCAGTTAACTTAGTGAAATGCTACATGTTGCGTTTTCTCCCTACCTCCCTATGACAATCGGTGCAAGTGGATATTCTCCCTCCTCTAAGACACTCAATTAAAAAGCAAAGTATTCATTCCCATCTTGATGCAGATTTCAGTGGACAGAAACCAAGCAGTGTTTGTCCAGAATAGGCAGGCATTCACAGTGCAGCTCTGTAGCTTACAGTAAAGAACATGCCTCTTCCACCCATCCTTCAGAAGTGCCACAGTAATTTATCCGACTAGATAGGATGGCATAGCTTGCTCCCCTAGAAAATTCTGAATTCAGTTCTGGCTGTGTCCGTGAGCAGCACCACTTCACGGAGGCGCTGCAGAGATCTCATCTTCCTGTTTGCACAGCAGAGAGTGAGCCGGTCATGGCTTCGGCTTGGAGCAACTCCTCTTTGGAAGCAGCGGGTGCACAAAGAGCCTCACGAGCATCTTTGTGTGCTGGGGTCGGAGGGTGCTTAGGAGGGCCCGCCCAGGCACAGCAGTTATCCGTGCCCTACCGCCTCCGGTGCAGAGGTGAAGTGCAGTGCGAAGGAAGCAGTGTACCAGTCAGACCAGCAGTGTGTGCACACACCACACGGGATGGGGGGCTGTGCTTTGGTGTGGCTTCTCTGCAGAATTTTAGGATGGATGTTTGCCCGTTTGTCTGAGTTCACTCTTCTCCCAAGGATGTGTCTGGTCAAATTTCCCAGGAGAGCAGCTGAACTTGATGATCTTGATGCGTTTCAGAGTCTGGCCAGCCCATCTGCGGGAACGGACTGGTAGAGCAAGGGGAGCAGTGCGACTGTGGCTACAGTGACCAGTGCAAAGAGGAATGTTGTTACGATGCAAACCAGCCAGAGGACAAGAAGTGCAAGCTGAGGCCGGGCAAGAGCTGCAGGTACCGAACCTGTCTTGGATTTTGCTGCTGGACTGCTTGCCAGTTGCTGCCCTTAAGCATTCGCCTAACCATTCATGGCTCTGAGGGGCAGTAGCTGCATCAGGAGTCAGGACACCCCTCCAGTTCTGAGCTGGAAAGGCGTTTTATCCATAAACCTATGGGTAAGCTTCGACCAGCTTCACTCTTCGGGAGTGCAGATTCTGTCATGGGACTTTATGGAAACCATCAGTCATCATTTCTGGCCCTACTTCAAGCTCTAAGAGCATGTGACATGAGAACTGCCTCAGCGAGAATCAGCGCCTGTAAACGTTTTTCCCAAGGCTGTGGATTGAACCCTTCCCCCCTGCCTCCATCCTCATCTACGCTTGGCCAGAGCATTTTTACCCCTGCTGGAAGGCCAGTAATATGGGCTGATTCCCTCGTTGTTGGCATTCCGGGGGCTGGAAAATGCATCTCTTCCACCTTGGTTTTACTGATGCTGCTTCCTGTCCTGTTGCTTTGGCACTACAAAAGCAGCTGCTTTTCATAAAAAGGAAGTGCTGTAAGTGAGCCGGATGGGCGAGTCTGGGAAGGCAGGTGCATGTGGTCTCCGTGCCTTGAATTTTTTAACACAGTTTCAACATTTTTTGAGTCTGACTGAAACTAAAGAGGGCCGGATCCAGTTGTTATAACAAGGTGATTAAGCACAGTGCTACTTCTTGGCTTTTTTCTGTGAACACTTATGGGTCAAGTAAGGTCCATGTGGTGGTGTATGAAATGGCGTCAGGCCCATCGCAGTGCACAACGTGTAAGCGTGCATACGTGTGACTGTAGTCAACCAAAGGCCTGTCGGTGTGACATGCTGCTTCCAATGCTTTTGTCCTCTGCAGCCCCAGCCAAGGCCCCTGTTGTACACCACTGTGCGACTTCAGGAAGGAAGGGGCAAAGTGTCGGAATGATTCTGAATGCGCAGAAGAAGGGAGATGCAACGGCACCTCTTCTTTCTGCCCAACGTCTGCAGCTAAGCCTAACTTGACCAACTGCAACAGAAACACGCAAGTTTGCATAAGTGGAGTAAGTCTTCTTTCTAGAGGTGCTGCAAAGAGATGGATGAGTTTTGGCATATGCACTGCTGGTCCAGGAAGAGAGCGTTTCTCCCACTGAATAAAGCAGGCCTTTCTTAATTTTCTCTAACCATTAGCTCCTATTGCCTTGTGCTAGCATAAACTTTCATAAACTTTGAAATGGTGCTTCATCGATAGGCTTTTACCTGGCCTCTGTTGGAAGTGAGTGAGTTCTTCCTGATGATCTGCCCTGCTTAATTTTGTTAACCTGAGAAAAGCACACAGGTTAACATAGAGTTCAAGGTTCCTATAATTTAGGTGCATCCATTTTCAAAGACCTTGCTTGTTTTCTGTTTAATCCTAAGGTGTTTTTGATATTCAATTAACTCAGACACCTGTGATGGTTTCCAGGGTGGGAAAAATTCAGCTTTCTGTCCTAAAAGTAGCAAGATCCACTATGCAGGGGGCCCAGATTCTTGTCAGTATGAATAGTTGTTAACGGTGAGCTTGGTTAAGTAAGGTGTATTTGGCTAAGAGTTGTCTGCTTCCTTCCTAGCAATGTTCCGGGTCTATCTGTGAGAAGTATGGTTTAGAAGAATGTACATGTGCCAGTACTGATGCAAAGGATGACAAAGAATTATGCCATGTCTGTTGCATGGAGAAAAGTAAGCTTTGACCAGTGACTAAGCACACCCCCCCCCCCTTTTCCATCTTGGGCCCTAAAATCCCTTTGGGCCACCCTGGTTCTGGCATTTCAGTCTCACGGGGCTCTCCCCTAACCAGGCCACTGCCCTGCATCCCCACAGCCGCTGAGTCCAGGGATCCGCGAGGAACGGCTCCTGCTGCCGCCACCATGATGCAGCGAAGGGCAGCAGCAAAACAAGCTGAACTTTCCCTTTCAAGCAAGGCCCCCTAGATGTAGTGTGTTGAGAGGAAAATTCCCTCAGGTCTCCCACAAGCCCATTTTTCGGTTTAAAGCAAGTAGCCTGCTTCCTGCATGGAAGGAGAAAAGGCAGTTTTTTCCCGCACCACATTTGCGGGAGCTGTCAAATAGACCAGGGAATGGAGACGTGCATGTGGTTCGGAGACCACCAGCTGCCTGCCCTGTCCTAATTCTTCCAGTACATGTGTGAAATGGTGGCTGTTGCTTGCTGTGCACTCTCTTTTATTGCTCTCTGTGAAGCCACATCCAGCCTTGAGTCACTCTTCTTTTTTTCCAGCACTTGCCGATTCATGTGCAAGCACAGGGTCTGCTCAGTGGAAGGACTACTTCAATTACAAAACTATTACGCTGCAGCCAGGATCCCCTTGTAATGATTTCAAAGGCTACTGTGATGTGTTCATGAGGTGCCGGTTGGTGGATGCTGACGGCCCCCTGGCCCGGCTGAAGAAGGCGATTTTCAATCCAAAGCTGTATGAAAACATTGCGGAATGGATAGTGGTAAGCTTACATCAGGAAATCTCTCGTGCCTCCAGGTGTGATATTAAAAGAGGGCTTTGTTAGTTTCCTTGAGGTTTGTATATTCCCAAAAACCCCTTAGTTTAGGTGATATTCCAGGGAGAGACAGCTACCTGAAGGTGTTTAGATACCTGGATATATAGCTTTTAAAAAACATGCTTGGAATACATAGCTATATTTTCTACTTTTCGGAGCCATTGTAGCAGCTGTGTAAACTTAAATGTAAGGGGTGCAGTGCCTGTGAGCGGCAGCGGCGGCTGGGGCTACGCCTTGTGCAGTAAGCCACACATGGTGCTGTCTTGATAGTGCGTTGCCAGAGGAAGACACATGTTCTGCTCTTGACCAGAGTCAGAGTTGACGGGCGAGGGGGGCGGGGTTGGGGCCCAGATACATTGCTGCAACAATCCGGTTGCTTTTACCTTCAGCAGATCCTCCCCTCCCCTTTCCTGTCCGGTGTCACAGCATGTGAGTGCACGCAAAACGGACTTTAATGATCTGTAAACAGGAGGGGTCCTTCTCCACTGTTTTCTGCCCTTTTCCTGTGTTGCTGTTTGTCATAATTTCTCCTTCCGGAGAGCACAGGCAAGCTAGCAGTGCTGCCGCTGGCGCAACCTACCGAGCATTGCATTGTGCCGTGCAGTTGCTCCCGCCCACGCCGACACACCAGTTTTGGGTAGTTTCACTAGTGCAGCCTTGCCTCATTTTTCCATTTGAGCTTGTCTCTTTCCAGTATGGTGGTTTGACACTTCTGCATAAATAAGAGGGAAGCCCCCTTTTCCAAACTCGTGGTAGTTTATTTTTTTGCAAAATAATTTCATTAATGTATGGAGGAATGCTCTTGAGCTTGACTTCAATTCAAATCGAGTTAAAGGCAGAAAGCGTATTGGAGGTATTTTTAACAACAATTAGATTGCAATGCAATGCAAGCGAACCATTAGCAGTCTGTGAATTGCTTTGCGGCAGCCTTCAGTCTGCCTTGACAGCTCCCTTTCATGGTGGTGCTGTGGGGATTGAGGGTGGCAGGAGCTACTTCCGAAAAGCTCCCTTCCCCGTGCCAACTGTGCCGCCCCATGGGCAGGTGCCGTGCTGCGGGCAGAATTGCTGAGCTTGTTTTCATCACTCTCCCGTTCCCCACCCCACATTTGCCCCGCTTGCTTGAGTTCTTTTTTAGTACAGTGGCTGCATTTTATGCTTTTACAGAAGGACAGCTCTGGTCAGCTGTCCCCCTTCCTACGTGGGGCAGATTTGTCCACTGATGTTGCAGGCATAACAGCTATGGGGTGCTCTGGGGCAGTCCATCCATCCACCTGTGGGCAGTGCTGGGATCCTGTCACAGTTCTGTCACACTCGAGGGGGGTCCTTGGGAGGGTGGGCACAGACCCGTGCTCAGTGCACACTCTCCGGGGTCCTGGAGCCTCGTTCATGGAGCCTCCCTCAGTGTTCCAGACAGCAAGCCATGGCTTTGTTCAGCACTTTTGCGACATGGTGGAGCTGTGCATCATGGATTTGGAGTCATCTGTTTTTTAAATGGTCCTTGCATTTTTCATGGAATTTCAGGCACACTGGTGGGCTGTGCTGCTCATGGGGATTGCCCTGATCATGTTGATGGCTGGCTTCATTAAGATATGCAGTGTACACACCCCGAGCAGCAATCCGAAGCTGCCACCACCCAAACCGCTTCCAGGTACGTGCTTTCACGCTGCGACAAATGCACATCCTCTTCCGAACTTCGGGAAAATGTGGCCGGCACTGTGGAAGCAAGGGGCTGAGTGCACTGCAGCACCTGCTTGTAGATATGTGCTGTGCCTTGGGTACCAAGCAGGCCTGCCAGGGCTCCAGACTGTCGCACACCCTCTCCAGCTGCCGGTTGCCTGGAGATTTCCCGTCTGTTGTACAGTTCTCCCCTATGGCACAGTGCTGCGTTGCCTCCCCTCAAGCTTTGTTACTGGCAGGAAGCGTTCTGCAAAAATGTATTTCAGTCTCCAGCTTGAAGAGCTTTGGACACCCTGCTGTACATAGAAGAGAAAAACTTGTAAAAACATGAAGTGTCACCTTGTTGGCCTGGTAAGCTAATGCTCTGTCCCAGGTTGTCAGAGCTTTGTGGGCTCGAAACGGGTGGCCTTCCTGGCTCCTGCTTGCGCAGTCCTGGAGTGCAGGTATGATGGTGTGACCAGTCACAGCTGTCACTCCTGCCACCCCTCAGCCTGCATTCTGAGCCTAGAGAGATTCCAGGAGCTGTTGGCTGCCTGCCTGTTTGGCATTAACCAAGTGATTCTCTTTCCCTGGTAAAAGCTGCTGCTACCTTCCCTCTATAAATTGTTTTTGAAAGACATAATTTAAAACACTGTTTCCCTATCTTTCCTGCATTTTTCAAGGGTAGCCCCTGTAAATGAAACAGATTTGTATATAATGTGCACCCACCACATGTCAAACACACCTGGCTGGAGAAAAACAGATGTCTGAAGCCAGCCTGCAGCCTGTGGCGCGATCATTCTTTCTGTCTACCTTAGTGCTGCGTTAAACTAATGAATCTTGTATAATCACTTGAGAATACAAGGGAAGGAAACACAGGTCTTCCACACCAGTGTGCAGGGTCGTGTTCATACGTGGTTTGTGATGGATCTTAGGCCCTTATTAGAACATGTCCAGTGTGAAAAATACCTGGCCCCAAAGCTCAGTAGTCAAAAGCTTAAGGGTTTGGTTGCAGTGGCAGCGCAGGCGGAAAGCTGGAATGTCAGAGCAGAGTCCTGACAAATGGCAGCATGTCCACCCCCCGCACATACACTTTGTGATTCCTTAAGCCCAGCCAATCATGGGCTTCTCGTTCCTTGAAGCTGCAGCTTGTTCCCTGATTTGGCCTCTCCCCCAGTTCAGAAGTGCGTCCCCCAGCTGGGGACTGTGAGGGTTGTGCACAATATTGGCAAAGGCCTGGCCCCTCTCCTTTCCATGCCCACCCTGGACCATGTTGCCATGTGAGGAGGCGGCTTCCCCCGGCTTAGTGCTCATGGGCTCTCAGCACAGCACCGGCCCAAAAGGCCTGCCCAGAGGAGCAAGGGGGCACACCTGCGGACCACAATGCGCATGCCCGCAGTTGACCACCCAGTCGCAGACACACACCCACGTCTGCCCCGCCACCCGTATCACATTGCCCCCCCCCCCCCAGGCTTCTCACCACCCCACAAAGTGACCTGCTTCCACTTCCACGCTCATCCTGGCACTTGAGCGTGAAGTCCTGGTTTCCAGTTGCCCACCAACCTTACTTAAGAACGCCTCTAGTAGGGGGTGAGAAATTGGTGGCCCTACGGCTTCCATCAGACCTGCTGGTGGAGAGGGAGGACGGGATTGCAAGCTCAGCCAAAAGAGCCGCTGTTGTTGCCCTTCGCCCACCCCTGCTCTGCCTAGGTCCACACGGGACCCTGCAGCCTTCTTGAGAAGCAGTCCAAGCCTCTCTGGTGGTGCTTGCAGCCCTCACCTTGTTCCGAATTGTCCCAGCTGCCGAGGAAACATTAAGCTGAATGTTCTCAAAGCTACTGGAAGCAGCGGGTGGTGTTGTGTTGCCGGCCCCAGTCAGTCGCCTGTCGTGCATATGGCACCTTGCTGCCGCAGGATGGAGCGAGAATCTGGGGGGGTTGAAGAGGAGTAGATGGGAGAACTGGTGAGGCAGAGCTGTGCTGGGAGGCGCAGCTTCTTTGCAGAGAGGCTGGTCCTTGGGCGCTTGCTGGGGAGCTCTTGCTCACCCCAGGCGATGGCACCTTTGCCTTGCAGCCAGCTTGAGTGCCGGGACTGGGAGGAGGCAGGATGTAGGGGATGGGGACGGAGATGGGGATGGGGGTGATGGTGGGGGCAAGCTCTTGGCTGCCCTGGCAGGAAGGATGCATTGTTTAGTCCTCTTTCTCTGCAGGCACTTTGAAGCGAAGGAGGCCGCCCCAGACGGCTCAGCCCGCCCCCCGCCAGAGGCCCCGAGAGAGCTACCAGATGGGACACATGAGACGTTAAGTGCTGGTTTTTGCCTTGGTTCTTCCTAGTGCCTACAGTGGGAAAATTTCACTCCAAAGAAAACCTATATTAAGTCGTTGTCCCTGGTCTAACTTTCAACTCGAATGCAGAAGAAGAAGAAAGGCAAGACATGAGGTTCTCGAGACAAGTGGAGAAGTTTGAGGATTGTGGCGCCCTGTTCCGAAGAGAACCAGCTGACCCTGAAGCAGATTTTTAACCGTCCTAAGCACCATGTTTTTCTTCCCCCTCAGCTCTTCGTTGTTGCCTTTTCTTCGCTGGCAGGCAAACGCGGCTGTCATGAAACTTCTTCACACAGATTAAAGTATATATTTTTCAACTGTCAAGGCTAGGAAGCTAGACCGCCTCAACATTGGAGACGTTGCTTTGCCAATGTACATAAATGATTATATGCAGACGTTGTATTTCTAATGTACACCCGTACTTCTGTGTGCAATTGTAAAACAAGAGAATTGCAATATGGATGTTTCTTTGTATTATAAACCTTTTACGCTCTTAATGAAAAATTACTGTTTAATTGACATACTCAGGATAACAGAGGTTGATGGTGTATAAAGGTCCAGGATTCTGTAATGCTTTATGCAGGAATTGTGAATCACATCAAATCCTTTTTTATGTATCTATATTATGGTCAGAATTTCTGATAACGCACGCTCAGACTGCAAAACACAGACAGCTCCTCCTGCCCAAGGCCCACCAGAATGAATGACGCTTGGCTCTGACCCACGGGCTTGTGCAGGGGCCCTTCCCTCTGGACAGTGCTCGTCCGCTTCGTATTCCGCCATTGCTGTCCCGGGAGAGCACGTGCCAGGAGGTCCCACAATCCGTAAGGTTTTTTTTATGTGAAATGTCTTGTCTTCTGAGAGCTCAGCTTAAGTATTTTCAAAAAAGAATAAAATCTTTGCCTATTCTTCTGTTAAATGATCATTTTTGTCATGCTTTGGTAGAAAGATATGTCTTATATTTTTCTCAAAAGAGTGCAGGTGGCTCTCTTGATGCTCTGATAGTCTTAATGTGTGGTAATTAAGTTCCCAATTCTCACAAATTTGGGAGAAATAAAAGGCTGTGTTTAATTTTTGTTTTTACCTTAATCAGCATTTGGGTGAGGTTTCAACAAGATGCTGTTTTTAAGGATAACCACTGAGACAAGGCTGAATGCCGTGGCAGCCACTGTAGCTGTTCTGATTGTCGGGCGGGCGGGCGGAGGGGGGGCAGCCATGAAAGGCACTTAGAGGAGCAGGGAGCTCAAACAGCACAATGGCCCAAAGTTTTTATTAAAAAGTGTATAGAATTGGCCTTTTTAAAAAAGACAGAAAGAAAAGCAATGTTGTAATATGCTTAACTGCTATGCAGGAAATGGAAGAGGGCATTATTCAAGCTTGTGATACGCTGCTTCTGTTTTTCCAAAAGCACCAAGCTAATTAGGAAACAAATGGCTGTAAAAAAAAATTATATTTCTGGCTTTGCTTAGCAATCAGATTTTGTCAAGGGTTTGGCCAGGGTGGTTTGGTTTTTTTTGTCTTGTTTTTGTTTTCGTTTTTTTCCAAGAGTATAAGGTTTACACACGCATTCTCAATGTGACGCAAGCCAGCCAGCAAGGCCAAAAATGTTAAAAGAATATAATGGGATCTCTTCCTTGTAAAACTTGTACAGTATGTGGTGACTTTTTCAAAATACAGCTTTTTTGTACATGGTTTAGAGACAAATTTTGTACATGAAACCCCCAGACCAATAGATTATAAATAATTCTGAAGGATCTTAACTAGTTAGAAATTTACGTAGTTGCTTTTAAACCATTTTAAAATATATTTGGGGTGGTTCTGTTTCTTTCTTCAGACTGTGCAAAGACTGGAACCTAGGTTTGCATTTCCCCATTGGTGACTTCTGTTCTGCAAGAGTTCTTAGTAACTTCTTGAGTGTGGTATATCTTGGAACATGTAAATCCTTTGCTTGTAACGTTATCCTGTGGCTAGGGTGTTTGGCAGAGAGCTGGCTACCCTGTTTTATTTTGGGTCTAAGTTTAATGTTTTCTGCAAAGAAAAAGTGCACTGAACTCTCCACTACAAGTCAAGATGTGGTAAAATTTAAAAATATCAAGAAAATTGCGATCAAATACTACTGTCAGTTTAATGTCCACTGTGTTTTATACAATATCTTTTTGTTCACTTTGGAAATTTTTACTAAAAGTTGCAAAAAAAAAGTATCGTGCAAACAAATGTAAGGAAGTTTTTTGAAACTTGAAATGCATTAATAAATAGATCTGATGAAATCATTCTGGAAGTTGAGTTGTATTTCTAACCATTTGTTTCTGCCCATCTTTTCTGCAAGAAGGGGTGCGGTAGTTCTTTGGAGCTTGTTTTGTTGTGCTGAGACTCGGAGAGGGCTGCAGTTGCTGCCATGGAAAGGCTTGCTGCAGGCTTCCTCGTGATTTCCTCTCTGCATACTTGTGTTGGGGGGTGTTATTTGGCAGGAGCAAACAAATTGTACAGCTAGTTCTGCTACTGAGGTGAGAAGCGATTGACCTCTCTATTAGATGTCAACACCTGCATTTCATGGGCCAAACTGATCTTGCATTGGATAGGGTGGAATGCAGAGAAAAAGTGGTATTCTCAGCAATCCTAGTCAGTGTAATTGAAATAGTGCTTTGAATCTGGCTACTGCTGAACAAAGCAAATTTTACTGCTTGTGCCACTGTCAAGGATGGCTGGGCAGTGGGCACACCGGTCAATTTGCCCTCACCTTCCACATGAATTGCTCTCAAAAATAGGAATTAGCATCTTGTCTAGAGTCGTGTAAATGTCAATCCACATCTTCTCTCATATTTATGGTGAAGACAGAAGAGTGTTGTACCTAACGGACGCTTTGTTTTCAAACTCCATGTTCTTTTTTATTTCCAGCATTGGCATCACTGCAAAGAACATGAAATTGTACCGCTGCAAACGTGGCCTAAAGTGCTCCATAAGATACTGTGAAATACGCTTGAGCAACAGAGTGCGTACTTGATAAACATCTGTGCATCTTTCTGAAAGGTAGCAATTAACATTTATTTATTTATTATTAGAGTTCTATCCCATTCTTGCACCAAATGGTATGCTTTTGCAAATATTCAACCACTTCATGTTTTGTTCCCTTGTTCTCTCTGTTAAATATCTTTCCATGTATATTTCTACAGTGTTATTTAGTCAAGTGTGGTGGGAGAACCATTTGAATAATGGTTGAATTTCCACTGCCAGAAAGGATGAGCTTCAACAAGAAAGTACTTTGAATTTTAAAAAACCATTAATGTATGTATGTTAAAATGCAGACAGCTCAGAAGAGGCAGTGCTAGAATAATCTTTAGTATTATTCACATCATATTGAAAGGCTGCAACGCGTGGCTGGTATTGCAGCTACCTAGGAAACGCAAAATGGGCACTAGCACTCAACTTGTTCTGTGAACAGACCAGAGTCTCTGGACCAGGGATGCTGAGAACTACTCCCTACCTAGGGCACAACCTTGAGAAGGTTTAGCATGAAATAAAAGCCAGCCCTACAACTCTGAGCATCCCCCAGTCTCCCATGCTGGGTGTTCTGAGGCCCACTAGGGGTTACAGAACCTTTTCCCTCAGGTGATCAGGACCAATCCTTTACAGTCCTTTCCTTAGCTGTATATGTGTATTGATTTGGGTTGTAGCTGTTGATCAGAGCCTTGGTAGAACAGGCCAGTAGCGGTCTTTTCAGAGTGCTTGTTTCCTTGTGGGAGAAGGAAAATCTTGGTGCCTCCTATGCTTGGAAAGCATTCAGCTAGCTTTTGGAAGATTTTTTTCCCCTGGGAGAGCGCAAGTAGTAATTTTAAGAATGGATCACAGCTAGCAGTTGTTTTCTAGGCTTTAAAAGCATTTTACTTCTGTGTTCTGAAAATAAAAGGGGTGCAGGCATTCTTGGGGTTGTGCTATAGACAGCTTGATGTAAATGCCAACCCTGTGTGTGGCTGGAGAATTCCGTGTTGGGCATAATTAGGAAAAGAATCAAAACTGCTGATACAATACCCTTCATACATTTCTTTGGTGTGTCATGCACAGTTCATCACCACACCTTAAAAAGATCTTATAGGGAAGGGAAAAGTGCAGAAAGGGCAATTAAGAGTGTGCTCACATGCAAATTTAGAGGGGAAAAAAATAAAACAGTTGCATGGGAGTGCACTGAAAAGGATTATGGGGCGGGAGTGCTCCCCAACAAGGAAAGGTTACAAAATCTGGAACAACTTAGCTTGGGCAAGAGGCGCATGAAGGTACAAAATGATGCCTGGTCTGGAGAAAGTGGAGAAGGAAACACAAGCGCTTGATTCCACACTTTATTCATCCCTCTTAGTGGCATGCAACCTGCAGCAGTCCTGTTGGATCCATGAAGGCTTCTGTGCCCTCCTCTGCCCGTATATCTGCATGCACAGGGAGACACATGTATATATGCATCCAAAGAAATAAAAATAAGTGTGCCGAAGATAAAGCACACAGCCCTTTCTCGAGAGGCAAGCCGGTTCTTTGGGTTCTTGCTCAGCTGCTTGCTTCCCTTTGCCGCTGGGAACTGAATTCGCATCTCACAAACATTTTCTCCTGGCCCGGGTAGAGGTGCAAATCATCAACGTTTTGAGAACAAAATGTCATTCTAGGCAGGAGAGAGAGATTGGGAAGGGGAATAAAAATGTAATTGTTAATAACTAATAAACTAGTTAACAATAAACTAATAATCAGTTGTCCCTCTGAACTTAACATTCAGGATTAAAATGTACAGTCGTGAAATTCATGAAGAAGAAGGACTGGGAACCCTCTCGATAGGAAACTTTCACAGTGAACAAATAGTCAACCTAGCGACCAGGTCACCAGGCTGCCCATCTGGCCCATGGCTGCCAACCCGGCACAGCTTGGGGTCCCCAGACGAGCCCGACACTTTGCAGGCAGTTGCTGGGCTGTAAGCAACCCCCAGCCTAGTTCCCCACCACACTTACTTCTGCTGAGTTTCTCCTGCCTTGACTCGAATTGTCTTCACAACTAGTCCTGGCCGGCGGTCCCCCTTGGTCCAAGGGATGATGGTTTGGACAGTGTTCCAAATGTTTTTCCAAATCGCAATCCCCTCCCATTTCAGTTTAATCATCAACAGTTCACCAATATCGATGTCCAGTGGAACAAGAAAAGTGCAGGTTTTATTTCCAGTAATGCCTTCGATTCTAATGGAGAAGGGGGGGGGCGGAGATCAGAACATTGGCTGAGACTTCACCGCACACAAATAGACATTTCCTTAGTGTATCCATATGCCACCTTTAAATATAAATTCAAAATATATTGAGCAACGCACAAAGATCTGTAAAAGAGAACCTACAGAATAATCAACAAATCAACATATACCCAGTTTACAGTCTTTTCTTAATTGGAATACCCATATTAAAAGATACAGGGAAACTAGGATTTGAAGGACACCCTGGAGGATCATGGGAAAAAAATGGGTTTGGGAGGTGGATAGCATTCTTAGGCTTTCTGGGAGAGGTGGAAAAAAATGGAGATAGAAGTCTCAAAGGGACATTTACAGGGAGCTTCCCACAAAGTGAATTTAAACGGAGGGGGAAAGAGCACGTGAATATCTCAAGATCACATGATGCCAAGAAGGTCAAACCTTCCACATCAAAGCAAATGCTTCAGCCATGTCCCTCTCTGGGCTGCTTCAGAAGCATGGCCCGCAAACGTGGCTGCATGATAGACAGCAGAGCAAAGGTGCAAACAAGATGGTAGCCGAATGAGCACTCACAAGGTGATGGAGAGGTTTTCAACATCATCTTTGCTGCCAGTCAGCGAGATCGTGAACGTTGGATCAATTTGCCTCTCTTGGAATTCATTGATGGCATGGATCTTGAACTGATAGTGGTAAACTGTGGAGGGGGAGAATGTGGGGAATAGAATGTTAGTAATTCATTCTACCTAAGCACCTATGAGATAGTTGCTACCTGCTCTATTTTCCCACAGCTGCATTCCAAATTCTGCACCCTCACACATGCACACAACTTCAGTTCTCCATCAAAGAAGCACAAAGAAACAATTCCTTGCCAGCGTGTTTTCCTCTCCGAGCAGACTTCTCCATTTCCAGTGACTTAGCTGGTGGCCACCTCTTAAACCGGTGCTGCTAAAACTACTGCTAATTTCCGAACAGCCTGAATTAACCAGCAAGCCAGCACAGGCTGAGGACGCTGGGATGTCCCTGGCTTACAGCAGCTTCCTCCAGCAGGTTTTTTTGGCTGCAACTCCCCTACTTAAGTCATGGGTCCTGCTGGCTGAAGCTGGCAGGAGTGTTGAGTGCTGCTGGGGAAAGCTGCTTGGGGTTCACCCAGTTAGCAGTTTCCCATGTCCCAGATGGCGTATCCTGGGAAATGGTGCAATCTTGGGACCTCAGGACACTGCCCAAATGTTGCAGAAGCAGCCAGGGAGACAAGGAGAGAAATGGACGAAGTGGATGGTACAGTGAGGGCCACTGGAAGAGCAACCAGAACATTTGTAGCGTTGGGACTGGAAGCGCAGCAATGGGCCCTTCAGAGATGAGGTGTCTGGCAACCAGAAATCAAGCCTTTTCCAATTCTCCCCAGAGGAACAAGGCTGGCACTGACTAGTGGCTTTTGATGGCCAGCAAAGGCTCCCACTTTTTAACAAGTGGGCCCCATTTTGTTTGCCCAAGCTTTGGATGGGTTCTCACATGGCTGTTTTTCTGGCTCTGTGGCCAGTTTGACTAGTATCATGGTTTTGTCAATTTTCAAATCCTGTTTGTCGCTGAACTTTATTTTTAAATTATTAATCACCTGGGAAGCTTTTGGTAGATCTGGGAAAGAGGTCTTTCAAAGAAACAAAGAAGCCATGTGCATAGGGCTCGGCTGCTTCTTCTAGGCAATATTTATCAATACTGTCCTAAGCATGAACATTTTTTAAATTTATTTTCAGAATAAATCCTCGTTCCACAAACAGCTTGGTGGTCATCTGGCGGGTCTTCTGTTAGTTTCAAAGGGTCTTGGGAGGAGAGCTTCCTAGTGGATTGTGCCTGGGACTTTGGAATTCCTCCTTCCTTTGAACCTTGTCAAAATGCCCCCACGCTGGACTCTTCTGGATTCATTTGAGGGGGGGCGTGTTTCTTCCAGCCTGGCTTTCTCACATGGTCTCTGCAGCCTTTTGAGGAAAGGAATTCAGATCATTTGATGGAGCTGGAAATAAGAGAGGCACTGTTCTTCTCACACTGGCCGTTACGAAAGGTGACGTTTGCTTTGTGGGCTGACCTTTGGGTCGTGTAAATATCTTCTTCCACGGCAGCACTGCCAGTCTCAGCATGCTGAACCTGCCGCAGATGTCGAGTGGCGGAAAAAGAAAGGCTGGATTTTGGGAATGTGGCATCTCAGAGATGGCTCAGTTCATGGCTTGCCTGCACCACGACCTCAGGCGACTTCCCATCTCCACGTCTCAGGCCGCTCCTGCTGCTGCCAGAGGAGCACGGTAATACAGACTGTACTCTTTAAGTATGACCAGACCATGTTCATGAAGCCCTCCGAGCAGCCCAAAGGGCTACACAAACACAAATGTTTGTGATGGGTCAGGCAAGAAAATGTTCGCAAGCCCATTCATGAGTTAACACAATCTGTCCCATCTCCTTGTTGCACATTTCAGATAAAAGCCAGAGCTCCTTCTGGCGGGGGGGACGGCTCACGGCATTCCCTGAGCCATGATGGTCACTTTGGCTTGGCCTGATTTGTCAAGCAAGGCCAACAGGAGGCTAGGCGTGAGAAAGACCAGTGGGTCCAGGCTGGCTTTGACCGTACTCCATATTTTCCAGGCACACTCAATTTCCTCCTGACAGAACAGCTGACCACGTCTGCCTTGCAGCAAATCTTGTAAGAGGTTGGGAGTGCTGGGAGAAGGCTTCTTTTTACCAGTGCTGGCAAATTCTGGTCACAGCACCAGCTCAATTCAGGCTGCACCCTTCTGAAAGACATCCCTCTCCCTCGTGAGCCTTCCTGGCTTTGCAGCTCCCCTTTGTGGCATGGAGCTGCCATCCAGGGGACCTTCCTCGGGCTCTAAGACTCTGTTGGGGAAGGGGGACTAGTTTGGTCCTCCCAGGTCTTGCTGCCCACAGGCAAAGGTACTCCGATCCAGCAGGCCTTTGGACAGAAGCCATCCTGTTGCTGGCCAAACTCTCCCCACAACACTCCCAGGCTTACTCCTGTTTTCAGTTTTATCTGGTTTTCAACTCATTCACACACGCACTTTTTCAGCAGGGAAAATGTGTGTTTCTGTGTGGATTTTTCAAAAGTGTAACTTCCCCCGATAAAACCATGAAAATGTCCTTAAAAACACACACACACACACATTTTCAGGGGCACTTAAAAGTATGCATTTTTCCAACATGACTGCAAGTTCAGGAATTTGCAAGCCTTCCTCGCAAGAAGCTGCCCATGTGCTCCACTCAGGGTTGCAAATGCGGCACATCTGCAGGGTTTGCGCGCGGAAGCGGAAATCTCACCTATGCCTGCTTCGACTCACTTTTGAAGGGCACCTGAGCGCGGGTCTTCAGGAACAGCTGCCTGCTGCTGGGGACTTTTGCCTTCCGGATATGGTAGCCCAGGGTGTTGCACCTGTTTGCCTTACAGCTGAGGCACCGGCCCTTGTCAAAAGTCTGCATGTCCTTGCACGAGTAGCCCATGATTTTCTTGGCGTTGTGCCGCAGCGAGTCAATGAAGAGGTGAACAGACCTTTCGTGGGCGCATTTCACTGTCTGAGCGAGCCCTGCAGAAAAAAGAGAGCCCCGGTTCCTTCTGGGAGACCCCCACCCCCATCACGGCCACCCATCTGGAGGAGAGAGGTATAGAGGGAGGCAGGGCAGTGCCCCATGGGCTTGCCTGGAAGCGCTCGCCACGGGCTGGTCCCAACTTTCGGAACGGCGGCAAGATGGGACCAGCCCGTGTAGAGCAGCAGCCAGGAGACCAGCCCTTTCCCCTCCTCCTGGGGAATCCTGGCAACCCAGCCCTGACGTCCCAGAGGGTCTTGTGGTGCCTCCCTGGGGGGCTCATGGGCTGTGTCCTCTCCATGGGCCACAAGCTGGGGAAGCCTGCTCTAAGAAGCAGGAGGTCCAGCCAGAGCATGGCCCAGTGGAGAGGAGCTGCCCCGAGGCATTCCCACCACCGATGCTGAGGAGCACTGGCCGTGGCTCAGCTCTTTCCAAGCTCACCTCCTTAAGCAGGTGGAAAATGTGACAGCCCAGTGGACAACGGATTCTGCTCTGGTGGGCTGCAGGATTTGTGCAAGTGACACGTACTCTATTCACAAGAACTTGCACAGGGCCCTTCTCACTTGCCCGCCTGCAAAAGTGGGCAGGTTCACAAGGCAGGGTCATTCCGCAGGGCCCCACTCTTCTAGAAGAAGAGGTAGTTTGGGGTCTGCCAAGCCCTATCACTGCAAACTTTGATGCAAGCCCTGAATCCATGCTTCTTTACCCTGGATTTCGCCAGTTCTGATAGAAGTGGGTTGAAGCAGCAATTGGTGTGATGCAGATTTTCACACTAGGTTGGCTAGGAGCATTTGTTTTTGCTGATTTTATTGCTGCGTCAGTTTTTATTACATGGATTTAATTGCTGTGTGATGCCTTGGGAGGGCTCTGGCCCTGAAAAGCAGCCAAGAAATCACAGGGATCAATACAGTAAAATTGCCGGGCAGCGGATATTTGGGGAGCTTCCGTTCTGGACATCTTCCCTGTCCCTGGGAGATGTCCCTTCCGTGTTGTCAGTGGCTACCAAGCTGGGCCTCACCCTTGCTGCGGGTTCTGAGGAGAGCTGGCGAGAGAAGCGCTCGGGATGCAGCCAGCAAAGCAGCCGGAGGGCTGAGCCTGCAGCTGGCTGCCAAGAGGAATCTGAACAGGCTGGGAGAGCTGCAGGGGTGCCCTGTTTGCACCAGGCATCTGAGGCTCCTAGGAGGCCCGGAGCTGCTTGCTCCCTCGCTCCCCTGCATTTGTCAAGAACTGGCAAGCAGGGGAATATCCCGCCAGGGACCTCTCCTGGGAAGGAAACACGCCCTATAGCAACTGTCCCACGCCAGGCTCCTCCAATGCTGGGCTGAGGCTTGGGCGGAGGCCACTACAGGCCGGGCCCGTCAGCTGTGCAGGGCTGCCCAGCTGATGGCCAGGGACGGCACTGCTGCTCAGCAGGCGGGTGGGCTTGCTTGCTGCCACAGACCACTCCTGCCTCAAGGAAGTTTTATTTTATTCTTTATTCTTTTTGGCACCAGCTAAACACTTTTCTATTTTCCCAATGTTTTAAGGTTTGACTGCTTCTACTATGGGTTTTATTGTTGACTGGCTAAGAATTTGATTAGGATGCTGTGTTTTATTTGATTTTGTCTTAGCGTTACCCATCCTGAGACTACGGTAAGGGACGGTCTAAAAAAGCTTTAAAAATATAAAGCTGAGCTTGGGGAGGGCCTCCGAAGCAGGACCTGCTCCTGCCAGCTGCTCCTCCCTCACCCCTGGCCCTCACGGCCTGCACCCCCACCCTGCAACCCTCCCCATGCCCCCTTACCCGTGATGCCGTACTGCACAATGTGGTCGTACACGTGCTTGATGTGGCAGCCAGGCTGGAACGTGCCCCCATTGGGGTAGAAGTCAAAGTGCGCCACGGGCTGCTTGATGCCCACGCTGAGCCCCATTTGCTGCTGGGTGAAGGTGTGGATGGCGTCCACGAAGTCGGCGTCGTCTGGCGATAAGCGGTCCGTGGGGGACATGCCCTCGAACAGTGGGCCGGCCGGATCGAGGCCTGTGCCGAGGGCAGACCGAGGCTGGTGAGGCCAGCGGGGCCACGGTGGTGGTCTGACGTGAGGGGTGGCGCCACACTGGCTTCTCGCTTTGCCAGAACCCAGGGGGGCTTAGCTAGCCCTCTTTATCCTCGCAAGAACAGCCCTGCGGGGTAGGCTAGGCTAGGCTAGGCTAGGCTGGGCTGGGCTGGGAGCCTGTACCTGGCCCATGGTGTGTGCACCCAGCAGATCGCCAGGCCCTGCATCCAGTGCTGTGCTGCATCCAGCGCATTCCCGGCCAGTCGGAAGCGCATGCACGGCACTTTGCCGACCACTAAGAGGGCAGGTCTCTGCGCGGGGGCTGCTTGTGATTCCGCACAGGCAAAGAGGGCAGGAAGGGGAGAGGCCTGGCGGCAAAGGAAAACAGGAGGGAAATGTTTGCTCCGCCTCCAACACTTCCCTTCCCAAGCTGGCGCCTCCACAAGTTCTGGAGTGCAGCCCCCATCATTTGCAGCTGGCAGGAATGCTGGGGGCTGCAGTCCACAGCTGGGAGGGTGCAGGCTGAGGAAGGGGAGGGCAGGGCAGGGCAGGGCAGGGCAGGGCAGGGCAGGGCTCCATGAAGCAGGCATCATACAGGTGGAGGGGACTGTTCCAGTTTCAGTTCAATCGCTTAAATTCTGAAAAGTCAGATCCCAAATGACCTGAGCAAACAGAATGGTCTTCACCTCGGAATCAAACTCCTGGGTATGGATTTCAGAAGTGGGCTGCCCCTGCCAAAAAGGCCGCGTCTCTGGCCACCACCATCCCTCCACCAGAGGTGGAAGACCTGAAGAAAATTTTCTCGAAATGGAATGAAATGAAATGGGCAGGCCTGTTCAGAGGCTGAGTGACCCTCATCTGAAGGCCAAGGAGAGCTGGTGTCACTCAGTTAAAGCTTACCATTTGGGTCCAACAAAATCTGCTTTTTTGATTCCCCTCTATATCAAATGGCACTCTCTATCAGTGGTTTTCCTGCATTACGAGATAATTTTAGGGCCCTGTTCTTAGATCATCTGCTTTCATGTGGATTTTCCATCCCGGCAGAGAAGCTTTCCGGCTTCCTGCTAGAAAACCGCTCACAGATCTACCTTCCTTTGGCAAGAGAGGAGAAACTGTCATTCTGTTCCTTTCTGCTCATCAGGCCCTAATTGGAATCGCAGGCAAGGTTTCCCCCTCCTCTGAGCAAGCACAGTTGCTAGATGCAGACATTTTTCACCTCCTGAAATCAGTGGGAAATTCTCCAGCCACATCCACATGACACACACACGTTCTCGTGAATGCAGCAACACCACGGCCATGGGGCCACGCAAGGTAGGACAGCCACCCTTCTGGTGGCTCTGGGCAGCTTCTGAATAGCAGCACGCACTGGAGAGGGGGAATTTTTCTAGAGAAAGTGCCCCACTCAGACCCAGCAGGCCACAGAAGCCCATGTTCTCACGCTGTCCCTTTATCGAGCAAGTGCTTGGCATCACCCGGCGTAGGTACCCTGCAACATAGCTAAGCACTTCCATATCCTGGATCGAACAGACTTCCAGGGAGAGAAGTCTTTAGGCAGCCTTGTCTAGTCAGTTGAGAAGCATCCGAGCCCCTTCCTGCCTCCCATCCCCAAACGCCATGCGCTTTGCAACTGCGTTTGCCTCCCACATGCAAGAGAAAGTTTGCCAGCCCAGATTAAACACACAAGTGGAATATTCCGAGCGTGTGTGGCTTTGCATTTTAAGCTTTCTTAGATCAGCTTCCCAACAAAAAGAATGGGACCTCTGCCGCTTGCCATGTGCCACTGAAGGGGACCCTGGAGCTCTGTGCAATCCTCTTTAACAGTCCTAAATAATTTGATGTCATCAGCAAACCTGGCCATCTCACTTCTCACTCCTAATTCCACATCCTTTCTGAATAAGTTGAAAAGCATTGGCCTCCATACAGAGCCCTGTGGGGGCACTGGTTGCACCCCTCCTGTGGGAGAATTTGCCATGTATTCCCACTTTTGGTTCTCTGTTCTTTGACCAGTTACTGATCCATAAAGATCAGCAAGAAGAGCCAATTGACTAAGATTGCAGCCCTAGTTAATATCCTCAAGGAGTCGTCATTGGTACATAACTATATAAAAATATCAAGGGATACTCGAACAAGTTTGCCATAGCTGAAAATGCTGCTGAAGACTGTTGGGTCTCAGTACTGCAACGTTTAAATGACCTGGCTAGGCATGGTCCTGGTTTGGTGACTCCATTCTTACCTGTAATTCGGCCAATCTTCTCTCTGCCCCTAATGAAGCTGCCGGCAAAGCCAGCAGTGTGGGCCCCCAGGCTGTACCCAATCAGGTGGGCCTTGCTTCTGTGGAAATGAACTGATTTCTGAAAGACAGCAGCAGCATGTGCCTTAAAAGTAGGGAGGACAGAGCAAGGTATCGGTCCAAAGCATCCACCTATATATCAGCAGGCTGGACTTCGGCCGTCCCAAGATATTTTGCCACCTGAAGTGGAGGATCCAAATGGCATCTCCCACTATAATGAATACAGCTCCCAACCCAGTGGGACATGCTCCTGAGCAAGCCCACTGAAACCTCCGGTGCGCTTACCTCCAGCCATTCCAGGAACCAAGCAATTTCTTGGCCCGAGACCCGCGTATTCCGCACCGCGATGGGATAATGCGCATGGGCAAGTGCAAGCCAATCAGCGATGATCACATTGGTGTGTGGGAGCTGGGTCTTCAGCTCATTGGCCAGCTCCCAAATCCACCATTCCAGGCTTCCATCCACCTGCAGCCGTGGGAGAGAATCTAGTCTGTAAAATTTCTTGTGGCCATGTTTTATGAGACCCAAAAGACAGCGTATTGGGAGCACTGCTCAGCCTTGCAAAGTCCAAGCAGCCTTGCCCTTCCATCCTTTGGGCCCCACAGAGCAAACTGTCCTGCCCAATAAATGTTCCTGGACAACATTGTATATGTCTAGAATCTTTACATTTTGGGAACAGGGATTAGACTTAATTTTTCCCTTCTCTCAGAAAACTGCTTATCATCCAGTGGCACATTCTCTTGCATGTGAACCCCATTGAACTGAAGTGGAGCCGTGCACGGGACTTTATCCCTTGTTTTTAGAAACCATATAGCTGAGACCCCAAAGACGTCAGTTTCGCAGCCTCTTCCGCCTTGATGTCCCAGCTGCCCATGGCGCTGAGGCACATTTCTTTTTGGGTGGCTACTCTGAGCCACCTCAGTTGGATGGTTTCCCACTTGGCCCATGCCATTCACTCCCCTGCAGGGGAAGGGCAGGCATCGAGGAAGCATGTAGTGCTCTTCCCCCCTGCAAGCTGCGGGACGAGAAACAGCCGAGGTCAGAAAGAGCAGGCAGAACCCTCCAGGGGCAGAACTTGAGCGGGTGGACCAGTGGAAGGGGCCAACATAGGCTGGATACAGAACCCCTGCAGGGCAAGGAGAAGGTCTCCTTTCCTGGTCTTCACTGAATGCCTACGTGCATTTTTAAGCGCATGTGGAATAAGACATTTGGAAACCTGCAGGTCCGCAAGGCCAGACGGGACCGCAGCTCCTTGTTGCGTGTGTGCAGCGGGACAGGTGAAACAGCCTTGGGGCCATTCCCAGGGGACTCCTGCCCCCCCGCAGACTTTTCTAGCCTCCGTCCTCTGCTGGTTCCACCTGCTTGCCTGAAGAAGAACCAGCAGAGGTCACACAATCCCGTTAAGGCCATGCCACATTGTTCTGCCACACGTGGAGACCCAGGCAGAGAGGGCCCTCTGGAAGGGCTGAAGGCGCAGCTGCCCCACGCCTCTCCAGAGACGAAAAGGAAAAGTAGCGTACCGCCCATCCATGAATGATCATCACCAGGGGCAGCGAGGCATTGAAGCGGCATGTCTCCAGCGTGGCCATCTGGTCAAATTCAATCAGGCAGCCTTCCTCGGCGGTGCTAGAGTACAGAAGGAACTTGGTCTGGGTACGCTGGCGGTCGCTCTTCCGCCAGACAGGCTGCAGCTGTGGTCCTGAGAGGAGAGGAAGAGGAGAAACTCTTTCTCATATGGTGACTCGCACACCTAAGTTCACTGGGCAGGCTGGTTTCATCCATCCCTCGTTCTGCTAAAGGCCTAGGATCCCATTTGGCAAAAAAGGAAAATGCAAATGACGCAACCTGGGCAGAGCTTCCCTGGTTTTTTTAATTACAGGATTCCTTGATTAGTGGATTGTGCAGTGATGTTCACAAGGATTTGAGGCTTGGGCTTCCTGTTCCTCTCCTGCTGCAAGATAGGCAAAAGGTTAGGCAGGAGGAAGGTGCTGGAACAGGGAAAGCTTTGCCAGGTGGATTTCTGCTGCTGAGGGCTTACAGAACCCTGCGGGCATGCCAGCTGGGCCCTGCTGGTGTCTCAGTAAGGCCCAAGTCCAGCAAGGGGACCCTTTGCTGCATCCAGGCGCCCACCAACACCCCAAGGGAGCATCCCTGAGATGAAGGCAGCTGGGAAGCCTTCTGCCGCCCACATTGCGGCATCTGGCCAGATTGAGGAGCAGGTCCAGGAGGCACTGCCCGTTGCCTTCCCTGCATGTAACTAGGCCTTGCCTTATGCATCTAAAAAAAACCATGCTTCCTTGACTTTTGTATTGCTTTCTTGGAAGGCGTGCCTCTGGCACCCAGCTCCAATCTCCTCAATTGCTCAAGCACTTGGGTGATCAGCACCCCATCGATTTGTGCATGTGGGCTTTGGGCAGCTGAGCACCCAAGTGAGAACCCTGGGGCGGAGAACCCTCTGCGTCAGAAGAAAGCAATGCCGTGGCCAGCTCCCTTTGAAAGAGCCTCTTGGCTAGATCCACACTGACTGAGGCACCCTGCACAGAGAAGGAGCCCCCGAGGTGGTCCTACTGCACGCACGCAGCGCCCCGGGCAGCGCCTTTGGGTATGAGCCCCAGCCGTGGCAGGGGAACGAGGGAGGCGGCCTGCCCGCGGGTCCTGCCGCGAAAGGGCACGCGAGCCTGCGCGTGGCGCGCACGAAAACGAGGCCGCCGGCGCACGTGCAGAGGGCCGCGCGGCTCCGGCCTTCCGCCGCGTGGCCCCTGGCGCGGCTCCCCGCCCGCTGGGCCCTGGGCGGCCGTGGCGGGGCAGTCCTCGAGCTCTTCCGGCTGCAGCACGCCGGGCCCCGCGCGGACCTCCCCAGGGCGGCCTGCCGCCACGCCGGTGTGGAGGGGCACGAACGCACCCCGCGCTCTGCCCGCCCTCCCTCCGGGCCTGGGGCTGGGGGAATGGGCCGTTGAGGCGGGGCTGCGCGGGCCGTGGGGGCGCTGCAGAGTCGCGACCGGCGCATGCGGAGGGCGCCGTGCTAGCGCCCCTCTCCGCGGGCCTCGTCTGCCCGCCCGCGGCGCCCGGCCTCGCGGCACGGAGCCGCCGCGCGGTGCGACGTCCCCCGACGCGACGGGGAGCCCAGACCTGCCCCGGGAGCCTGGCAGGGTGGGCGCCTCTCGAAACCCAGCGGGGAAGAACCGAGCGGGCGCCCCTCCTTTTGAGCAAAGCGCGGGAGCTGCTGCGATGGGCCTCACCTGGAAAGAGGTAGAAATGCGCACCTTGGAGTCCCCCCCCCCCCGGTACCCCGCGGAGCAGCATTGGCGGAGGGGGCCGCCCAGGGCTGAGCCGCCCACGTGGTGGACAGGTGGCCAAAGCGTCCCTCCGCTGTGAAGAATTACTTCAGGGGTTTATCATTTTATTTCTTCCATGGAGTTTTCCCTTCTGTTGAACAGCAGGGCAGCCCTCGGAAGAATTAAAATCAGTGGTCGCGGGTATTGGTTCGCTGAAGCAGAATGGCCTCATGGACCGACACGAGGGCCTTGCTGATGGGGTCAGGCCCAGCTGCCCGCGAAGGGGATGGGGAGAGGGCTGCAGGGAGCCCTCCGCCAGGCGTGACCGGCCAAGACCGGATTTGACTTCCACCTTGACGTGTCCATTGGTTCAGGTGTATGCAGCAGTAAACAGCACAGTGGATCAGACCTTCCCCTGCATTAGGAATGTGGTGTTACCACCAGGAGTTTCTTCAGGCTGCCTTCAGTAGGGAGCTGGTCTCTTAGAAATTTCTAAAAGAGAGGGACCTCATCACCCCAAGAGAGGGTGGAAGATGAGCATCCAAAAGATGACCTTCCATGTGACCCTGAAGGCACAATCTGACCTTGAACCACTGGCCCTCTGCTTGGGATGAGGTTAGTGAATGTGGACAGTGTTGTAAATCAGCATTTTGAAAATTTGGGTGCCTGTCTCTAGAAAACTGGCGGTTGGAGCTAACCATTGTGATGGATGTATATTTTCCTGTCTCTGTGATGGGGTGTGTCCATAAAGATATGCATTAGAAATCACCCATCCATCACCCAGACAGGCAGTAGTCAGGTAGGGCAGTCCCGATGTCTTGGGTCTTGAATGTTGAAAGCAGAACCCTTTGGGGGAAAATATGCACCAGCTCTGCTTTACAACAGCAAAGAAGTGCGAGGTGGTGGTTAAGAGCTCGGGACTGGGACTCAGCCATTCTGGGTTCTCATCCCTGCTCGGCCATGGAGCCAGCTGGGTGACTTGATTCTCTTCTCCAGCTCAGCAGCGGGCACGCCAGTGGTACTCCGAAATGCTCGTAATGTGGATTTCTTCAGTTACTGCTGAGAAGGGCATCGCATTTAAGGCTCACTCTAGCTGAGTTATCTTGTCTGGTGTGCCTCCTGTAAGTGGTCTTACAAGCGTCTGGAAACACGGTCAGCTCTAGATTAGGGTCACTGTATCAAACTGCAAAGGAAGATGGAGCACAAATGAAAGGGGCTTTTTCCCCTCCATCTGGTGATGTGAGAATCCCAGACAAGTTCTCTCCGAAACCTACATTGGACAAGAATCAGTTGTTCTTTTAGCAAGCTTGCAATAGAAAGGCTCTTTCAGACTCAGAGAATAGACAGAGCATGAGTTGTTCTCAGTAAGTCCTTGCCAAAAACGCTTTCTCTGGGGTTTCGAGTCCAGAAAACAATGCAAGACCTTCATTTTAGCTGGGCCGGCATTTCCAGGCTGGAAGGAGGCGTGGGGTAATTGTAGTTGCAAATCTGCAAGAAGAAAATGCTCGTTTGGGGAAGAAAAAACCCCATTTGATTTGTTGGTATGGCTTCGCCCTCCTTTTCTTACTAGTGCCAGGATGTGTGGAATTCGTATGGACACCCAGTTTCTTGCCAGAAGCTTCCCCAAAACGTTTGCTTTAGCAAAATGGAATTGCCCAACCAAGCTGATATTTTTCAAAAGCAACTGTTCACCAAAGATAAACTTTCATAAGCATAAACATCTGTGCGGATGGCAAGATGATAGCTCTGGAGCTGGGGCAGAGAGGGTTTCATAATCACACGAGAGCAGAGCATGTGGAGTCCGGCGTTTGCCCCACAGGACGGCCAGCCGGCTGCCCACGGGATTCCACAGGCAAGACGAGAGCGGAACGGCACCCCTCCCGCCCATGTTCCATGCCTACTGCCGTGCCCAGGGTGGTAAAGGAGGTAGCCTGTGGCCATCAGGAGTGGGAGCAATTGATAGCCTTCTCCAGGAAGTTGGCTAATATCTGGAAGCCATCCGAATTAGCAGCCACTGGTGCATCTTGGGATGGAAACTGGCATAGTTTAACTGCGCTGTGTGCAAAAGTTCTTTCTTCCTTTTCTCTGCCCTAAATCTCCCGGCAGTCGGCTTCATGGCGTGGCTGCGCTAGATTCTAGTATGTCAAGAGGGAGGAAAAGGGCACCCTGTCTTGTTCTTCCACGTCAGGCATAGCCTTCTATGCCTCTCTGTCGTGACTGCCCTTCCTCACCGGTTTTTCTAAGCAAAGCTGTGCATGCAGAATGAGTCCCTCATGCAGCTCCGAAGACCTTTTGCTGCCCAGATGGGCACACCCAGGGAAGCCCTACGTTGGAAAGCCCGGGGGGGTGGGGGACGGCAGCGCCCAAGTTCTCCACAGCACAGGGTGGGAGCCCAGAGCTTTGGGGCACCGGGAAGACCAACCGGTTCGTTTTTGCCAGCAGCAGAGTGCAGCATCGGGGACACGATTCTGCCTGTGTGTTCAGGCTAATGATTCCTTTCTGGGGGGAAACCAGCATGGGAGGAGAAATGCCACGTGCTAGCAGGCATCCAGCAAGCACTTAAGCATGGTTTTTATCAGACGTGCTTCCATTGCAGCCCCTGGATTAAGTGAGCTTGTTTGAGTCCTGGGTAGGTCAAAGCCTGAAGCTTTCCTTGCCCTGTATATTCAACTCTAGTAGAGAACAAACCACACAGTTTATTAAATCTGGAAGTCTTGGGCTCTCCCCAGCGACTGCTTTTATTCCTTTCTGTATATTAGAAACCTTGCTCTAGTCAGAACTTTCTTATTACAGTTTTGTTAACCTAACATATTGCTAAGCTGCAAACTGCTGCTAAATGCACTGAAATATGTACATTCTGGGCCAGAAAAGCACTGACAGCCATGCCATTTCTGCAGATTGAAAGTTGGCCACTTTGGTGCTCAATGGCCTTTATTTTTAGCATCCAATTCGCAACAGCCGCACGCTCCAGTGTAATAAAACTAAGAAGCAATGCCTTTTTATTTACTGCCTCCAAATCCCTTTGTAGGCATCCCCTTTTTTTCGCTCTTCTCTTTTTCATTTTGCAGCAATATTGTGAACTATTCTGACAGCCTGTCTTTAATGTAATAAAGGAGAAGTATTTTTATTAGGTCTTTGGAATAAACTTACAGCATACATATTTCATTGGGCGACAGTGCTGTGCACCCACCGATAGGTGCAGCCACAAGGTTGTGGTGGGAGAGGGAGACTGCCTTGTCTTGCCCAGGGTGCTGCAGATTTGGCTCATGGGCTTCCCTGCCTCAGACGTCCGCATCATAAGGCACAGCTCTGGGCACGTTTGGACAGAAGACCTGCTTGGAGATTAGGCCTGTTTTCTGCCCAGGCCTGCATCCGATTGCACCCTGAGCCATCCTGCTTCTGGCAACCTGTTACTTTAAAAACCCAGTTCTGTCTCTGCTGATTTTCAGATGTAGGCAGCTTCCTGACAAGCCATTCTTTGTGCAAGCGTATTCACGGAAATTCGCCGTGTGGGTGGGGTCCGGGCCGTGTTGTCGTCATTTAGAGCCTTCCCATTTTTTCCAAAGGCTGCGTCTCTGTTGCATTTGCTGGGAAAGGAGGAGGAAAAGGCAGACTAGCTGGACGAGGCCTTGGAAGACTGGTGCTGGGAGCGCTTCATCCAGAGGCACCCCAGTTCCATGGAGGGTGGCCCTGCCCCCACCTCCAGAAGTTTCCAGGCTTGGCCCTGGTGGAGGCTTGAGGTGGGGCCGGAAGGAGCCCTGCCTGTGACCCCAGAAGGCCAAGGTGGCCGGTTGGGACTGCAGGACAAGGCCAGCTGGACCGGCAGTGACCTGCTGTGCTCCTGTGGACCTTGCAATGCCATTCACCTGTGACCTGCAGACCTTCCCTACTTTGAAGTCCTGTCCCCTCGTTGCTTCTGTCTCCTAGAAATCAATAGCTCGATCAGTGTCCAACAGGATCAATAGTGCTTCCATGTTCCCTAAAATTCAAAGCGAGAGGGGTGGATGGAGCTGCAGCACGTTACCCATCCACAAACCGCTGCCACCTGCAGTAAAAAGCTGTCTTGCTGGGGGAGTCAACCCTGATTCTGGAAAGGGAAATGCTTTGTTGTTGACCCCAGAAGCTTGCTCCCTGGTGATGCTTCTGCTTTCTGTTCTGCCTCAGCTTGTAAGCATACAAAGGAATGGATTTGCACAGAGCTGGGCGGAAACTCCGCAGCACTCTCCTTCCTTCCAGGAAAGCTGCTCTTGGAAGGGCTGCCTTGAGCCAGGGAAGGGATGAAAGGCGAGATTAAATCATTCGCGGCTGTGAGATCTTGCCCTGCTGCCGAGAGACCTTCTGGCTCGATGCGTAACATCATATTTTGGTCAAAGCCAAGTCGAGCTGCTTCAGTTTCCCTAGAAATGTCAAAGGGAACTGCTTGGCAGGAGCTGCCAGAGGCGCCTTCACAGGCCTGCGCAAATTTCTGCCACCTCTTCTCGGTGCCACTTTGGTGCAGGTGGAGGGCTGAGCTGTGTGTGGGCATGCTAATTAGAGCTAATAATAACTGCCACGACCTGCCTTGGCCCTTGGAGGCTGGGAGGAAATTGCTGGCTTTTGCAGCTGAGAGCCGGCTGTTCTGTGCTGGTCTGATGGGGTGAGCAGAGTCACCCAGGGCCTGCGGATGCTTCGCAGTAATGATCCGCAGCACGGCTTGCTTGTGGAGTGGAGGGAGCCAAAGCCACGGTTGATCGTGTCGCGGAACTGCACTAAAGGTGGTCGGTGCACTGGGGTTGCCTGGGCTTTTCCCTAGATTAACACGGACAAACCTCTTTCGGATTCAGGCTCATCTGTCAGCTGCTTGCTTGTGTTGGCATTTATGCGGATTGCCAAAGGGTTTGGCCAGGCATCCCCTAAAGGTTCTGGACTCCGCAGGTCTCAATCCCACCAGCCCACATCCAGGTTAGGGAACACTTGGCTGGGGGGCCTATTTTAGTGGCTCAAAACCACAGAGGCCCATTCTGCAACTTTCGTGGATGTTGCATGGCAGGAATTGTGGTCAGTGGCCTCTGCAGGAGGAAGGCCTCTCTCCCGCTCCTGCCCCACTCCAAAGACTCCGGCAGCCGAAGGGCACTCAGTCCTTCAGAGGGCTGAGCCTAAAATCCACCTTAAATCGTTTCTCAGCATAATGGGAAGACCGGATGTAAAAATCAACATTTTACTGTGTATTTTTATTGCCAAATCTCTGAGCAGACAAGTTGAAAAACGTAGATGTGGAAATGTTACTCTGATTGCCCATTGAGTTCTCAACGATGAACGCCATTTAGCATTTATACAGTGCTTTCTCTTATTCCAGATGCTTCATACACATGAACTCCATAATTCATGCAATGGTCTTATTTTTCTGGGGAGGAGGGTGCAGAGACTGGCGACCATACAGGTCAAGACCTAGAGGACAACGTGTCTTCCGCTGTGTGTGCCTGTGAGAGAGTAATACGCAGTCCCCTTCTGCAGCAGGGAGACGCCGGTACAAGCTGGCCTTGCAGGTTTGCTGCTGCGAGGATTAGGATAGCAGAGCAGCATGGAGGAAGAGCTCCACAAGTGCTGCGTGTTAATCATGTCTGAAATAATTATTATTCAGCAGCTCGACCACTCCAGTTCTAGCACAGGATTGACAGCAAATGCAGGACCACCTGGGCAAGCTCAGCTGGAGGGTGACCAGGGGATGCAGCGGAGGCAGGAAAATAAGCGTAGTGGCGTTCCTACACAGCAGCCGTTGCTCTCAGTGAGGCCCATGGGGAGCATCTTGGTGGCAGTGCCCCATGCCTCGTGGGGGCATTTTGGGTGCCTCGTGCATTGCTCCCCCCCGGTCAGGCTCTGTCGGTGGAAAGGAAGGCAGGCAGGCCACAGGGCCTTCTGGGCCCCGGAATGTCCTGATTCAGGAAGTGTGTGCAGCTTATTTACTGTTTGGTTGCCGCTAAATCCCCCCATTCATAATTAACCAGGGTGAATACTTCACACACATTTGTGGTTGGTATTTCTTATTTGTCGTTTGTGGAATAATTGAATTTACAGCCTGAAGACCCGGGGAGAAATTAAATCCCACCATTCATAATTAACCAGGATGAATATTTCACCCACTCCATCCAGCTTGTATTTCTTACTGCAGCCTTTGGGATAATTGAATGGAGAGGTGGAAGACCAAAAGAGAAAGGACGGAATGGCAAATTCAGCAGCACTTAATTAATTCTGTGTTGCCAGCTTGCGTGTCCAAGAGGAGGACACGAGTGTTTCCGCCACTGCCGGGTTCTTGAAAATCTAATCCTTCAAAGCACGGCGCAGTCACATGCCACATGGGCTTCATGAAGACAAACCGCGTTGTCATCCAGCTGTGACCTGAGTCCCCGAGGCCATGCAGAGAAGTTCCTCTAGAAAAGTCCTTTGATTTTAATTGCAGGAGGCTGAGGATCTGCTCAAAAGGCGCCCATTAATCAGAAGAGTGGGCTTCTGCTTCTGACTGCTTGCTGGTGTTCTGGGAGAATTACTGTTCAGCCACAGACGAAGGAGCCGCGTTGGCTTCCTGCGGTCAGAAGAACGTGCCACACACTGCAAGGCCCCTCGTGCCCTGAACCTTGTACAGGGAAGCGAAGGCAGCCATGCACAGGGATCACCGTCTTTCCCTTCCTGCTCCGTCAGGAGACAATTCAGCTGGCACTGCTGCCGAGGGGCTGCCTCGTCAGCTGGCCCCAGCATCTTGGCCCGCCCGTCTTTCTTGCCAGGAAGCCTTAATGATGCAGCTCTGAAACGGCTGCTGGCAGGCCAGCCGGCTGCCATGCGCTTCCCCTGTGCTTCGGCGCAACCTGCCACAGGCGCTGCTTTCCTGATCTGGAATGCCGAGAGAGAAGCGATGGCCCCGTCTGAAAAGCCTGGGCACCTTCAGCTGAGGAAAAGCCCTGGGGAGGATGGCCATGGCGTCGCTTTTCCAGAGCAGACGAAGACTTGTCGCTTTTGCTCCCGGAAGCGGAGTCCTTGCGCTGCTGCTCTGTTCCCTCTCATTCCCACCCCACAACTTCTGTCAGAGCCCACTGGCCCTCGGCTCAGAGTGGAGGGTGGTTGTGCTGGGCAGAATCATGGCAGCGGCTGGTGCCTGTGTGGCGGCCTGTTTCTCCTGGCTTCACCGCGGGCATTTCTCTTCATCATCGCGTTTGTTTCAACACGGTGCGCTGCCTGCCAGGGTTAGTGGCATGGGACTCGGGAGACTTGGAGCAAAGTGGCGCCTGATGTTCTTCTCTTCCGAAACAGATTTGGAAGGACCTCAGCCCTCGTCTTGTCCAGCCCCTGCTAGCACAGGGGATCCTGCTCCATGCCAGCCTCAGGCAGGGGGCACCTGCCCACACCTGAGCACTAAAGCACTACAAAAGTGCCTCGTGTGTTTCTTTGGATTATGCGTTGATCAAGGGTGTTTTTCCTTCATACGTTTATCAGAAGCAAGCATAATTCTTGTGGCTTTTAAACCAGTGGAGAGGAGGCTGTTGCAGAATTTTTTAAAACAGCAGATATGAGAGAGAGACCCCCGCCCCACATGCATCAGCATGAAATGGGGCAGGGAGGAGGTGCAATTCCAGGTCCAAGCAAGAATCTCCTACAGGCAAATTCTTATTTTCAGTTGTGAAACGCCAGCAGGTGTTTTGGGCCCTAGCTGTACGGAGCAATGTGTAAGCTCCCAAAACATCGAAACCAGAACCCGGATTTGGATGGTGCTTCCAGGCTCTGAGCCCCATTTTCTGTTGGAATGGTGTCCAGGAGGGTCACGCGAAAGAACAGCCCCCCAGGCCTCCTCCGGCTCCTCCGGGCAGAGTCTTTCAGCCAACCTCAAATCGATGGCTCCGGCAGCTCGTGCCCCGACTTTCATTTCCTCTTCTGTTCCTGCCCTCCCCGCAGCCTCAGCAGAAGATGCGGCCCGCTGATGACGGCTCCATCAGGCAACAGCCGTCCAATTAACCGTGGCAAAAGTGAGCACAGGAGCCGGCATAAGAATTGCGGTTGCTAAGCAAATGCTCCTCGTGTTGCCTGCCAGAGATGAAAGCCGCGGCTCAGAGGTTTGTGTCCCGAGTTCTCATTAAAACCGCGCTCCGGGGAACGGGGCTGTGTTGTGCCTGGCGAAGAGGTAGCCATCTTGCTTGGCTTCGGTATGGTGGGGTTGCCTGCTGACTTCCCTCCCCCTTGGAGCAACTGGAATTGATAGCTGGGGGTTCCTGCACCGGTGGGGTTCCCCATCCATTGCAGTTTTCATTATGCGCTCTCTAGGAGCTCTCCATGCAGCTGAACCTCACCCCCAAATAGGTCTGCCACCATGGAGAGTTCCTGCTAACGCTCAGGGTGACAGCTGCAGTGGAGCACAAGCCCCGCCAAGGTCATAGCACATGCCCACCAGGCTGAGCGCAGCAGGGGCTGGAAGGGGAAGACTCTGGAGCAGGAGAGGAAGGGCACTTGATGCCGCTTAAAGGGTAGCATTGCCTGCCTGATCTTCTCCCGCTTTCTGCTTGTATCTGTGCAAACAAAGAGTGATGGTTTCTTTCGAAAGGACAGGTGGTCGGCGTTTGGCGCTGCCTCTTTGAAAGGGGAAATGGCACTCGGAAGCGGCCTCCGATTTCAGAACGCCTGGGGAATTGGTGAGCACGAAATGAGGAAGAGAAGGGACCTGCTGTGCTGAGACGTGTAAAAAATCCATTTTGTTTTGTTTTGGATCAGAATTTCCCCAGTTCACAATTCTGGAGCCAAACAGGGACCCATGCTGCCTTTGGTCACGGTCTGTACATTTCCAGCCTTGTGATGGGCTGGGCAGAACAAACAGAAGACATTTGAAGATAGTACAGAGCTGAAACACGCACACAGGAAACCTGCCTCTTTTTGCAGAATGAGAACGAACCCACTTTAATCAGTGGGAGAAAAATGTAAGCAGGAGAAGCACACATTTTCACACAAACACACGCCAGGAAACAGAAATCACAGCCTGACATGGGCACAAGTTGGAACAAGAAATGAGGGAAAAACCAGGAAAGGGAGTAGACAAGAAGACCCTTGCTGAAAGAACCCCTGCAAGTTTGCATCTTGCCAGTGCACATGGGCCTGGCCATGTCTCTTTCCTTGAGGTTGTTGGAGCGGGAGAAGAGGGAGGCGCAGCACCGGCCGCCTGGCACATGGGATTACGATGAAAGGGATGAGAAGGTTCTGCATGGTGACCCCACATGCATTCTCCTGTAGCTCGGAAGAAGCATTTCCAGGGCTCTTATGCTTTTAATTGAAACATGCCCTTCTACAGGAAACTTTTTACTGAATTTAGCAGGGGAAGTAAATGCTGCACCACTGCAGCATGGTGTAACCAGGAGACTGCTGCTGTTTACATGAAAAGTAACAAGACCCTCGGTCCACCTTGTTCCTTCTCATCCTGATTAGTAGCAATGGCCCTCCGGGGTATTGGGTTTGTGGCTAAATATTAACATAGAAACATAGAAAACAGAGCGAGTCAGAAGGGACCTCCTGGGCCATCTAGTCTGACCTCCGGCACCAGCTGGCTCCGCTCACGACATGCCCACCATGTGGACGTCCAGCCTATCCTTGAACATCCGCACCGACGGGGCCTCAACAACCTCCCGTGGAAGCCCTTTCCACACCCTCGGGGTCCTGACTGTCAGGAAGTGCTTCCTGGCATCCAAACGAAACCTTGGCTCCCTGAGCTTGGCTCCGTTGGAGCGCGTCCTGCCTTCCTCTGCAGGGGAGAACAGGTCTCTACCCATCTCCATGTGACATCCCCTCTCATACCTGTATGTCGCCAACATATCCCCTCTGAGTCTCCTCCAGGCTGAAGAGACCCAGTTCCCTCAGTCTCACCTCATACGGCATCCCCTGCAAACTGGCCACCAACCTTGTGGCCCTACACTGCACTGACTCCAACCTGGCTAGATCCTTTCTGTAATGAGGGGCCCAAAACTGAACACAATACTCCAGTTGCGGGTGCACTAGAGTCGTGTAGAGTGGTAGCAATACCTCTCTTGATCTAGAAGCCACACTTCAGGCTATGCAACCAAGGGTGGTGTTCGCCCTCTTGACCACCGCATGCTGACTCATGTTTAGCCTGCAGTCAACCAATACCCCGAGGTCCTTTCACAAGTGCTGCTCTCCAGCCACTTGTCACCTAACCTGTACTTATGACAGCTATTCCTATGCCCCAAGTGCAAGACCTTGCACTTATCCACATTGAACACCATCCTGTTGTCTCCTGCCCACTTCCACAGTTTGTCCAGATCCTTTTGGATCTGGAGTACCTGCTCAGTTGTGGCCACTGCTCCAGTTTTAGTGTCGTCTGCGAATTTGATCAGCAGACTGTTCACCCCTTCTTCCATGTCGTTAATGAAAAGATTAAACAGGATCGGCCCCAGGACAGAGCCCTGGGGGACCCCGCTTGTCACTGGCCGCCATCCCGATGATTCCCCGCTAATGGTTACCTTCTGCTTTCGGTCAGTCAACCATGCCCTAATCCACTGGACAGTGCTTTGGTGTATCCCAAAACTCTTCAGTTTCTCCACCAGGATATCATGGGGTACTTTGTCAAAGGCCCTGCTGAAATCCAGGTATACCACATTCACTGCATTCCCTCCATCTAGCCATCTCGAAACCTTGTCTTAGAATTCCACCAGGTTTGTCTGGCAGGACCTGTTTTTGCAGAAGCCGTGTTGTGTGGCTGTCAGCCTCCCTTCCCTATCTAGCATCACTAGATCTCTCTCTATTATGAGCCTTTCCATTGTTTTTCCTACAATGGACGTAAGGCTAACCGGTCTATAATTCCCCATGTCCTTTCTACTACCCTTTTTGAAAATTGGGACCACTGATGCCACCCTTCAGTCCTCTGGAACTTCACCTGTTCTCCACGAGGTCTCAAAAATGGAGGCCAGCGGGCGTGAGAGAACCCCTGCCAACTCTCTAAGTACTCTCGGGTGTAACCCGTCAGGGCCTGGCGCCTTTGTAATGTCCAATACCCTGAGGAGCCCCTTGACTTCAAGGGGAGTGACTCTAATCTGTGCCCCTAAGTCCCCAGCCTCATCTAATCTCCTATGCGGATATCCCCCGTCCTGCTTTGGGGAGAACACAGAGGCAAAATAGTCATTTAGCATCTGTGCCTGTTCTCTCATATCAGTCACTGGATCTCCTTCCTCCTTATTTAGTGGTCCCACCACTTGTCTCCCCTTCCTCTTCCTATTTACATGCTGAAAGAAGCCCTTTTTGTTGCTCGTAATCAGCCTTAGCCGCAATGGGCCTCTTCCCCCCAGTATACCCTTTTGTCTATTTCCCCAGTACCCATTTCCTACGGAGGTTCCTCTTTTGTCTAATCTGTCTAACCACCTCCTTTTGCATCCATGGCGGCACTCTCCTCCGCCTCCCCACCTTACTTACTAGAGGTACCGTCAAGGCTTGCGCCTCCAAAACCTCCCTTTTGAGTGCTATCCACCCCTCCTCAACTCACTTACCTTCCAGTAACCTATCCCAGGAGACTTTCCCCAGTCTGGCCTTCAATGGCCAAAGTTGGCCCTCTTGAAGTCCCAGCTTCTAGTGCTTGACCTGCTGCACGTCCCCAGTCCCCTGATCTCAAAGCAAAGGATGGAGTGATCACTCGCATCCAGAGGTCCGTAATCTGTATTTCATCTATCAACTCCTCCCCATTGGTCAAGACCAAGTCAAGGATGTTCCCCCCCCCCTCGTCGCCTCTCGGACCCTCTGTGTGAAAAACGCTCCCTCAGTAGCTTCTAGGAAGCGACGTGACCTGGCTGTCACCACCAAGTGAGTCTCCCAAGTAATATCCGGGAGATTGAAATCTCCCATAATTACTGTGTCTCTCCCCCGAGATATCCTTAGAATCTGGCCTGCCAGGACATCATCCAGGGTCTCAAGTTGACCTGGAAGGCGATAACATACCCCCACTGTCAGGTCTCTTTCCCTGTCAAAACCCCCAAGTTTCACCCACACTGCCTCTACCGAATCCCCATCTGTGCTGCATTCTATCTCACTGCAATTAAGGAGGATCTTGGTCATGAGGACAGGCATCACTGGATAATATGGCTCGCTCTGAAGTGCTGTGAAGAACTTCCATTTTAACGCTGCTTCCAGCTATGTGCAGAGAATCAAAAGATTAAATCCTGCCAGAATGTCTTGCTTCCACAAAGGCTTCAGACTTGTGCAGCAGAGCAAACACGATTCTGTAGGATGCGTTCTACTTTTAAAGATGCCAGCTTTCAGTGTGTGGCTGCATTTCTTAAAAGCACAACCCTCACTCACAGCGAGTACCTTCTGCAATCAGCTCAATGCATCATCCAGGGTGGAAGCAAGGGGCTTTTTTGTTTGCACAAGTGAGAGATAACTGGGAAGAGATCTGTTTGAATGAATACAAGCCTGGTGCAGCTGATGGCTCTTTTAAATGAATGGCATCCCCCCCACCCCCGAGACCCTTGTTCTGCTTAACGGATCGCTGTGCCACAGGCAAACTTGAATGAGTAGGCTGCATTCCGTGCAGTGACAGAAATCATTAGTAAAATTTGTGCTGGGAGGTGGGCAGAAAAACAGTGCTACGGCAGAGATGAGAGAAATGTGGCATTTCAGATGTTTCCTCTTTAAGCCTCTGGCCAGCTCAGGCCTTGGGGTTCACTGCAAGCCAAGTGCGGTTCCGGTTCCGGTGGAAGCGTCCCCAGGGCCCCCAGGCTGCCCTTTGGCTTTGGAAGCAAGATCGGCTAGGAAAGTAATCCCAGCTTCCTCTTTCCAAAGGTCAGAACCGCAGCGCAGTGGAAGGAAAGTTTGTGCATCCCAAACACTGACGGAAAGGTCAGATATGGAGAGCAAGGCTGACTCCGTGAACCAGAGGCCCTGCTTGGCTTGCGCGTGGCCCCGGCTTCACCCACTGCCACGTCCAGGAGAGAGGCCGGGCGGGAGGAAGGCGGGAGGAAGGCTTTTTCAGGCCGAGGCTTAAGGGAGCTGCTGCTTTGCTGAACCAGATGGGCCATGAGAGTGACCCAGGCTGAGGCAGATCCCGGGAGACGGGCCGCGGCTGGGAAATGAGGGTAGTCCCTGGCCCATTGGGCTGTGGGAGCGAGTCCTCTGGTCCAGCACCACAGCAGGCCCCAAGAGGCAGGCGAGCTGGCTGTGCGTGTGGCCAGCGGACTGCCTTCTGGTTGCCTGCAGCATTAGCAAATCTAGGAGGAGTGGTCCTCCTGGCAGCTGCCCAGCCAAAGCTCCTGTCATTTTAACTTTTGTCATGTTGACTTTTGCCTTTCTGCATAAGAAGGTGTGGCACAGCAGGCAGCCTGAATAAAACATAGCACGCCACGTAAGCAGCAGGAATGCTGTGACTCCCGCATCAGAGATCTCTAACGAAATGCAAGAAAGCAAGCCGGAGCGCTTCTGCACAAGGAGGTCCCGAGTGGCTGATGGCCCCTGCAGCAGGGCCACCGCCAAGAGCTGCCTGGCCGCCTTTGCACAGTGGACAACCAGGTGTCCCGCCGCCTGGCCTGCAGTGGAGACAGGAAGCCGGTGGCCCCAAGGCCTGCCCTCCGCCACCGCATGTCCAGCGATCCCGCTGCCCAAGCGCCTTCTTCCCCAGTCCCCCCTAAGGAAGCCGCCCTCGCCCGGGCTGGCGGCAGGAGCTCTCACAGGTGTGAGCGATGCGTCACTCCTTGCCCCTCTTCCCAGTCTGGCACCAGTCCACTGAATTGCCAGGCACCAGGTCGCGGTTTTAGAGGAGCATGGAACTGGCCACAAGCTCGGCCAGACATGTGTTTCGGCCTGGCAGAGTCCAGCTGAAATCGGCCGACTTGCCTCGGTCCGCTTAACCTTTCCCCTTGATTTCGGCACGGCTGGGTCTGAGGAAAGGCACCGCAAAGCGCCAGTGCTTTAAAGAGAGCGAGGAAGAGATGAACCACAACTTCCAGGGGGGCTGTTTAGAGAGAAGTTCTGAGGGGGGATGGAGTGCCTAATCCTTTCCCTTCCAGCTGCCCCCCCCCCCCCCCCCCCCCCCCCCCCCCCCCCGCCCCCCCCCCCCCCCCTCCCCCCCCCCAGGCTGGTGCCCTCCATGCTGACTTAGCACGCCATCCCAGTGATTAAAGTTCGCCTCCCCGTTTTCAGATCGGCTCTGTCCCACAAATGACCCCAGCCAAGATTTCGCTTTTATTTCTCCGCGGGTTAAACCAAATGGAGCAGCAGACTTTGCTCCCTTCACAAAGATTGTGCACACAACGTGTGTTGTCACCGCTGTGCCTTTGATTCAAAGGGTGCCCCCGGCGGAGGGAGGGAGCCCGCTGCGTCACCTCAGGCGACTGGCGAGGAGGCGAGGGAGCAGGGAAGCCCCCGAAGGCCGTTTATTGCTAGCAAGCTGCACCTCCTTCCGCGGAAATAAGCTTTCCGTCTCGGAGCTTAAACATCTCAGTGCCAGATTAGACCTGAATGGCTAAACCTGACAGCTCTTGGATACTAGCCAGCCAGGGGTCTCCACCGTTCTCGGTGCAGAACCCCTCCCAGCAAAGAAGAAGGTGGGGAGCGATTTCTGCCTTGTTAGGGCCAGGCCTGTCATCCCACCAACCGCAAGACTGTTTCCCTCGCAAAACTGGTGAGCCTTTCCCCTGCTGTGAATTACAGCGGCACGACACCGTATCCCAAATACTGGATCCAGTCCCGAGAGCGCTCACCTTTCTTCTTCCTGCCATTTGGATTCCCACGAGCAACAAGGCAAAAAAGGAAGAGCAGCGAGAGAACCAGGCAGCCCCTCATCGTCAGGCCTTTTCTCAGAAAAAGAGGAGGCTAATCCCAAGTGGCGCACGCACGAGGAGAGGAGGGGACCCTTTGGTCACCGATGCCTAGTGAGGACTAGCAGCATGTTAATAATTAACCTTCAAAATGGAACCCAGTGCCTTTTCCTCTGTGTGTTCCCCCCCAAAAAACCCCACCAGCTCAAACCAGTTACTCTAGAAGTTGCATTTTATACCCCAAATGGCATTGACGATTCTTTTTCACTCCATTCACACTCAAAATTAAGGTTGAGGGGTGTTTTCTTTTATGAAAAGCTGTTGAAGGTCCTCAGTAAATCAATCTGTTTTTGCTCACCTTGCTCTGAACATATTGCAAAATGGACCCAGGAACTGAAGGGCAATTTGTTTAGCATCTAGAGAGGAAGCTATGAAGGGACAGTGGGGAAACAACCGGTCCCATCTGGTGCACTGCTTGTCACAGTGGGAGAGACCCGAGCCAGCGGGAGGTAAAATTGCCTCCCTTGAGAGCCCCGGCTAGCTCAGCTCCTTGGCCTAAGCCTCAGGGGAGCACATTTTTCCGTGCATTTGCTGGGGGTAGGTAAAAGGTCTGTCTCCCCATCTTTATGTGGAATTCTTTCACTCTACTCTTTCCTTTATTGTAAGAAATTTATTTCAGTACTGGGAACTGTTTTTACTATCATATGAACACTTTCCACTGTTTTCTCCATTTTATGGATTTCTTGTAAGCCTCTCTGAGTTTATTTTGCAAAGAAACACATTGTAGACTACATCTTTCAAATCAATAAAACATAAAATTGATTATCAGTGGAAGGGCTGCAGAGGACTTGGAAGCCGCGGCTGGAAAGATATCCTTGGGAGAGGCTCAGCAAGAGGCGGAAGGATGCCTCCCCTCCGAGCGCTGCATCCCTCCGTGTCGTGTGATCTGGGGGCAGGAAAAGCCGAGGGCCCACCCCTCGCAGGGGGGCCTCCGGGCATGCCCTTCCTTCCCCGCCGCAGCCTCCTGCATTGGCCCAGGCCACACGGTGGCACGAGGAGGGGCAGGGGAGGCCACGACCACCCAGTTCTGGGCTCCCTGCCTGTTGTGCCGGCAAGCAGCCACGAGGCCATACAGGAGCAGTGGGCAGTGAGAAGGGGAGGCCGCTGGAGCTGGCCCCGGCCCCTGCAGACCAGGACACCTGTGTCTAGGGGCAGTTCGCACCTGGGTGGCAGCGTGGAGGAGGAAGAGGCAGACGTGGCAGACCGACACACGGCCCTGGTCCTGGCCTTGCTGTGCAGATGGATGGACTGGGATACAGCCCAGTGCGGCTCCCTCAAGCAGCCAGCAGGCCTCGCCCCCGCCCCAGCCTCGGTGGCTTCTTGCCAGCCTACCGCCGATAGCCTCCTCGGTGGCCCTTGCTGGTACAGGGCTCACGGGCCAGGAGCCGGCCGGACATTCTCTGGGACAGGATCCCAGTGGGACAAGGATGTCACCGCAGGCGGAGATCCCCCCGATTTTTGAGGCGTGGGCTGCCTGTGGCCTTTTCCAGCCAGCCTTCCTGGCTGCAGCCCCCGGAGGGGCTTGCCCACGGGATGGCAAGTCTGGAGCCAATCCAGCGGCCTGCAGCCATCCAAGACGGTTGAGCAAGCATCTCGAGGCTGGTCCCAAAGGGATTCCTGCAGTCGAAGAGCCTCTCTCCGCTTACTGGCACAGAGGAGCGTTCCCATTACAAGTGCCACACACCTCGCCCACCTCAGCGTTTGCTGCGTCACCCGCGGCAAGGAACCAGCACCGCAAAGAAGAACCGGAGCCCCTTGCTTGGGTGCGGATGCAAACACCCGTCCCCAAGTATTTGGTGCAGACATCAGGTGGAACCAATTAGTGGCATTTGTCTTCACACACACCGCCAAGCCGAGTGCTAAAGGTAGCACATTTGCTGGTGTTCTCAGGCATCGCTTGTGAGGCAGAGTCCCGGTTCGCTTCTCCCTGGAGATGGAGTTTGCATACATTATGGGCCTCTTTCTCTCATCTATTTTTTGCACCCGCCTCGTGGCTGTGAGAGCATGCGATCGCCAGAAGGGCTGTTCTTAATCAGGGCCTTCCATCTGCTTCCTGGCTAACATTCCAGTTAGCAGCAGACCAGCACATGCGGGGTGAGCTGGCTGGCTGGCTGGCTGCCTTGGCAGCAAGCAAAAAGCGCACGGCCAGAAGCAGTTGCTTGTCCTGCCTGGGGCACCCCTAAAATGCATCACAGTCGGTCCCTGTGAAAAGGGGCAGGTTGGGAAGCCAGCCGTTGCAGCCGCCTCCTTCCCTCTCAGGCAGCCGAACGCACGGCAACCGAGAATGGCTCTCCCGGCTGCAGATTTGGCGCTGGGGCAAACTCTGGCGAAAGGAGAACCGTGAAGGCTCGGGAAGAACTCCTGTCCAGTTGCTTGGAGGCCCCACTCACCTCCCTGCAGAGCTCGGAACCCTCCTGCCACGATGTTTTGTGGCACAGCACTGTAGCCACGAAGCGGCGTCTTTGCTCAGCCTGCAGACACGCGTGTGAACGCCAGCACGGCCTGTTAGGCGCAGCTCCATTTTGGGATTCTGTTCCAAATCCTGGATGCACCATCGTAACAGGTATGTTGTCAGGAAACGTTCCCCTTGGAATTCGTAGATGGCAAGCATTTGAGGTGGGTGTTCTCCATGTATCGGTGACAACGTGGATGACTTCGCCCGGCAGTTTCGCGTATATCTTAAATAGCACAGGAGGCAAGAGGGAGCCCTTTGCGACCCCATCATCCAAAGCCCAGGGGGCGGGAGAGAAGACCCGCATCTTCTCGGATGGATCTTCCCGGAAGGACTGCATATGGATGTAGGAAAAAAGCATTTCAGTCCATTTTTAACAGGTTTTGCCCAGTTCATACCTTCCAGGGAAAACACAGGCTTGAATGCAGTCGACAGTCAAAGTTCATCTATTAATGTTTTATGACACCCCCCCGCTCCACCCCAAAAGCAATCAGCAGCATGCGTGTGTTTGTGGGGGGGGGTACATTGGAAAAATGTGCATAAATACATAGTAATCAATGGGAGAAAAATGAGTACCTTTCAAAGATGTGCCCAATTGATGTGTATGCTTGGAAAATATGCATGAAAATACACAGAGATTTTCATGTAAAAATGAAAAACACCACAATCTGATATGGACCCTACTCGGAAAGAGTTGCAGGATGGAATTCGGAAAACTTTGGCAAGCGCGGGCTTTCCTGATTTATTTATTTATTTAGAAAATTTCTATGCCGCCCCATTCGCCGAAGCCTCGGGGTGGCTCACAAACATAAGTAAACTTCGTTAAAATGATATAAATTAATTTATATTAATTTATATTATTTTAACAAAGATTTGCACATCCTCACGTCCAAGCTGCTATGACACTTGCCCCCTGCCCAGAAGGACCTGGGAGGAAGGAGCTGAAAGACTCGGGGCACCCAAGAGAAGCTGCGGGGCTGCTCCCCACTCCCAGTGACCAGTCCTGGCTGGGTCAGGCACGCCCGCCTCTGACCCACTTCCAGGCTGAGAACTGGATGGGAACGGGTGCCCATCATCAGCCTCCTTCAAAGTCACCTTTTCCAGGGAAGGTGGCTGAACCTGCCCCGGCTGGAGGATTCTGGGAGTTGTCGTCTAACCCCTGTGGAGACTGGCTGTTTGAGGAAAGTTTGCTTGGAGGGTCCGACATGGCGAGGGAGACGTAGGACCTGAGAGAGAAGCCAGACGCCAGAACGGAAGCCGTCTCCGAAAGATGCAGCCACCTGCGTCTCCAATGGAAGGCTTGGACACGGAGCGTCCAGCAGCCAATCCATTCCTCAGCAGGCTGAGGGAGAAGGTGGAAGGTGATAAAAAGAAACCAGGAGGGCCTGGCAGCCCAGGGCCACTGCCGAGGCTCGGGGGGTGGCCACGGAGCCACAGGGGATGCCACAGGTGGAAAAGCAAAGCAAAGCAAGGCACCTGCTGGATTCCAGCAGGTGAGGAGAACATCTGCTTCAGGACAGGATGGATGGTTCTGACAGCCAACGCAAGCCAGGCAGGGTGTGCTGTCGAGGCGGCTTCTTGGAGAGACAGGCTTTTTCAGGAGGAATGAGAGATGGTGCCAGGGGGACCTCTCAAAAGGCGCTCGCCTCTGAGGAGCACTCGGATGGGGAGCGTGCGGCAGGAAACGTTGAAGAGAGCGGAACCCACACCTCATGACAAAGGGGGCAGTCTTTAGGCAAAGCACATGTGGAAAGAGGCGCTCCGGGTGGCCCAGGAATCAGGCGCCAAGCGGGAAAGGGGCTAGGACAAAAAGCAGGGGGGGCTCCCAAGGGGCAGGTGGCCATTTTGTTTTGAAGCCTCAGCAGGACAGTGTGGGAGTCAAAGCTGCCCCATTTGGGTACTTTGCAGCTAAAAACAGAAAAGCAGGCATTCTGGGCCCAGATCGCCATTCCGCGATCCAGTGGAATTTGCACACTTTCAGCACAGTAACTGACTCTGTTCTGCCTGGCACAGGAAGAGGAAGGGGCTTGCCAGTGGTACAGATCCTGCTGCAGCCACGGAGGATCCATGCAGCCCTTTGCTTACGCTCCCCATCGCAACCTTGCAGGCTGGAAAGTAGTTCTTAGCGCTCCTGGTTGGGGGGAAAGCCTTTTTGAGAAGGCTGCCTAAGAAATTTCATAAGTAGTGATAGAATACAAAGCTAATGTAAACCGCTGCACAGCAACTCCAGCTTTCCTTGCGAAAGCACCATTCACAAGTATGGTTGGGGCAGATTCCCTTCCTCCTGCCAGCATTTCACAGCTCCTCGCAAGCATCGCTTCGGGATGGACAGCTGGCCCAGCAGTAGCGCCTTCACCCCGCAGGTAAACAGGAGTCTTGTGGCCAGAGAAGAGCCACCCGGGAGGGCACGGTGCTTTCCATCCACCTCAGCAAGGAAGCAGAGCGTCCACGCGGTCGCGGGCTTTTGGAGGGCTCCGTCATGCGGCTATTCCAGTGACGCAGAGCTCGGGGGCTGCCCCAGCTGGAGCCGTCCAGGTGTCAGCACGAGCTCCCTTCTGGCGGCTCAGGTGAGCGAATCAGGCTGGCTCTTCGCTGCTCCTCTCCTGGTTTAACCAAGTGACTCCGATTGGCCCTTCGGCCCATGCAAAGAGCTAGCTCTGAAAACCTCCTGGGGGGCGGGCAGCCCCTTCTGTCCAAGCCCGAGCCAGAGCTGCTCAGGAACCTGTGCCCCATCCCCACTGCATTTGTGGCCATGCGGGCAGTGGTGGGTCCCTGGAGTCCAAGCACGAGTTCAGCCCGGCCTGGAGATGCCTGGATGAAAGCTGGACCTCCCGCATACAAGAGGGCTCTGCCACTGGGTCGCACGGACCTGGAAAAGCTGCACCTGTGGAATTCTTTGCCTGCCCGCCAGCTGCGTGACAAACCCAGGGCTCAGACTGGCAGCAGACTCGAAACTTAGGTTTTGCAAGGCACCAAAATGCACGCTGCCTTCGGGATTGTACCAGATAGTCGGGGAGGGCCATGGGAAGGCGCCTTGATAGGTTCCGATCGGCTCAGCTTGCACGGGCAGGCGGCACCGGGTTGTCGGCAGTGGCTGCCCGCGGTGGCTGATTCTCGCACGGCCCATCTTGGAGTGCCCCATGTGCCAAGCCACAACTCTTCTGCAGAGACTGGCAGGCAGCTGCCCCCCCTTGCCATGACGGGCCAGCTCTGTACTTCCGGCTTCTGCATTTTCCCTCTTCCCAGCTCCTCTGCTCCGAGACTTCCAGCTTCTGTGCACTCTCCAGCCCTCCACATCCCTTCACCCACCTGCTTTTCTTCATTTCTCCGGAATACAATCCTGAAGCGACTTCATTAATGAATCACGTCACCTGGCCAAGGAACATATTTCAGGAATAATGATCATGCTTGAACAAACCGGGGGGGAGGGGAGACGCACCTTGAGCCAAAGTGGGGGGGCGGGGGAGGGCAGAAGTCTAATTTCTTGTAAACCTTCAGAGGCCCTGAGGAGTGTCAGCCCGAGCAGGACATCTGCCCGGTGGTTGAAGGCTGTGGGGAGAAGGAACCAAATGGCTCCCATTATACTGTTGACTTGGGACTGCAAGCGTTCCCTTTTTGTTCCAGCAAAAGATGCCGTGAGAGCAGCGCAGCTGCCGCAGTAGGTTGGGCAGGACCCCCCCATGGGCCCCTCCCTCCATGGACCGGCCTTCCCGCCGCCACCAGCTGCCCTTGCCCCATCCTCTTCCTCGCCACCTGGGCCGCTTGTGTGAGAGGCAGCAAGCCCGGGAGAAAGCCGGCCTGGGGACTCCTGCCCCCCTTCCTCACCACCTCCAGCCGTCAGTGGCCATGGGGGGAAGGGGGTCAGGTGCCAAGCCTCTGGCGAGGGGGCCCCACCGGGGTGGGGGCCCTCCGCACCCCCCAGCCACGTCCAGACTCGGCACTGGCCCTGTCACCAGCGCATTTTCAGCCAGTCGGAGCGGACACAAGGATGGTTGCCCCAAATGGGAGTATTTGCAGTCCCCTGGCGAGGTGAGGCTCTACCCATTCCCTTGGCAGGCAGGCTGAGGCAGAGATGCAGCCTTCTCGCTCTGGCCCCTGGACTGGGACCCGCATTAGGTCTGGAGCCGACGAAACCATGGAGGCGGGAGTTGGGGGCGAATCTCTTCTGTGGGCCTTGTTGTTGGATGCATGACGTCCCAGCGCCCATCCAGCCCCCCTCCTTGTGGATTAGCGTGAGCCTCGTTCTCTCCGCTTTCTTTTATCGCATTTCTGCGCCTCCCTGTAGCCAAGGTTCTTCCTGCATGGATTCCATGGCAGTGTATCCCTGGCATCGCAGGTTCTCTTCCTCGCACCGGCCTCCTTTTCCCTTCGTTGATTTACCATTTTTCAAACGCACGGAGAGTTTAAGCTTGAATCCCACGCACAGCTGCATCCAGGCGGTTACTTACCGTTCAAAGAAAAAATAGCGCAGACTTGAGGCTTGGCAAGCGGGACTTCTGCGCACGCTGTGTGCAGGATCCGTGCCAGGTTCTGGGCAGGAGAAAACACAGAAGGTCGGAAGCACATTTCCACTGGGCGAGAAGCACAAGATGCAGCCTCCCTGAAGCTGGGCTGCATCTCCCATCATTCCCAGCCAGCAGGGCCACGGGCCAGTTGCCAATGCTCCTAGAAGGCACCAGGCTGTGTACTGACAGTGTCTGGGGCCAATCGAATTTCTTTCATTTGAAAACTCTGTGCAGGCGGATTTGTTGAAGTTGCAAATTTGGAGCAGTCAGAGGTGCTCTCGCCAAGCTGGGCCCAATGGGGACATTTCCGATACTGCTTTCTGTACAGCAAAACCCGCAGTCCTTGAGAGGGGAAGAGTTCCTTTCACTGCGGGGGTGGGACTCGTATCCGGCCGAGCTTTTCCATGAATCCCCTGGAATGCAGAGCTCACCAGCTGCAAGCGGTTCCATTTTCTCCGCACCTCACTTCTGTTGGCCCATGCTGTGCTCCCCAGTGGTGGATCTCAAGCCAAGCGCAAGAACAGCCTCTTAGAAATTATCGAGTGGTTAATTAGCTATTCATCTGTGACTCAGGTAGATTACTCGTGGATGCATGACAGAGCCAATGTGGGATCGTGCGCCGAAAGAGCGTTCTCGCTCGCCAGACCCTCCCCGTGTCCTTGAGGACCCCTGAGGCACACCAGGCTGGCATCAGTCTTTTGGGCAAAAGGACAGGCCGCCATGCAGGCCTTGGGCAGCCTGTGCAGGACGTCCTTCAGACGCCTGAGTAGCCCTGAACAGGCGCAGCCAGGGAGACAGGCTCATTGGAGGCCAGGTGAAGGACGGCAAGGTGGTCTCCCAGCCGGAGAGGGCACGGTGGGCGCCCGAGACGGAGCAGATCCGAAGCGCTCCCCCAGCCTCAGTTCGGTGGCCATCGTCCAGCCCACCGCCGAGCCAGGGGCACCCGTTCCATGGCCTCACTTGCATCTCACCAGGGAGAGGGAGGGTCCGCGGTGGGCCTCATGGCATCCTGCTGGCACATCCCCCCAGACCCTTGACCGGGGATTCCAGGGTGCCTTGCCCTGGAGGAACCTCCCCTGCCTTCTTCATCCTCCTCCGAGGATTTGGGCTCCTCTTAGTTTCCCGGCCCCGCAGCTTTGACGTATCCCTGTGCTGGCTGAGGGAGAGCCCTTCCCTTCTTCACCCACAGCGTTACTCATGGCTCTGCTGCCCATTGCGCTCATTCCCTCTCAGCCTGGGCCAGTACTTGGTGCTGTCAGCCACAGAACCCTTCAGCAGGCCACCGGGGCCGAGCGCTGCAGGCGCTGCCCTGCTGTGGTTCCTTGGATCCTGGAGGCCCCCCTGGAGCTCTGTTCCAGCCCCCCTTGCTTCAGGAAGCATGAATTGCGAGCTTCGAAGCATGTGCTGTCCACACGGAGAACAGGGCATTCCAATTCCTGTGCGTGTCTGGAGTGCGTCGACTTCTGCTTCTCTTCGGAGGAACTGTGATGACACCCGTGGGCGGCACCATCAGCTTTCCTCCAGCTACGAGTTTACATTAAGTCCGTGTTCAGCGGAAAGGCTGTGCAGAACCGACCCATCAGCACTGGGTGCCTCCCCTGGGGCCCCACAGCAGGGCTGCGAAGTGCAGTCTGCTCTTGAGTGTTTGCAAAATGTGCATACACAGAAAAACAAGCCTCCGATTAAAGGACACCTTTCATCTGCGATTACGCCGATGAATTCATTGCTTTCCGAGGAAGCAGCAAATCCATTCGGGGCGCCGCTGCTGCAGGATTTGACGCAGAAAGGGCTGTTTGCCTTCTGAGCCGCTTGTCTTCGGAGCAAAGAATAGCAGTGCCGCTCCGAGGCCAGTTAATTGGTGCTCGCCGCCCGGGAGCAGCTTCACCGCACGGCTGGAAGGCACTGAGTCACCCCGGTCCCTTCTGGCTTGCTGGACGGGTTTGCCCTCTTCCCGCTCAGCACCTGCTTTTGTCCGTGGTGTGGAGGAAGGCAGCCTCAGCCCACTGCTTGAAGCACGGGACACGGCAGCGTCTCGTCTGCCCCTTTCAAACGGCCCCCACGCACCCGCAACACACAGAGAGTTCCTGCCCTGGAGGCAGAAGCCCCCCACCACCATTCAGTCCCTGCATCTCCTTGTGGGGCAGGGGCCTGAAAACCTGCAGAGCTGCCCCCGACCTGCAGAGAGTGGTGCCGGGCGAGAGGGGCCTGTGGGTCAAGCTTTCTGTCCCCAGATGGTGCTTGGGGGCAAGAGGGCAGCAGGGCCTGGCCCCACACACAGACTCCGACTCGGGGAGCACCGTCCGCTGTGGAGCCGAGCAGAGCGGAGCAGGTGTTGCTCTGCAATCAGCTCAGCTGCATGCAGCACATTTTTAATGGACTAAATGGCCATCTTGTCCAACTGGGCAGCACGCTGAACTTTTTTGTGCAAAAGCTTTAGCATGTAAAGACGGCAGTTCTGTCTGCTGCCTTAGGAGGAAAACTGCTCCCCTAGGATAGCCCTGCTGGGTCCGAGACGCACAGGCCACCCCAGACCGAAGCAAGAAAGGACATTTCTCCTTGAAAAAGCCTCCTTTTGCAAGGCACCCTTGTAGGCAGAACCAGTCCATTAAATATCATCTGACCGATAAACTTGTGTGGTTGATTTGGTGAAATCAAGCAAGAGATGGCTTATGGGCATTCCTTGTAATTTTAATAGGACCATCCAGGGATGGCGATCGTCCGGACTCATCCCTTCAGCCCCTTCGCACACCGAAGGTGGCGTGGCACTGGTGCGTCCGTGCGCCACCGTTCCAGACGTGCACACGCGTGGACACAGCCTCGGGCGAAGGACCCTTTGAAACGGAGCAGTGGCAGATGGTTTCTCCTGGATGTGTGCAGTATCCCTGGCCAGGGCTATTGCTCTCCATTTCCAGCCACGTATGACTGTTAATATATTTCAGCAGCAATTAGAAGGTGTTGATGGAAGGCTTCAGAGCACCACGGCAAGAGGAGTGTGGGAAACCAGCCGCCCCTTTAGGCTCCAGCTCTTTTTTTTTTTTTTTTGAAGTAAGTTTTATTGTTATTTTTCTACTAACAAAAAGAAACTAAAAATCATCAATCATCAAAAGCATCAGACCCACTGGGTCAGCCCCCCGCTGTACTTTTTTTATATATATAGTAATCCATAAACATACAAGTCTATGCATAGTCCCGTTCCTCTAGCCAATAATAAAAGGCATTCCAAGTTTGATAGAAGTCTGTATCCGCTTTCTCTTTCAGAGACAAAGTCAATCTGTCCATTTCAGCACAGACCAAAATCTTTTTTAAAATCAATTCATCGGTAGGTGGTTCTTCACTCCTCCGAGCTCAGGATCTCTCATGGGGAAAGTGCAGCAGTGCTGTGGATTCTGGTGCCTGGCTCAGGCGAAAATCATGAACGGGAAGCGTGTGTGGCAGAACTAAATACCCCCAGCAGTTCAGTCCAGAGAAGGCTCACGGGAGCCACGCAGGACTCAACTTCGAAGCGTGGCTGGCTAGCGTCGTTGGGACTGGAGCCCCTGCGGACAAGAGCGCCTTCTCTTCCAAGGGTCATTCAAGCGGGACAAACCAGTAGCCTCTGGGAGAAACGTGGCATCGTTTCCTGGTGGCACTAACCAGCTGTGTCAACCTGGCGAGTGCATTGATTATGCTTGGCCCTCGGCCTAGAAGGAAAATGACTTGAAAGCTGTTCTCGCACGCTGGGGAGCGCTTCCCACTGACACTTCCTTCTGAGCAGGCATCGGAAGGGTCATGCTGCTACCGTGCGTGTGAACCTGTGCGAGGTGAGACTTTTCCCGGTGCCTCTTTGCGACGCTCCGCATAAGTGTGTGAAAACACCTGCTGTTTGAACAGGCCAGCAGTCTCTGCCCGCCCCCAGCTTAGCTTCTGAGGGTCTCTTCCAACACCCAGTTGCCAGCACGGCCCTTCCTGTGGCGAGACGGAGGGCCGAAGGCAAGTCAGGCTTGGACTTGGATTATGTGCAGAGCCCGGCCCGGTGAAGCCGCAGGAAGGCGGTTGCCAGGGGGAGCACAGCCGCAGTGGAAGCTCGGAGGCTTTCCAAGCACCCCAATTAGAGGGGGAAATCCATCAGAAATTCCAGTGATCGATGAGGACAGCTGGGCCCCTCCTCATTCCACTGACCTCTGAAGCGGAACCAATGCCAGTTATTAATAATTTCATTAAAATGACAGCATATTATTTTCCCTGTACCATCCAGAACTGTAAACATTAATTTAACACAGCCAGGAATCATGAAATGCAATCTTAATTACAGAGACACTGGGATAGCCAGCTAAACTGAATCTGGCAGGCAATTAACTGTTCTTCCTCTCTGCTTTTAAAAGGAGCATTCTGCATTAAGTGTGGAAATAAATAATGGACTGGAAAAGGGGGTGTGTGTGTGGAGAAATCCTGACCATTCCATGGCATGGTCAAGGAATCTCCAAAGTGATGTGTTTTGCTGCCAGAGGAGGAGAAGTCGAGCGGTGCCCCCTTTCCCACTGGTCACACGGGGGGCAGGAAGTCGCCCCACTCCCGCTGCTTTGGTGCAGGGACTGGCAGGAGGAGGGCGCTCCAGGACACCGCATGTGCTTGTCCGTGTGGCTTGCGCCCACGGAAGGAAAGCTCCTCCTGAGCAGTGGGGAAGATGGGCCAGGTCCACATTCCCTGCTTCTTGGCAAGCAAAGCGTCCCTGGATTCCTCTCCAGTCCTGTAGGAACAGGATAGTAAGAACCGACCAATCGGGTGGAACCCAAATTGTCAGATTTCTAGGGACGCGCCTTTGCATGAAAAAGAGCTTCTGCCTTCTCCCCCGATTAATTGGCTGCGTTTGGAGTGTGAGCCCAGAGCCAAACCTGCTTGAGACTGAGTACGGGGGCGGGGGGTGGACTGAGGCAGCGAAGCTTTTGGAAGCCCGTCAGGAGGCCTGTGAAAAAGACACTCCCTACGGATGAGGGACATGCGGCTGACTCTGGCCTAAAGGGGCACGTGGCTGGTGCAGGATGCGGGCATTGTGCCATGGGCAGGCGGGCTCGGCCGGCTGGCTTGGCTGCAGTCCTCCTTGCTTGCCCAGCTCAAGAGAGGGCGGATGTGGGAACGGGCTTGGAGCAGGAATCTGTTTCCTGCCAGGCAAGAGGCGTGCCCACCTGTTCCAGAAGGCCGCTTCCTTGGGCTCCCTTCTCCCATCCCTCCCCTCCAGGCTCCGGAACCCCCTTGCGCCTTTCCCGGTGCCCCCCCCCGAGGGGCCACGGCAGTGAGAGCCACGAGGCACAGCAGCATCCAGGCCATCCAATGGGCAGGAGAGCTTGGCCAGGGCTGGACTTTGCGGCTCTGCTCATTAAGCTGCAGGCCTGTTCTTGGTTTGGCTCCTTTCACGATCCTTCTCTCATTGTAAAGTTGGTGGTTCTCCTGAGTATTTAAGCTGCTTTAACTACCTGTACGTAACCCCTCCCCGTTTTTCTCTGCTTTGGTGGCTATAATGCCAGGTTTGGAGGGGAGGGCCTCTGGGTGGGTCTTGGCTGCTCTCGCCTCTTTTCTACAAGAATGCTGCAAATCTCTTTTGTTAAAACAACAACAACAACAACAACAACAACAACAACAACAACAACAACAATAATAGCAGCAGCCCACTGTTCCTTGCTCTCCAGGCTAAGCCTGGTCCTAGGTGCCTGCTGTCTTTGTAGCTCCTAGTTCTGAATGCCCCCAGAGGATGAAGTCTCCTGATAGCATTGAGCAGGAGGGGAGGTCCTTGGGGGGCTGAGCTGCTCTCTGCTGGTGGACCCCTGAGCTGAACGAGTGAATGATGCCAGCCCTGGCCTTCCCTGCCTGGGCTGGGCCTCATCTTGTGGTTCGTCCACACCTTGGGCTTGTGCTTCCATACCCTGCCCCTGTTATTTTTTGGTTCCACTGGGTGCCTGCTGGAGAGTGGAGAAGGGAATGATTAGCCTGGAAGCAGGGGCAGGGGAGAAGCTGCTCTGGATGGCAAGCAGGCGAGCAAGCACGAAAGCCAAAAGAAAGCGTTCTTCCCAGTGTCACAAATACACTGAGCTCCGACCTGCAGCCCTCAGTCTGAGCTGAAGAAGCAAGGCGTGCCTGCGTGAGACATCCTGGCATTGACCTCTTCTGCAAAGCTGCATGGGGGGGGGGGGGAGCCTGCACTTCACAGCAGGCGCCTGCGCTCCCCCCACACCCACCCTCACACGTCCTGCGACGCCCACCCAAGCGATGGCTCCCGCGCTCCCGCACAGCAGAAGATGAGAGCCGGCCGAGGGACGTTCCCTGGCAAGCCGAGCCTGCCGCCCAGAAGATAATTTTCTCTTTGCGTCGGATTGCTTTGGGGGAGTAATTAATTCACAGGCAAATGTGATTCTCTCACTGGCTGCTGCAAAGTGCGCTTCAACTGGAGTGACATCTGTGACGTAACGCAGCACTGAATTTCGGGGGCTGGAGCAAAACGCAGATGCAGCGAGCAGGAAAGCAAACAGAACCGCTGGTCCGGGGAGTTGCCCCCTCTCTTTTAAGGATGGTCTTCGGAGACCTGCTGGGGCAGGGTGGCCAGATGTTTGGGGTGCCAGCTGCCACAGGTGCCTGTCAATGTGACCAATGTGCAGGCGTGCTGGCAGGTGGTGTCCAAAACACCTGGGGATCGACCCTCCGTGCACCCCATTCATGGGCACGTGCCTCGCCCTGGGCATCCACCTGCCCTCCCTCACCCAGGTGACGCGCACCCTCCGCGAGGCCCTGTGCAGTGAGGGCCGGGACCAGTGCAGAGGTGGTTGCACCTGCGCGGTTTCTCCATGCTTAGCAAAAACCTCCCTCAGGAGAGCCTTGGGGTCGCAGCAGCCCCCGTAGGCCAGCGTTCTTTTTGCGGGCGGGCGCTGCGCCTGGCTGCACTGTTTTATGGGCCCGTGCAGCGGGGGAAACAGGGAGGGCCCTCGCGGCCTCCGTGATACGCCAGCGCACTCCCCAGAAGCATCCCCTGGGCCTGGTTGAATGGCCCAGGGTCCGTGCCAGCCGTTCCCAGGTTTTAGCAGTGGCATTTTGGGTTGTCCAGGTGGGCAATTCCCCAGACAGGTGGCCCCAGTGGCCTGCTCGCTCTGCAGGAGGTGGGAGCCCTTCCCCAGCCCAGGCCGACCGGGCTGCCTGCACGGAAGCTGCATGGGGCAGGCGCCGAGAGCGTCAAGGCCATCTGCCGATGTCACAAAGCAGGCCTCCCCACGCTGTGCACAACGCAAAGCAAACAAGGCGGCAAGCAGGCGTACCTTTGACTTCTCAAACACAGCCAGGTTGGGCCTGCAATCCGGCGTGGCCTGGTCAGAGGGGCCCTGGCAGAGATTCAGCGTTCCCAGCTCCCCGCGGGCACGCGCCTCGCCCTCCGCGTCACCTGGGGAGGAACAAGAGGGGCCGGGGCCTGCTCGACCTGGGGCGGGCGGCCAGCCCAGGATGGAGCAGGTGCTTGGGGGCTTCCTGCCCCTGTGCTGTGCCCGGCCGGCCGAAGGTGCGGAAAGCACATCGCCGAGTGAGGCTGTCTCAGCGACCAGTGGGGATTGGAAGCGGCCCCCACCGGTTTGAGGCATAGCGGCGGTGGATGTGGGGAGGGCCCTGCGGCGCCTCCGGCAGAGAGGAGCGTGGCGGCCAGAGGCCTTGGGGCCGGTCAGAGCAGAGTGTTCTCCCAGGCTTTGTGCCATCTCTTACCTGCCTCGGCAAAAGCTTTCCCTGCCTGGCGATAGTAGAATCCCGCCATGTTGTGGTTCTTCAGCTGATGGTGAGCAGCGGCCAGATTGTAGAGGCACTGAGCCTGAGCAGCCCCTTGGCTGCCGCCCAGCGCACCTGAGGCAAAGTCCAGCATGAATCTCGGCAACAGGAATTGGGGCATGCTGCCCCCCCCCCCCGCCCCCCGGCTGGTGCTCGAGGAAACTGCTTCTGAAGGGGGAGCCTCCCCAAAGCATCGCAGGCAGGAAGGGGGCGGGCGTCAAGCGCTCCTGCTGGTCTCCTGCCAGGGCAGGGTGCCCTCCGTGGCCGCGCTCACACCCCATGCTCTGCGCCAAAGAAAGTGGCGTCCCGCAGTTTGTAGACATTATGGCATCGGGCGGCAGCTCTCGTATTTTGCGTAACGCCGTTTTTTGCTTCGCTGATGTTTGGCAGCATCGCTTGGCTCTTTGCTGCAGAAGCCTCTTGAGTTAGGCCAGTCTTGCCTCCAGCTGGTGGGAGGTGAACAACCCGCTTCTCCCCCGCAACTGGCTTTGAAGTTTGGGAGGGGGAAGTGAATCAGAAGGGAACGAACGGGAGCCGGGCTGGCAGCCGGCCTCAGCCTCCAGCACCACCCAGACCCTGTCGGCGGCTTCTCCCCACCTCTTCCCTCTACACCCGCTCAGGCCACCTTCGTGTGCAGTGGAGCTGCACCTGTGGGTGCGAAGGCCAGGTGTCCCCGGCCTGCACCTGCTGTGCCAGCAGACCTTTGCCTTCACGGTGCCCCGGGACCTGCTCTTGCTCAGCCAGCACACGGCCTGGGCAGCAGGCAAGTGGGGCCCGAGCCCCACGAGGCATAAGCTCCCACCCCCCAGGCAGATGAAGGGGCTCCGGCAGACAAAGCCGGGCCAAGCAGGCAGCTGCAGCTGGGTGGGCAGGGGAAGAGCAGCTGGGCGGCTGAGCAAGGCCTGTTGGCGCCACCACCGGGGAGAGGGGCGGGGCCCGTGGGGCACTTGCTGGCCCCCCAGCGCAGAGCCCCTCGGGGAGAAGCTCCCGGGAGCCGCGGGGGGAGGCTCACCGTACAGGTCGGCCGCCTCACAGTGGTACCGCAGCGACTGGGCGTAGTGCCCGAGGGCGTTGCTGGCGGCCCCCAGGTTCTGCAGCGCGACGGCCCTCCGCTGAGCCGACAGCCTTCCCTGCGGGGGGCCGCAGAGCTCCAGAGCTTCCGCAAAGTGCTGCCCCGCCTGCTCGAAGCGCCCCAGCTCCGCATAGTGCAGCCCCAGGTCGTTGTGCAGCTTCCCTGCAGGGAGGGTGCGAGAGAGCGGGGTGAGCAGCTGGGAGGCGGGGAGGCAGGAAGGGCGGGGGGGGGGCTCCAAGCTGTGCAGCGGTTCTTCAGGCCAGGTGGGGCATCCCCCCAGGACCGAAAGGACCCCGGCGGCTGGAAGCTGCTCGGAGGGGACCCTTTGAGGGACCACTCTGTGGAGAAGTCCCGCGTGGCCCTGTCCGGTGGGCAGGTGCCTGGGTGACCTTTTGCCCCCCCTTTTTTGCCCCCCGGTGGGCAGGTGCCTGGGTGACCTTTTGCCTGGGTGACCTTTTGCAATGCCAGCCCCGTCCTCCCAGAACGTGTCCTCGACGGTGGCTGCCGGGTGCAGGGGTGGAGCAGGGCCGCTCCGCCAGGTGTGCTGAGAGACCTGCCCCACCAGACCCTGGCTCCCTTGCATGGCCTAACCACCTCTGTGCAGCTTTCCAAATGGGCGCCCGGGTTTGCGAGTGTCCCTCTCCTCTCCCCTCCTCACTCTTTTTCCTTTTGTGCTGTCTCTCTTGGAGGGCATGTCCACAGGCAGGGACTGTCTTGGTTTAGGGCTCTTCATGAGCTGCACTGGGGACTGGGAAAGGCTCTGAGCCACAGGGCATCCCATCAGGAGCAGCCCCCCCATACTAGACGCCACATGGCCCCCAAGGTCTTTGGGACGGTTCTGGCCATCGGAGGGGACCAGACACAAGCGCAGGGAAGTGTTTTGGCGTACCGAGTAGGGCCAGATTGGTTATGCCAGCGCACAGCTGGCCACACGCCTCCAGAGCCTCCAGGGCGTCATCCGGGGGGTGCGTTCCGCTTCGGAGGAAGGCGTTTGCGGCCTCCCTCATAGCCATGGCGGCGTCTTCCGGGAGCCCCGCCGTTTGGTAGGCACGGCCAGCCAGGCAGAAAGCGCGTGCAGCCGACGCCGGGTCCCCCGTGCTCACCAGGCAGTAAGCCTGCTTGGTCAGGGCCTCGGCGGCACGTCGCGCTCGACGCGCGCCGTATTCGCAAGCGGCCTTTCCGTACAGCTCCCTGGCTTTGCTGTGGTTCCCCATGAGGTCGTAGGCAGCCGCGGCGTTGAAGCAGAAGTCGCCATCCTCCTCCTGGGCTCCTGCCCGCTTGGCCTTCCGCAGGCACCGGAGGCCTTTTTGGGCGTTGCCGGTGGCAATGTAGGCAGCCCCAAGGTTGAAGAGGCACGTGGCCTGGGCATGATTCTCCGGGCTGCTCCTGGAGAGCAGGTATGCCTTCTTGAACGCGGCCAGTGCCTCTGTGTCTTCATTGGCATTGAAAAGCCGTATCCCAGCCTTCAGCAGTTGTCGCATCTCCGTTTTGCAGGACCCCGTCTGGCTCCCAGGTGGGCCTTCCAGGGGGCAGGAGTCCAGAGAGGAGGCCATCCCTTCAGAAACGGTGAAGGAACGCTGCAAGGTCAAGCGTGGCGTCTTGTTTGCGCTCTAAAATGGAGCTTATTCGCGAGGGTCCTATATGCCTGTTCGAAACACTAGGCCTACTGCTTGCTGTGGAAATGCTTAAGGGGCATGTGGAAATATTGCTGTCATCAGCTGGGATTACGTTTCCCATTTCAGGTGCACCCGTGAGCAGGACATTAGGAGTACTAAAGAAAGCTGTTTAAGAACCAAATTCTATGCAAGGCAAGCTGCTTGGCCAGGAAGAGCCGAATCCTGCTCAAGGACTGCCATGCTTCCTTGTTAAAGGACCTGTCCTCCTTTCTCCAAGCATTTGTCTGCCCTCTCCTGCCAGAAACCTCGGCAGGCCAGTGGTGGCCCACTGCTTCTGGCCACAGCAGGTCCCCCGGAGACACAGGGTGTTGTCCACAGCCCTGTGCCCGGCTGGCCCCAGCCTCCAGCGCACAACCAGGGTGGGCACTCAGGCGGCCGGGCGCCAGGGATGGCTTCCCCCTTCCCCACTGTTGCTGCCCGGCAGATCGCTACTCCGCAGCCTTCTCCCAGCCGCCCTCCCAAACGGCTACACGCTGCACAGACGCGCATTTCGGTCTTTGCAAGCCGTCCGAGACTATTTGCCCTGCATGCCCGTCTCTGTTTGCTTCCATGCGCTCGCTCGCCACCTGCACCGCCTCGGCTCTGAAATGATTTCTGCTGAGACAGAAAGCGATTGTGAAGTTCTGTGTGTCTCCTGTCTCTTTCCGGAGAACATTACTGGGGAAAAGGCAAGCAAACCGCAAGAAAAGTGTGTGCGTTTGGGTGGAAGCCATTGGAGGGATGTGCAGATTTGGGTATAATATTAACTCCAGTTATCCTGGGAACTCATTAGTTCTTCATTAAATGTTTGCTATAAACACACATTTTGAGGGTTAATTATGTAATGAGCAGGAGAGTCTCATTTCCTGCAATCATGTTTGCAAACCCGTGTGGTTCTTGTACAAACAAGACTTTGACTTTGATTAAAAATCAATTGGTAGTGAGGAAAGGCCTGGAGAGGCACCGGCAGCCGGGTCTGCCCTCCAGGGAGGGGACTGGCCTATTGCCAGCCCTGGCAGGGGACCTCTGGAGCGGCCATGGGGGGGGGGGGGGCACAAGGCACACAGTCCAGGAGGGTGTCCGGAGCAGCCCCTCACTTACCGGTGCAAAGTCCTGGAAAGGGAAGAGCTGGATTTTTCAGGGAGCGGCCGCTGCCGGCAAACCCTCGGGGTGCTGCCTTCCTGCCAGAGCTCTGTGCAGGAAATGTTTGTGGAGACAGGCGAGCGTGGCAACGACACCGCGCGGCCTCTGCCAGGTTGCCACCCACACGAATCGGACTCCAAGCACAGCCACGGAGCCACGGAGCCATGTGGGCCGGCGTAGCTCACTGCCGAGCGAGGTTTTGCACGGGGCTGTGACTGGTGAGAGCAGAAACCCCTGACGGCAGCGGGACTCCACCTTCCCACAGACTAGCCGAGTGGCCCAGCAGAGGACTGCTCACGCCGATAGCTCCTGCCTGTTTGCATGGGGATTGTGGAAGGAAGTGCCTGGAGGGCGGCGCTGCGCAGCTGCCACTTGGTGGCCGTTGGGGGCAGCTGCCGTCACTCCCCCTCCAGCCCAGGTAAAGCCCCCTCTGAGCCTGGGGAGGCTCCCACCTTCCTGGGGGCCTCCTGACCAGCCTTGTGTGCTCCAGGCTGTTGCCTTTTCATGGGACCCCAGACCATGAGGGCCCTGGGCGAACAGCTTGTTTCCTTTCTCATGAATGGGTTTTCCGCCGCAAGAAAAAACATGGAAGGAATTACGGGAAATCAGAGGAAGGTTATGAGTGAACGATGATAGCATCTGGACCCCCCCAGAACCCCCCTCAGGAAGGACACAGAGACACTGGCCAGAACTGAAGGAGCTGCAAGCATCTCCACCCGCAAGGAGCTGCAGCTGTTCCAGGGGAAGTCCTGGCCTTAGGTTTGGTCTATTTTGATCTTACAGCATCTGGAAGTAGGATGCACCTTGGGGAAAGGGAGGGCATATTTAGATCTGAAAATTTCAGGGGGGCGGAGGGGGTGAAATGTGCGTTGCTTCCCTCTGAACAAGGCTGAGCATGTCCTGAGCGAATTGCACTCCCTGCTGGCAGCCTGGGCTCAAACAGATTACAGCAAAATTTGCAGGTACTGAGGTCCCCTGGAAAAGTGTGCGTGAACATTCTAGCATCGCTCGTGATAAGGATCCGGTTGTGCACATACGCCGCAAATCTGAGTGCAGGCACATCCCTGAGGACGCCCCCGCCCCCGTGTTTTCCTCCCCCAGGTTCAACTGCCACCCCAGGGATGGCTTCACCAGGGCTTGGACCAAAGCCCTTCTGCCGTGCGGGAACACAGAGGCCTGGCAGGACAACGGCAATTTTCCCCCGTGCTTTTTATCCCCAACATTCATTCATTTATTGGTATCCCACATCTGACGACAGAGTTCTCACTACGCTGCCACAGCTTCGCTCTAGCATCTTCCAAGAATTGTCTTGCTCTCCCCTTGGGTCCATTTTTGCGAGTGGCAATTGCACAGTTGTCGGTGCCTGGCCTAAAACACACCCAGCGGCCTGCAGGTTTTCCAATCCAGGTGTGCACCTTGAAGGAATAACAGCCCCTCCCCCCCAAAATGCAACCTTTTCCACAGGTGTCTTTACAAAAGACATTGTGCTGGCAATGAGTGTTTCCTCCCGCACTCTGGGACAATTAACTGCTCTGCCTGCAGTTGTTGATGCAGAGCTCTGCCCATTAGTGCTTAATTGGATAACAGTATTTAATTGGGTGCTTTGCTTTTAGTCTGGCTTGGAGGGGCAGAAGAGGGCAGAAGCTTGTCCTCAGCACCAGAAAGGTCTCCTGCCAGGGTGGTCTCTGGAGCGCAGTGCCCCTAATGTTGCAAGGAGAGTGGGCAGAGGGATTGGATTCTGCACTGGCCGTCTCAGGAGAACTCAGCTTGACTGAGTGAGGGGTGCTTGGGGCGGGGTGGGGCGGGGAGGGGAGGGGAGGGGAGGGGGCGTTTACCCCCTTTTTAAGGGAAAGGCTTTGCGTAGTCCCCCTGGAGTGGCTTCCCTTCCGCCATGTCCGCGAGCTCGTATTTGTCCAGCTGGGCATCCTCCCGGCGCGGCTGCCGAGCAGCATGGTGAAGTTCGATGAAGAGGATGTAGACGCCCGCCCCAAACGCTGCGCCCACCATCGGGCCGACCACAGGAACCCACCACCAGTTGCTGCCAGCCCTGTCGGCGAGAGGCAAAGGCAGGCGGCAGTTATGTTGTACTGGACCGTTGCCCCGCATTGCGGCAACTTGAACGCGGCAGCTGGCATGCCGGGACACCCTTCCCGTGCCAGTTGCAGATGCAGTCCTCTTCATTGGTGCACCGATGGGCACTGCCTGCCCACTCGGGACCCTTCTGCCTCGCCTCTCCTCCAGGAGCCACCAGGGTCCCTGCAGTTGATCCTCATGACAACCCTGCGGGGTAGGTGAGGCCGAGGGGCAGGGACCGGCCCGAGTCACACAGCGAGCGTCACGGCAAGCACGGACTGGAACCCACCTCTCTCGGACCGCTCTTGCCACGAGGCCGCAAAAACTGCCGTGAGATGTGGGTATGTTGGCAGCGCTAAAAGGAGAGGGAGAAGAGGGGGCACTCCCGTTTTGGGTCTTCTCAGGAGCTCTGCAAGATGTGGCCATTTTCTGCCTCCTTGCAAGGGCCCACCAGGTGTCGCCCTTGCAACGCTGTGGAGCCGCCTGTCTGGAGGATGCCCGCCTGCCGCTAGGCTCCTTGCGGGGCGCGGCGGGGCGGGGGGGGGGGCGGCATTGGAGCGGCCCCACTCGAGGGGTACCTGGCCAAATCGGGACCGGATCCTGCCCACCTGAGACTGGACCCCCTTCCCTGCTTTCCAGGGTGTTTCTGGGCTTGCTGCAAAGGACCGTCTTGGAGCCATTCTCATGACATCAGAACTCCTGGGACGAGCATGCCCCCTACCCCCCCCTCCGCTCCACGGCTCAGTTCTGCTGCCTCCCTCCTGTCGTGGGACGCTTCTGGGAGGGACAGACACCTCTTGCCCCTGCTGTGAAGCCACCAGCTGGCCTTGGGCAAGCTGCTCACTCTCAGCCTCCATTTCCCTCTCTGGCTTGCCCCACCCGCCGGTTTGCTGAAAGGTGTGTCACCACAGGTTGCATGCAAAAGCGCCAGGCCGGCCTGAGGCTCCTGTCGCAAAGCAAGGGCCAGAGAAGGGTTCTCTGGCTCAGGCACATCCGCCCGTCCGCTGCACCAGCCAACTCACGTGAAGACTTCGGTCCCCCATCCTGCCAGGTACGTGAAGATGCGTGGGGCCAGGTCCCTGGCGGGGTTCATGGCGCAGCCGCTGTTCATGGCCAGGGAGGAGCACAGGAGGATGATCAAGAGGCCGATGGCGATCGGCTCCAGGCCCTTCTGGACCCTCAGGTTGCCCTCGTCAAAGATGGCGAAGACGCCCAGGAGAAGGAAGGCGGTCGACATCACCTGGTGGTGCAGAGTGGATGCAGTCACCGGGCAGGCGCGAGCAGAGGAGTCCCGGCTGCTAGCGAGGGCCCTCCAGGGAGCACACCCCCCCCTGGCCTCCCAGCAGGGGCTTGGCCCCACACCGTCCTGGCTGGCTGCGGGTCCCACCAGCCTGTGGGCCAAGGAACGGAGCGGGCCACGTGCGCTCCTCGGGCAGCAGGACCCAGCCCGGCCCAGGCTGCCTGCAGCACAGGGACTCGAAAAACCTGCCCTGTGGTCCAGAAGAGGGGTTGGCAGCCTCTCGGGCCAGAGGGCCGTGACGTTCCTCTTTCTAGCCTCCCACTGTCCACAGCCTTCACTGTGCAATGCCAGCAAAGCCCCACGGGAGAGCGTGCTGGGCGCTGCTTACCTGGTCTGCAAACCCGTTCATCAGGGACAAATACTCTTCTGGGTACGTTGCGAAAATGTGTGCCGTGGCATTGGGTCCTGTGACCTGGAACTCGCCCCCGGTGAAGGCCATCAGCGCATCTGAGGACAACAGCATCTGCGTCGCACGCATGCGGTGCAACACGCCTTCTCGGCGAGCCTTGCGGCGGCCGGGCACACAGCAGACACAGGCCCATCGCAGGCAAGACGCACGGGACGGTCTTTCCCCGGGTAAGCAGCTGACTCTGCGATTTGCCGGGTCAGGCGCTCTTTTTCCTGACTTCCTGTCCCGTTTCCCCAGTCTAAATTAATCCCCTTTGCTTGTCTGTTCCACAAACAATGGTGCGAAAATTGTCTCCGCTTGTGCCCCGATCCGGAAGCCACTGTGGGCGGATATGTTTGGGCAGACCGCTCAGTGGAGGCTGCTGCCCTATGCCCATTACTGGGGAGGCAGGTACTTCTGGGATGTGCGTCTGTGCAAACGTGCACAGGGTCGGGCTATCAGCCACGAGCCACGAACAAACTTCTGAGCTCGCCCGACTGGGTGCCAGCAATTTCTTAAAAGCAGGTGGGAGGAGAGAAAAGCCCAGGGTCGCCTCCAGCCGAGGGCCCCGCTTTCCTGCAATCAGTGCAAAGTGAAATTAAAACATTGGTCCCACTTGACACATCATCTAACGCCGTGAGCCGCCCAGACAGTTCGGCTATTGGGTGGTAGAGAAATGAAATCAATAAATAATAATGCTTTGTTCCCCATAAAAGCCTCTCCCGTGGGCAGCCCTCCTGAATTGACCCATTAATTAGACAGCTCTTCGTCTCTTTACGCAGGAGGACGGGGAGAGCGGTCTAATTACTCATTTCCTTTTTGCAGCCAGAGGAATTGCCCATATTTTTAATGCTTTTGTTTCTTATAAACACTGTGCAAAAAAACTCCAAAATCAATTACTGCAAAGAGGAAGGCAGAAATTAGAGCGTTCACCTGCTGGTGGCAGGAAACGGGCCTGCCTGAGGACCCCCTGGGCCTGCCGCCAGCGCGGAGGGCAGCAGCAACTACCTGCAGGGGCAGGAGCCCCCTGAAAAGGGGCAAAGAGGACTCTGCCGTGCCAGGGACAGAGCCCCAGAAGCGTGGCTAGCTCTCTGGCGATGCACCTACATGCACACTCCTCTCCGCAAGCCAGTCCGGGATAGCACAGGTGCGTGCTGCGATTTCTCGGTAAAAACGGAGCAGTTTGGAGAACGGCCTGGAGTAAACCAGGATTGTGGGAACAGCCCCGAGGAGCAGATCTGCTGCTGCGGTGCACAAACAAGGGCCTTCCGCCTCGTCTCGCCGGCATCCTTTGCTCTCCCCATTGCATCCTGCTCCGTGCACATGTGGGGTGGGAGGGGAAGTTCTGGGCACCCACTCTGAGCAGGGGACTTGATGAGCCCAGAAGCCTGCTCCTTTTCGGGCACCTTTCCCTGGCCCCGAGAATGGCAACCCCCACTGTGGCTGTGTGCTGGTCTCCTCCCTCGTGCACCTGGCATTTTTTATCCCTTCAGAAGGCAAGGCTGCTGGGCTTCAGAAATGGTCGTGAAAGCAGCTGGGAGTGCCCATGAGAGTTTCAAGCTCCCTGAAGAGTCTCGCACTCTCTCCCAGCGACCAGCCCTTGCCTGCCGTTCCAGCGGGCAGCTCAAAGCCGGCTCGGTCCAGCAGGAAGTCGCTTGTGCGACAAGCCCTGTGGAAACAAAGCGGCACCCCTGCTTTGTGCTGAATTTCGCGGAAAGGGCTCCGTTTCAGTAAAGTCTTTTGTTCTGCTGAATCGTTTCCTGTGGAAAAACCCCGTTTCTTCTCCCACTCACCATAATTGACCCCGAAGACGGCGGCCGCACCCACAAAGGCACCGAGGCATTGAGCGAGGACGTACACGGGGAACTTGACCCAGTTCATCCTTCCGGTCAGGCACATGGCAAATGAAACGGCTGGGTTGACGTGGCCCCCTGAAAGAACACGGTGCGAGGGGCGGGTGAGAGGCACGGTCTGCCGGAGCGGGTGGGGAAGAGCTGGGCTCGTGCGCATGGCAGGTGCCCCGTGCCGAAGCAGGCTCCAGGTTTTGCGTGGGCCCCGGGCCAGGCCCCCCCAAGGCCCCCTCTCCAGCAAGCCCATCTTCTCACTCCCACCGGTGCCTGTTGCTCTCGTACTTCCTTTTGCCCTTCGCATGGGGGATCCCGGGTTGTGCCAGCTCCAGCTGCGGTGTGTGGGGGCCGGAAGGGGACAGCCAAAATGCCCCCGGCACACCGCACAGCAGCACGTTTGGGGGGAGTCCGGACTGCACCGTGCGGCCTGGCAAGCTCACTTTTCCGATTAGGGCAGCCTTCCCCAGCTGGGGGTTGTGCCCCACACATCGGGGTCCACCGGGAAGCGGAAGTGATGGGCCAGCCAGGCACGTGGCCTCCCACCTGTGGCCTTGCCACGCTCTGCTGGCCAGTTCTCCTTGATCATAACAAACTGGGGCTTTATTCCCCAACACGATCAAGGAGGATGGGCAGGCCCAATCCCAATACCCGCCGGAGGGCGATGCAGCGATCCGGCTTCGTGGGGCTGCCAGAGGTTCCCCTTCCCCATGGATCGTTGTGCCCAACGGGGGCGTTCTGTCGCATTCGGTCTGCGGCAGCGTTTCATTTTGCAGAATACTTGAGGGCAGGGGAATGGACGACTTCTGACTTTAATCAAATGTTTCAGATAACGGCGACCTTTGTCTGTCAAAGGGGAGCCGCGGAGAAAGGGGCCCTCTGAGCCCTGCCTGTTTGCTTGCACTGGGGGTCGGCCTGTTATCTCGGGCGCCCAGAGCACCTCCGAGGAGTTGAGCACCGGGCAGGACAGATAACCACGCGGGATAAAGGCCAGCTTTGTCTCCCCCCAGAATGGTGTGACCTGCGACGAGCAGCATGGAATTAATTCTGAACTTTGGGCCCCTTCTTTCAGATTCTCCATCACACCGCTCATTCTCTGCACCCCTGAAGGGGCTTGTCGCAGCTCCTTGTCTTTCGGGTTTCTTTTAATCCCATGCACAATTTTCTCCTCTTTCAGCAATTGCAAATATGCATTACATGTGGCAAGAAGGTGCCGCTACAGTTTGGACCAAAGGGTTCATCTTCACGAGCACAGATAATAAAGCTTTATTACTTGCTCGTGGTGGAGTGCAAAATAGGCACGGCAGCTTCTGTACATGGGGACCTGCCAGGCGTGGCCCTGGGTGACGGGAGGGGCTAAGCTGTGGTCAGAGCCCTCTCAGCACAGAGCAGGAATGCTTGGGGCTCGTCCTGCGCCCGAGCCTGCCCCAGATGCTCCTCCAAAGCGGAATTCCACCCATGGGCGGCAAGGGGTCCAGTCATGTGCAAAACAGCAGGGGGACGACTGGCGTGCACCCCGAGGGCCCGGCCCAGAGCCCACTGCTCCCCAGTGCCACCAGGGCTGGCGGCACTTGGGGGGGTGCGCAGCAGAATGCCACATGCATGTTGCAAGCTTCATGCCCCCGTCCTCCATCGACGGGTGCCTGGCACGCCTCCCGCAGGCTTGCTCTCTCCTGTTGGAGCCTGCTAAAAATACTGTGCGGCCAGATTGGTCTTGCAGCCACCTCTTGAGGAATAAAACTTTTGCTCTCTGGGTTTTTCAGCAGAGTCCCTTGGCAGCAGCTCCCGTCACGCACCGAGCAACAGCTGAGATTCATTTTGTCTCTGATAACGGTGCCGTGAAGGAACCCGGCCAAGTTACCCTTGCGAGATAGCAGTTGACTCCCACTCCTCTCTCTCGTGGGTCTCGATGGGGTTCAGCGTCAGTGAGGATCTCTGTCGTGGAAGCTCCCCTTGGCCCGTGAGCCATGTAGTACCTTTGTAAAAGGTGAGAATGTGACACAGCAGATGTTTCAAAAATGGCCAGTTTGACTATTGCTTGCCGTTCGGAAGCACCGTTCGGCATGCTGTCTCACTCTCCTGCTCTTCTTCCTCGCAAGCTGCTTGGAGGGTTCGGTGATTTCAAGTTAGGCTGGGGGAGGAGATATGCCTTGTCCCCATACGAGCACAAGCCCTATAAAAAAGCTGCCTTTTTGGATGAAATGCCCACTCAGTGTACAAGTCTTCAACTTACAAGGCGCACGGAAGCTCTTGGGCAAACGCATGCATGCCCACTATTTTCCGAAGTACTTTCGAGGAAAAGAATTCAAGTGATTTAAAATCTGCTGTCTTGTTCGTGGCACTTTTTAGCCAAAAGGTCAGACTAAATTGATGAATCAATGTGATGTTGCCGCTCTGCTCAAAATATTCTTCAAGGTTTTGCATGCATTTCTATTTTTGCTGCAATAGATGTCAGAGAAGCCCCCAAATATATGAAAAAGTAGTCTGTGTATTTTGAAACGCTGTGTCTTCCTTAGAAAAAGTAGGGTACAAAAGCCACCAAAATCCAAGTGGAAAAGGATCCAATGGTGAGTTTTCACAGTGAGTTTCATGTGAATTCGTGTGTCCCTGTGAATTTCTACGCTGCTCCATCATGTTTAGAACTTCTAACCTTGTGGAAAGTGCTTGTGGGGAAGGAGGCGGTTTCTTGGCCACTCAGCCGCCGGATATTCGTGGCTGGTCTTGCCCATCCCTCCAGGCACATAACGGGCTGGTAGCCAGGCCGAAGCCCATGCACTTGCATGAGCCCCAGCCGTGGCCAGAAGTCACTGATGGGGGAAGCCCAGCTCCTGCTGAAGAGGCGCCTGTCCAGCTGAGGACTAGGAAGATGGGAGGGCCTGAACGCCCCTGAAGCTGAGTTCAAGCTGATAATATGCCGTTACCAAATATGAAACAGAGCAGATTGGATGAATATTTCTTGCCAACAGAAGATAAGCTGGACTCTAGGGGTTTTGCAATTCCAGCCAGGAATTGTTTTGCCCCGCACAGCTCAGAAAACGATTAGCAAATACTTCCTAATTTTGAGGAGGAGGGTAAGCAAGTCCAGCAATCTTTCCTCTTCCAGCAGACGCCCAGAAGTTTTCAGGCAGGGAGCTGCTGGAAGAGCCATGTGTGTGGATCGGCCCAGGCCGTCCCGGCTGTTTCCCCGCCTGTACGTCACACGGTTGGGGAGCTGAACGGCTCGGCAGAGGAGCCAGCTTGGGCCGTGCGCGCCCTGGTGCCGAAGGGAGCGAAATACCAGGCCCAAGTCAGGGTCCCCACTGTTTTATGAAAGCTGGTGGATGGCAGCTCGCCTCCATGCAATTGGCTTAGCACTGAAATCATGCGATGCTGTTATTATTACATTCCACCCATATCCCATCTTTTTTCTCTTGTGAAGAACCCAAGGGGCTGACATAGCTCCATTTCATCCCCTGCATTTCAACAACCCTGCAAGGCTTTCTCTGCGGAGGCGCTCCACTTATGGAATGCGCTCCCCAGAGAGGTCCGCCTGGCACCGTCGTTAGTTGTTTCTCGACGCCAGGCCAAGACCTTTTTATTTAAACGATATTTTAATGATTGCTGATTTTATTTATTGGTTTTAAATTATTACGCAGGATGTTTCTAGAATTTATATGTATGTATTTGTATAGATATTTATTTATATGTTGGAAGCCGTCCCGAGGCTTATGCGAATGGGACGGCGTACAAAAATTCCGAATGAATGAATGATTGGTAGGCTGGGCTGAGCATCTGTGACTGGCCCAGAGTCTCCCAGCTGGCTCCATGGCTGCATGATTGGAACCCAGGTTGCCCAAGTCCCGGACCTGCACACACCCCACGGGCTCCCTCATTTACAGCTCTCGTGGGTTCCAGTCCCTGCTCAGCCACGGAGTCTGCTGGGTAACTTCAGGCCCGGCATGGACTCTCAGCCCAGCCTACCTCGCAGGGTTGCTGTTGTGGGGATAAGACTGAGAGCAGCAGTGCAAGCTGCTCTGAATTCATTGCAAGGAAAACGTGGAATATAAATCGAATGAACGAATGGTTATTTGGTATTATCTGGTAGAAGGCGTGGGGCTCCACGGGTAAGACATTTATAGATTTTTGTGCCACCCAAAAAAGGGGTCGAAAAGGGCTGCATTTTAGCTGCTGTTTTGTTTAGTTGTATGCTCACAATATTGTGGAGCAATTCACTCCTCCAGTGTATCACACCTTCACAAAAACTATTTCTGTTCAACTTATGCAGATGATACTGTATTTTTATACAGTCTAAAGTAGATGTAAGAAGACTGGGGGTGGGAGGGGGCATTTTTAATACTCTCCAAATGACTAGCTACTGGTGAATTGTAGAAAGACAAAAATGTTAGGTTTTCTGAACAAGATAGATTCCATCAACCTATTTGGATAAACAGTTAATTCAATTAAGACATAATCCGATGAGTCTTGAGATGGAAGAAAGGCCTTCTACTTCCAGCTAAGAGTTGTAGAAGCTTGGGTTTTTCGGTCTAAATCTTCACAGAAGTGCAGCCTAAGTCTAGAGTTTTTAAATCCTTGGGAGTGGTTTCTCAGCCATCAGAGTGCCGCTGGTTCAACGGGGCATATTGTGGAAATAGCTTTGTAGGACACGAAGATTAAAACGCATTTCTTTTACATGAAAGGTCACCATTTCTGTAACTTCTCTGCCTATGTTTTTAAGGTTGGGTTCAGGTCTGACCTGTTGCTGATTGGAATTACACCCTGACCTCTGGGGGCACCTTTGCTAGATCGCCCTGCGACACCCAGCGGCCCCCTGCTCTGCTCATGATCCCCCATTGCTTCGCAGCGCCCACACGGCCAGGGGGCTGCGGGCTCCTGGGCTGGGCGCAGCAAGCCCCACAGCTGCCCCTCAGGCGTGTTCCTGCAGCCGTGTTCTTTTCTGCCTGAGCTCTTTGATGCTGCTCTCCACCAGAAAGACTTTCCAAGCTGCTTCCCTGTAATGCTTTCAACAAGACAGTTTCATTATCCGTTTTCTTCTCAATTACTTCCAACTGTAACTCAGACTCTCGTTCAAGCGGGGCCTGTTAGAGCCATTCTTGTTCTTGTATCTCTCCTGGATAGCACACTTGCTCCAAACGCCTTTCTGAAATCACTTTTGCACGGGGCTCCCGTCACGACATCATACGGAGGGTTCTTTTCCAAGAAGTCGGCTGGTAGAAGGTTTACATTCTTCTTGGTACGTCGCTGGCTACCCAACTGTCCCAGTTCTGCTTGCTGGGCATTTTTTCCCATTGTGTATGTTAAGGTCTATGTTACTGTTGAGACTCCTGCTCTCTCTCTTCTAAAACCACCGCACTTCGCACTGGCCCTTTGTCCATGCTCTAGCAAGCACCCCCGATTCAGAGGGCACTCGCCAGGAATCGGAATTTGGGCACATGCCAGGGGCTCTGGGAACTGCGCCCACCGCAGCCCTCTTGTAGTGTGCCTCTTCTGACGGGGAAGGTTCCTGGTTGCACGACTGGAGCTCCACAAGCACACACAGAGTTCCTTTGGGCTCACTTTGCAGGTCCAGCCGGGAGAGGAAGGGTACAGGTGCAAGACGGACGGATTCCGGAAGGGCCCTTCCCACCCCTCTTCCCACGCCAGGGATCACACCTCTTCAGAAATGATGCCTGCCATTGTATCTTTGCATCACGTATATTTCTTGAAAAATCCTTTGCCAAAAGAACAGTGTTCTGTCCAATCTGCTGGCGGCTCCTGTGGATTCAGTCCAAAGGTCGGGCCCACTGGTTGATCCCTGAACGCTGCAACCAGGTGGCCAATTTTGAACTGTAATAGTAGCCCCTAAGATGCTTGCGAGTGTTGAATTGCTCGTCATAACCCTTCTGGCACCCTGGAAGGGGGCCCCTCGCTGCAGATGTGGGGCTTGCCTGAGGCCAGCCACTGGCAGGGGTGGGGGACCACCTGCATCCCCACTCAGTTTTTCCACTTCCCAGTGAGGAAGCTGCCTCCCACTGAGTCGGGCTGCGGCTCCTCCGGGCCAGGCTTACGACACTGGCAGGCAGCAGCCGCTCTCCGGAGGTCAGGCTAGGATCCCCTGGCCCCTCCCTGCAGCAGCGGGCCGGGCCGGGCCCCGGACAGGCCGCTCTCCCCAGCCCCTCTCCTCCACACTTGGGGTCCTCTTACCAGAGACGCCTCCAGCAACATAAACCGCCATGGTGACGGACATGGCGAAGCCGATCGTTATCACCGGCGCGCCTCCCAGGGCCCCACGGCTGAGGACGGACTGCGCGATGCACCCACATCCGAGGGCCTGCAGGTCGGAGAGAGAGAGAAGCCGGCTGACCGAGCCTGGAGTGCCACTGCTGGAAGGCCGAGCGGCTGCAGAGCGGCCGCCCTCCCGTCCGGCGGCTGGCAAGGACACCTCCCTGCTGCCCGGCAGGCGCCCGGAGTCCCCTCCACCCTTCAGGGCACTTCCAGCCTTGCCCTCCATGGGGCCGGGTGCTGCCTGGCGCTTGCAAGTCTATGCTAGGCTTCTCCTCCCGCAGTTCCTCTGTGGTTTCCCACCACTTGGCACATTCATTCATTTATTTATTTATTTAAAACATTTCTATGCCGCCCCCATCGCAGTGAGGCCTCAGGGCGGCTCACAACAGAAAAATGAGGAAGGCCAAAGGCCCACCCAGGCCAGCCTTCCATGCCCAGGGCGACAAATGACTGCCCAGGGTGGATTCGTGCCCCCTGCCTCCCAGGCTCCTCCGTGGCCGGCGTGTGCAGACACGTAACACGCAAGCCTTTCCTCTTACAGCAGAGCATTTGCTCGGGGGCAGGACCAAACCCCAGAGTGGCAGGGCCTGAACCTGCGGCACCCTGGGGCTGGGATGCGCTGCTGTCACTCGCCCTCCCCTGCCCCTGCCGGTGCTCGCGTGCCCCTCCCTGGCTCTTGGCCCCCCGAAGGCATCGAAGTCACTGCGATTCCTTTCCCCAAGGGCAAGGATGCTCCCTGGCTCTGAGGCACTCCGTCCGTGTGTGAGCGTGTGTGTGAACACGTGCTGCTGGTCCCCGAGTGCTTCAAAGTGGCTAATTGTTCTTAGGCTGCAAATTGTAATTGATTGGATCCACTTAAGCTGCGGTGGATCGATGGGTGGGTTGTAATTGTTGGGGCCGGGAGTCAAAGCCACTCTTTTTAGGACTCTTTGGATCTGGCATCTCATAAAGGCCCCTATATTGAGGTTTTCATGGCATGCAAATATATTTTAGGCTTAATCCATTGATTGATTAAAAGGGAAAAGGTTCAGTCAATCGCTAATTATTTAATCAATTGGCAGTCCTTAGGGAAACCTGTGTGATGGACAGAAAGCTGAGCCTAGCCCACGTTAGTATTCCTTGGGAACCAGAACAGGGCTGGAAAGTTCAGGAAGTCCTTAAGCCAGGGTCCATGGAGAGAAAAGTGATTTAAAATAAGAACTCCTCTATAAACTACTCAGTTTTCTGATAGTGTCTCTCCCCCCACACTGCTCTGCGTTTACCCTAAACATTTCATGAGAATATCGTTTGTTTTATTAGATGTCAGCGAAACCCAATCCTCTTTTGAGTATCATTAAGCCCACAATCAGGGTATTTTTCATGGGCTCCACTATAAAAGTGTCCTTCACTTCTCATGCTAAAACTCTGCCCAAACTTAAGCAGTTGCACGAAATCAGAATCTCAGTAAAACCCGCCGTAATTCACTCCTTCAGACTTTGAGAAAATAAAGGCAGACCTGGCATTTCCTTTCCTCCCCACGAGCGAACCAGTGAGCCGACAGCCTCTCTTCTCCCCCGCTCGCTCGCTCCCAGAGTAGCACCCTGTTTGTGGGAAGGGAGGACTGGCTACTTCCACGAGGTCAAAAACGAGGCAACACATCCCAAGCCAGCACAAAGAAGACTCCTGCTTGCATTATTTGCATGCACCGATTTGCAAATATGTCTGCATTGCTTGGAGGTAGAACCTTCTCAAGGCAGCTGCATAACCACTGGATAGCCTAATTTCTGGCAGAGGACTGTCCTCTGAAAATGAGGCCACCCTACAGAGGGACCCCACAGCGTCATTCGTTGCTGCATTTCTATCCCTCCCGTAGCTGTAGCCCTCTGGGTGGTCCACAACAGGATAGAAAATGGTGTCGGAAGGGACCCCAAGGGGCTCAGCAGCAGCTGGCTCTGGTGTGGAGCTGCCCGGCACTGAGTGTGCCGTACCGGTCGAGAGGGTGGGACTGGGACTGGGCGATCCGGGTTCTGGCCCCCGCTCGGCCGTCGAGCCAGCTTGCGGTGCTGTGGTCCCAGGGCTGACGGGGCCCGTGGGGCCACCCCGGGGACACTGCCTGCCTGTTGTGTGGGACTCGACCAGGACCGCCGGCTGCCCTGTTGGCCAGGCTCCTCGACAACGCCTGCTCGGCAGGAGCTTGTGATGCCTCCCCAAGGGCCCTTTTGCAAGCCTGAGCTTCCCGGCTCCTCCAGAGCATTTGGCCACGGCCGGGGCTTCGCCTTGCTGTTCCTGGCTGAGAGGGGGCTGGCCGGGCTGAGTGATGGCTGGGCCCATCATGTAGGAAGGGCGGACCGTCCTCCCTCCACCTCCTGCAGAGGGCAGCCTTTGAGTGAGCAGCCCGCGGGGCGGCCATGGCTAGCCTCCAGGCACGCGTGGCCACTTGTGCTGAGCCAGCCGCCTCCCCACACCTGCCCCACAGGCCCTGTGTGGGTCCTGCCTCTGTCTGGAGGGAGGCGCATCCCAGGCAGGGAAGCCACCGTGCGCTTTTGCCTCGTTCCCTGAAAGACTGCAGCGTTCTGTCAGCAGCCCACTCTTTCACAGGGAAGATTAAAGATCGGCGTCTTTTTCTTTCTGCTGCTTTCAGGATGTATCTATTACGCTTTCCAAGATACATAAATAGGACTTTCCACTATAAATACTTGCTTTCTGAAAGGTCCAGGCCCTCAGCTCTTGAAGCGACCCAGCCTCCTCCTCCTCCTCCACGGGTGGCCTCTTGGCCGGGGAGGCCTCATTTTGTTAGACTGGAGCCTCCGGGCACCACCACCAGAAGCCCGGCCGGTGTGTGAAACTGCCCTGGAGCCCGGCTCAGCGGTGCTGAGCATCCCGGCGGAAGGGCCCTGCAAGACGGCACCTCATCACGTCAGAAGGGGGGCAAGGCCGCTCCTGCGGGGGATGCAACTCCCAGCCCACCCGCCGAGCGGGGTGAGCCGCGCCAGGCCCCCTCCTGCCACTGAGCAAAGGACCCTTCTGAGGGAGAGCCGGGGCCCTTCCCTCCTTGTAACCCTGTCCTGCCCCTTCTCCGGCACTCTCCTCCTGCTCCTCTCCAGTTGTCCTCCCAAGAACCCTGTGAGGGAGGCCACAGCGCATGCCAGCAGCGGGCCCAGAGTCACCGGGGAGCGTCATGGCCGAGCGGGGTGGGGTTGCCCCCTTTCACCACTGCCAGTTTGATTATTCCGTGATGCGCAGCAGGAAAGAGGCGGTGCGGGAGGCAGCGCCTGCTCCAGAATGAGCCGCTGAAGGTGTGATCCTGCGTGCGTTCAGGCAGGGAAAGACCCACAGCCCCAGGTGTGGCTGCCTGGGAGCGGGGGGCCTTCCTCCTCCCTGTGCTCAGGAGTACACCTTTCGCCAGCCTGGTCAGCTCCGTGCTTCGCTGGGGAATGACGAGCCACACATGTGAGGCGCTAGGTGAAATCGGAGCACGTCTTTCCTAGGCATTGCTGGTGGCGTCTCCAAAGAGCAGGACCAAGTTCAAATGGACTTCCCTCCATTTGTTCTCCAGGACCAGAGTTTCAGTTTTTATAAGCCTGTAAGTAAAGTGGTTCTGTAAGGAATCCAAAGAATGTGGACTTAGCTCCACCAAGATGGTCTTTAAAAAATGCTTTCTTGTCAATAGCAAACTCTGGGATTCTGGCTCCGCTGCAGCTGTGCCTGTTTCTTCCCTGAATGTATACATCTCAGAGCTTTAGAAACTCGCAAAACTCTCCAAACAGCTCATTTAAAGTGCAGGGACTCAAAGGTTTGAAAACTGTTACCATGTAAAAACAAAGAAAACTTTTACTCTACTTGTGACTGTTTTTGCAAGTTAAAACAATGAAGCAGGAGCACGAGTAGGCGTGTTGAACTGGGGTATCAGAAGCTGCCTGAAGCTGCATCAGGCCTGGCCGGCCCAGCCATCCAGCCCAGGCTTGCCAACACTGGCAGGCAGCAACAGCTCCCTGGGGCTTCAGGCAGGACTTTCCACTGGTCCTGCTCACGGGCGCTGCCAGGCCGGGCCTGAGATTTTCTGCACCAGAGCTGCAGCTCGGCCACGCAGGCTGGCTCCAGCCTCGCTGCGTGCGGCAGCGATCCGCTTTTGGAGACACGCAAGGCAACATGGCGAGCCGTGCCCTTCTTGGCTCTGTGGCTCCCAGCCAACGCTGCAGACCTGAGCTGGGCCCACGGGAGTGGTGTGCAACTCCAGGGACAAATGCACCAGAGACACAACCCGGGTGGTCGCCGGGAAGCAGGCGCCTGCTTTGGCCCTGGGTTGCCAAGCAGGCAGGGGAAGGCGCCCTGGCGTGGGGCGCTCCTGGCACATACGGGCTGCCTGCACCCAGGGCCCTCGCGGGAACAGCCCCCCCTGTTTGTCTGCCTTGGCAAATATGCATTTGCCCCCCCGCCCCACCCCATATCTTGCTTATTGATGCCTTTGTTTCAGGCAGCTGTTTGCTTTTCAAAATGAAATGCCCGAAGCAGTGGAATCCAGCAAGTTAGCACAGAACGCTTCAAAACAGCAGTCATAAAAACAACAGGTTTGGCCTGTCAAGACCAGAAAAGAACCGCACCCTCATAAAACCCATATTGGCTCGAGCTGTGATTAAAACCGTTCAATAGAAAACCCGCATCAGGGCCCAGGGCAGGAGGAGAGCAAAATGAGCGCAACGAGGCCTAAGGGTCAAATGGCACTGCCGGCCCAAGAGAGAGCGTGCGACTCGCTTTCTCTGGCTTCTTTTACTCTCAAGTGAGCGCGGGGCCCCGATCAGAGCCTCCGCACCCAAGCTGCTTTGTTTCCCAAAATTCACCCCCCCCATCACAGACACACATGCGGGGGCTAAAAAAAGCAAAGCGCCTCTTCTGCCCCCCCCCCCCCGTGCGCCAGCCAAGGCCTCCCTCTGCTTTCCTAACCTTTGACTCCGTTGGAGCAGTTTGTTGCCTTCTGGTGTCTGTTTGATGTCATGTGTCATTGTGGGTCATCTGTCCTGGCAAACAGCTGAGAAGATGTTTGAAAAGGGCTGTTCCCAGGATGGCCAACCCCACACGGGCCCCAGGACAGCCACCCGCCTGGGCCTGGGGAGAGTGCCAGGGGCTCAGGGCACAGTTTGCTTTTGCAGCTTGCGGCAGGGATGGGAGCGACGGGAGGAGCCAAGCCGGGGACACAGCTTCTGCTCAGGGCAGGGCTTGGCGAGGGACGGGGCCATCAGGAGTGTCGGGCCCTTGCTCCGTCTCACCCAGCGTTGCCGACAAGGGCCAGCACCAGGTGCTCCCTGGAGCCGGTTGGGTTCTTTCCATCCAGCTGTGCCTGGGACTGAGCAGAGCTGCCTGGTGCGCCAGTGGGGCATGTCCGCTCCTAGTGCAGGAGCACCCGGGCCCACACCAGCCTCCTCCACCTTTGCCCAAGTCGACTGCAGCCTCCCGCTGGGGTTTCAGACGGAGTGGGGTGCGATCAGGACAGGAAAGCCGCTGTGGCATGTTGGTTGGGGTGCTGGAGCAGGATCGGGGAGGTCTGCCTTCCAGCCCCCGCTCGGCCATGACGCCCCCGGGTGCCTTTGGGCTGACCCTGACCGCCAGCCCAGCCCGCCTCACACGGCGGTTGCTGCATGGTGGCACTGCTTTGAAGACGCGAACTGGTGATCATCGGGCAGGACTTTGGAAAAGCTCCTACCGGCTGCTGTGAGCACCATATCGTACGGTGGCCTTTGAGAAACACGATGCCAGCTAGCAATGCGCTGGCAGTGATTGGTAGCATAGTTGTCCCCGTAAAATTGCCAGGTCTTCCATGAGTTTCTCTCTAAGTGAAAGCTCCTCTGCTCCGAGATCTCGCTGTCCCCTGGCTTGGGCGGGGGCGCGGCGGTCTCTGAATGGAGCAAGCGAGCGGGACTGGGAGAGTCCATGGCAGGAGAGCCTGGATGGTGTGAGCAGGAGGCAGGCGGGCACACTCCGGCTCTGGAAGCCCAGTGTGGAATATGTGCAGCCAACCCAGATTTTCCAGTCTGTAAATGGGAGTTAGTCCAATCCGGAGCTGCTGGAACTGGAGTAAAGAGCAACTCCCTCCACGCACCCCTGGGGCCCTCGCCACAGCAAACCAAACTGGGCTGTCTAGTATATTTCTGTAAACTGGGTTAATTACAGTTGCTGTTTTAATGACCAGTCTCCTCCATGGTAGAACTAGTGTTGCCTTTGCTCACATGAAATGAGACTTGGGGTGGCACAAGTCTGGCCTCACTCCCCTTTGGATCACTGTCCTGTTGGGTCTGTCGCTCAGCCCACAAGGAATATCAGCACCCTGAAAGTGCTTGGCCACCTGTCCGGCTTGCTGTGCGCAAGAGTGCCCTCTGAGGTCCCCAAGAAGCACGTGTCCCTGGCACAGCATGCCCAATGTCAGCGCACGGAAACATGGGGGGCAGTGCCCCCCAGAATCTCCTGCGGAGATCCTGCAAGGACCAGTGCATGGATTGCACCCTGCAGCTGGTGCTGCAACTTGAGTGGTAAAATGTTTTGGGATCCCCTGCTAGGAAGGAAGGAAGGAAGGAAGGAAGGAAGGAAGGAAGGAAGGAAGGAAGGAGCAAAGACTTACTATCAGTATGAATGTTCCCAGGAATTCTGCGAGAGCTTCCTTCAGCAAGTTGCTCTTGAGGGCAAATTTGTCTTTCAAACTCCGCTCTGCTTTCTTGGTCATTTTGGCGGCAGCCGTTTCCTTGGTGTCTCTGGCTGGCAAAGGGCAGCTGTAAAATTTACTCTGCAATCTTCTCTTGCCTTTCCTGAACTTTGACACTCCTCCTAATATGTTGAAATACGAGCATCTGAGAGCCCCAACCCAGCCCGCGGAATCATCTGACTATCGCTGCAATCTATGGAGCCCACTTTGCATTCTCTGCCCGTGCATTGTGAGTTTCCGTCATGTGCCTCCTTTTCTCGGCATTCATTCGCGTCACTGGCACTATTTATATCAGGCAGCCAAGTTGATGTTGAGAAGCCACATCCAGGAGCCACCGGTTCTTTTCCTCCCAATTTCTTGCTGGCTGGCTTAATCACCACTTAATTGTCCCGCATACGCACCTGGGCTATCCAGCAAGAGGAGTCAGGAAAGCCCGTCTGATCGGAACTGACAGCTGTAACAGCTCCTGGGTGGTGCCAAACGGCCTGCAGGGACGGTTTCCTGGGGATGGCTGCCAAGCGCATCGAGGCCAGGTCAGAAGAGTGCCGCCTGAGCAGGTGAGAGAAGGCACGAGCCCTGCTTAGAGGAGTGTGTTCTGCCTGCTCCCAACGGCCCCATGCCCAGGAGGGTCCGGGACACGGCAGACGAGGGGCTCGCTTGGCCAGTCTGCTGTCCAGCCCCTTGGTGCGCCCGGCGAAGAGCCCCTCTGCCTCCGCCTGGCGGTCTGGTCCTCCATCCCCTTCCCCGAGTCCAACCAGCTGCACCGGGAAGCGCAGAGGTGGGGGCGCAGCTGCTGCGAGCTCAGACGTGGAGGGGTGCTGCCTTGACGCTGAAGGCTCCGCTGGGGTCACGGGGGCCCCTCCTGATGGGCCTCCCTTTCAAGGCCCTCCAGCCGGTGGCCAGCATGCAGCGTGCAGAGCCATGGGCCCCCTTGCATTGCACGTTGCGCAAGGACGCCTGACTTTGTCCTGAACCGCCCGCTGGCCGTGGAACGAGGATGATCCCGAGTTCTGGGGAAGGGAGGGACAACCGAGTGGACCAAAGTCTCCCTTGAGCTTCAAGTGGGAAGCAGAACCTGGACATCCTGGGTCCCGGCCTGCTTCTCTCACCACTAGGCCACACTGTCTGTCTGGGGCTCTGGACCTAGCCTGGGTTACCAGGGATAGAGGGCCAGGTCACTGTGGGAAAGGGCCTCTTCCAGCCACCTCCCTCACTCCAAGGGAGCACGTTCACCAGATAGGCACTGGATTCTAGGCATACTTTCCAGAGCTGGCTTCCCGCTTCCCCCACAAATGCACATTCCACCTTCCAGGGAAATGCCTCTGGGCAGGCATGTGACAAGGCCTGTGCAGGGGAAGAACTATTTTCTCTTGAGGAAGCCTTCTGTGATTGCCCACTGATGCCACGCCATGCGGAAGATGCAAGAGAGGAACCCAGTCACCCTCAAAGAGCCTTGCGGCTTTTTAATGCACCCGCAGTATCCTTTACTGCTGCTTTTCTGCGTGTGGCAACATCCAGCAAAACATTGGTGATTTACGGTCCCCAGGAAGCATGCTGAAGGGCACAGGACTGGGGACCGTCTGTGGCATCCCCTCGGATGTGGGACCAGCCCTCCCGAAGCCACAGGGCCATCCTGGCCCACCGGTCCTCTCAGGCCTCGGAGCTTGCTGCTCGGAAGAGGGCCGCTCGGCCAGGGGCCTACTGCTGACCTCAGCCTTTCCCGCGCACTGGAAGAGCAGAGCGGGATCGCTCCCCCATCCACCCCGGAACCTCCAGGGCTCTCACCCCACAAGCCGACAATCTCCATGCCTTCGCTCAGGCTCCATATTCATTAAGCCCTAATGACTCTATTAATTGAATATGTAAGTTTGCCTAATTAGACACAAGACTTATTTCTTTGGTTTAAAGGGTAAAAATAAAAAATTTAAGCAGGCGAACGAGCTCGAGCATTTAGCGATGATGAATGGGAACTGGGGAAGTGCAATATTCCAATATGAGTGTTGTTAATGGCATCCGTTCATTAGGCGATCTACATTAGTGGAAAGGTCAGTCCGTTTTAGGACTTGATGCATTTCTTAGGCAGTAAATTTAAAACGGGGGTGGGTGTGTCGTGGCAGGGAGGAAGAGCTGAGCACGGAGAACGTGGCCTTGGGTTGCTTGTCAGGCCGGGCCGGAGTTTCCCAAGCAGTGCCTGGCCGGAGCAGGCACACCCCACGGAGCATCCTGTGGGGAAGGGCTTCCCTGATGCCATGGGCCACCCATGTGGGGCCTTGAGGCGATGCGGACAGGCCTCCGGACCCCTGGAACGGCTGCCTCGCGAGGTCCGACTGGATCCACCCAAACCCTTTGTGCAGGATGCAGATGCTAAGAGGGCCCTGCTTTTGGAAATGGCATGCAAGCCGGGAGCTGATTTTTCCACGCAGGGGACAATTTCCTGCTTCTTTGTGGTGTGGCGGTGGGTGTCTGTGGGGGTGGGGTGTCCACTGAACAGTAATTGGATTCCCAGCGATCGTTGGAAAAGCACACCTTGGGCAGAACCCGGACGGGAGGCTAAGCATGTGGGCGTTTGCTCTGCAAGCAAAACCAGCCGCGTCTTCTGTCACAGGAATGCCTGGACACCCCCGGCCGGGAGGGGACATCCAATTTCAGCCGAAGGGCTGTTGTGGGACTGGGGGGCCCTTCCTCATGCGGGGAGTGGAGGATGCCTCCAGCAATCCGCTCAGCAGCCCAGGATCCAAGTGTTGCTCAGGCCGGACAGAAGTGTGTCCACCAAAAGGGAAAGGTGGGGCAGCGCAGACGATCGCAGCCTTTCTGCTTCGCGCCTTGATTCTTCCTGAGTTTGCAGACATTTTAAAAATGGCCATGCTGGTCAAGCCCCTCATCTGGATTCCACAGGAATGGGGGGGGGGTGCCCTGGGGAGGGGGGTGCAGCAGCCCAGTCCCTCTGTAATCATAGCTCTGTTTATTTATGTATTTTGGCTCATGGCCACCGGTGGGACTGTCCCCTCCTTCCGATCCACTCGCGAAGCATCTTTGGGAGCGCCTCCTCCACACATCGGGGGCCAGTTCCGCCCTGTGTGAAGAATCCCCTTTTGGGCCTGTCCTGGACTGACTGCCAGTTTCTTCTTCGGCCAGTTTGTTTCTTCTTTCCTGCTCGACTCCAGGATGAGGAAGGAGGCGAGTTCTCCCCATCTGCTCTCCCCAGGCCAGGCCTCCCTGACGCTCCTCAGCTTCCTCCCCTGCCACCCACGTGCCTTGCAGGGCCTGACGTCACCTGCCAGCCCGGGCATGCCGCCTCCTGGGCCTGTCCCTGCCGGCCTCGTGTGCCCCCTGGGTGTGCATGCAGGCGGGCCGTGGCAGGGTTCAGAAGCCACTGCTTTGTCCACAGGAAGCCTGGCTCAGCCCCAGCCTTCTCGGGTGGGGGGGGCGAGAAAGGCCCTGCTCGGATTATGCCGGAGGAAGCCCCCTCACCCCTTTGTCCACCCGGCCCAGTGTGCCCTTCCTGGACGCAAGCAGCAGCGTGTGGTTCTGCTCCCTGCACCTCGGAAGCTGCCCGTACGCAGGGCTGGCCACAGAGGCAAGTGACTCTCCCGCCTCCGGAGAGGCCTCTTCATTCCTGCGCCAGGATCCCTTCTGCCTGGAGCTGGGACCTTCTCCATGCAGCCTTGCTCCACGCTGGGCCCTGAGTCCCCCCCCCCCCCAGAGCCTTTGCAAAGCTGCTGCCTGCCTGGGTAGCCTGTGCCAACTCAGCTCCACCAGCGCTCAGGCCTTGGGCAGCCTGCTCTGGGCAGCAGCTGCGTCGTGCAGAGGCGGGGGACTCCATCCACGCCGGCGGGCGGTCCAGAGGAGCACCGTGCTGGCTGAAGTGCCGTTTGGGGGGCCACCGCTCTCGCCTCGCTCCACCTGGGGATTGTTTCGCAGCCACCCCAAAGCCGATAAATTGCCGGGGCTTCCCCACCCCGACCGGCTCTCAAATCATCCTCGGGCTCAGAGGCATTTAAAGGATGGCTTCAATTAACCCAGGTAGTGGGGCCGGGTGGAGGGCGAAGCTCGAATCCATGATTTATCCCCGCACTAAAATTAAAACACAAGTATCTGTTGAAGAACGTTTGCTGCCAATGTGACGAGTAATGAGAGTGCCAAGTAATTAATGAGGGACATCGAAGGCTAAAGCACTTGAGGCACAATGGAACATGAGAATTATCTGGCCTTAGCAGATGGATGCCGCAGCTCCATTTTACGCCCAGCAGCCTTCTCCTGCAGCGGGTCCCCCGTGCCTGCTGCTGAAAGATAGACTGCCTCTGAACTGGGAGGTTCCACTGAACCTCTTCGCCATTGAACCGCTAACTCTTCACCAGCGATAAAACCGCCTTCTCAGGGGTTTGTCCAATCCTTCCTGCAAAGGCTTCTGAACCAGTGGCCATCTCTGTATCATATGCTGGTGTGTTTCCAAGGGCAAGAGGAGGTGGACAAGGGGCTGGGCTGTGATGCCGTTGTGGGGAGGTACAGCTGATCTGACACGAGTGCTTTTCCAGGTTCCTAGTCCATTGGAAATACCAGCCACTGACTTGGAGAGAGTCCGTCAGAGGGGGGAATGCAAAGCTCCGGCAGCTGCCAGGCCATGAAGCCGGACTATGGACTTCGCCCCTAAATAAAAGACGTAAACGAACTCTCATCGATTCAGGGTGACAACATCCAGGAGGGATTCTGCAGCAGGCCAGGTGGGTCTCTCTGACTTCGGGCCACTGCCTTTCTGTCCACAACCAAAGTTGTGTTGCTCGGTCAGTTCAAGGACAGATGGACAGACAAGCCTGGCTGGAAGGGCCGGGCTTAGCCTTCAGGCGAGGAAGGACAAGCCCAGCGGCACCCGTTTTGCAGGAACCAGCCCTGTTGCTCCCCAGCAGACTCACCACTGTCCTCCAGAAGAGGCAGTCCCAGGAGGGACGGCCTGAATGGCCAGCCTGCCCCATAGGACGCTCCTTCAGCTCTCCCAGTGGTGTAGCGGGGGCAGGACACGGGTCCGGGAGGGCCCCAAACTGAGCAAGGCAGGCAAAGGGAGGTCGTCTTGGAGGTCGGTGAGGAAATATCCGCCCCCGCTTTCCAAAGCAGAGCCCAAAATTATGTGAGACCCCACCGCGCTCCCCCGTCCTGGGCCATCTGGGGCAATACAAGAAAATACCGAGCGGAGTGCCGCACAGGTCATCAGCGCAAACGTCTCCGGGCTCGCGGAGAGCAGCCGCCTCGCGGTGTCTTCGGAACAAATGGGAGTTTCTGCAACTTTTCCAGGGCAGCCCCGCATAGGCTGCCCTGCTCATTTCCACGGGACGTCCTGCAGGACTCCGCGTGGATTTTACCTGGTGGGAGGCGTTGCATTTTCTGCCTCAAGCCCCCTCAGAACTGCCCTTTCCACAGGGCCCCAAGGTTTGGGTTTATCAAGGGGGAAAGGGTAGGCAGAGCGCTGTGCCGCACTTTCACAAAGCTTTGTCATGTCCTCCCTTGTGGTACAGCCTTGCGCACGGTTGCAAAGGAATACATCCCAGCCGGTTTAATAGGATGCAGGCCGTGTGCAGCTGAGCGAGAGGTCTGCAGCGGGATCTTCCCCAACCTGGCGCTCCCCTCCAGATGCAGCGAAGGTTCTTTAGGGCGCCCCTTGGCACATCTGGGGAGGCAAAGGGGCTTCTCCCCTGGCTGCAGCGGGCTCTGACCTTTGGTCTGTGCGAAGGTACAAAGGCGCGGCCGCGGTCGCTTCGCCTCCCAGCGGCGGAGGCCCGCTTCTCCGGAAGCAGAGAGTGGGGAGGCACAGCGGGAACGCACGGGACGGCCGCGGGGACCCAGGCGGCACCCGAGCGGCCCGTCCGCGACTGCTCCCGCGCGGAGAGCTGCCTGCAGCGCCCGCGCGCCCCAGCAGGTGGCGCCAGCTGCGCGGACGGTGCCTCCCCGCCGCCGCTCCCTCGGAGGCGCGCCCCCGCTCGGGCCGCGCTGGCGCTGGTCCGCGAGGACTAGCCCCTTGGGCGCGAGTGGCAGGATAGCGCGCGCTGCTGGCTCGCGCGTTGAGCGTCCACCCGGCGGGAGTGGCCCGCGGACGGCTTCCTCGGCGGCAGTTCCTCCCGGGAGCCCGAGTGGTGGCTGGCGGGCTGGGGGCACCCGCTGGCAGCCCCGTGCGGAGGGAGCGCGCGGCCTGCCTGCCCTTTCCAGGCTGTCCGAGGAGAGCTCCGGTCGAGAGCAGGATTTAGGGGCGCGATGGGGCGCAGCGGCCTCCGCCTTCGGGGCGCGCTGGGCGAGCGGGGGAGACGGGCTGTGCGGGCCGCGGGCAACAGCCCACGGCGCCCGTCCCATCGCAGCCCCCGGGCCGCTCGGCAGCCCGCCGTGCTCGGGCTGTGCGTGTCCTCGCGGTGGGCACGGTCCAGCCGCGGCGACGCCCTCGGGCGGGCTGGGTAGCGGGCGTCCCGGGGCAGTTGGACGCCCGCAGCGTGGGGCGCCGCGCAAAAGCTGCCTGCGGGGTCGCCGGACCTTTGCCCGCGCGCCGTCGGGCCCGCGGCCAGCTCGCCCCCCGCGGGGGCTCCTCGGCTCAAGGCGTGCCGTTCATGCCCCGGTTCCTCGCGGGGCTTTCAAACCTGGCAGCTTCTGCGCGCCGGGGAGCCCCGTTCACTCGCCAAGCGGATCGTGCCCCGGAAGCGCGCGCCTTGGGGGCTGGGCGTGCCCGCAGCAGGTGTCCCGCCGCGCCCCCGGCTCGGGGCTCGGCCTGTTCCGAGGCAGACCCCGCGCTGCGAAGGGCCCCGATCCGCGCGGCGCCGCCTCAGCAGGCCTCGGGGGCAGCCTTGGGCGCCCGGCGCCGCGAGCTCTCGGCGCTGTCTGCGAACCCGCCTGATCTCCGGGAGCGCGAAGCGGCTTCGCTGCGGGCTCGGATTCCGGACTGCCCCTTCTGTGCGCGCAGAGCACGCGGCGGCGGGGGGGGGGTGCGTTCCAACCCCTCCTTTGGACGGGCATCTGCGCTGCTGCTGGGTTTACTCGTGTGTCCCCCGGGGGGCCGGGACCCCACGGGCTGCCCCAGAGCAACTCTGCCTGCCTCCCCTTTCGCAGAGCTACGCGCCCAACTCATCCTACAGGCTGTGTGTGAGGGGGGGGGCAGTGTTCTGCTCGCCCTTCCTCTTCCCCCAGCGAGCCGTCTGGGGTCCTGTCCTGGCGGCCGCAGAGCGCAGCACTCCCCGAACCGCAGTGCAGGGTGTGCGCGCCCGCGCCCGCGCGGCCTTCCGGAGCGTCCCCGCTGGAGTCGCTCGCGCGCTTGGCCTGGCCCGGCCCGGCCCGGCCCGCGGAGGCAGCCCCGGGCCCGCCGCGCAGGGAGGCGAATGGGCGGGTTGGCAGCCGCGCCGCAGCCCGGAGGCATCGGGGTTGGAGAGGGCCCTGGCGCGGAGGTGTTGCCACCGCGGCCCTGGGCCCGGCGCCCTTTCCTGGGGGCGAAGCAGCGCGCCCGTCCCATGGCTGGCTCCGCGCGCTGCGGGCCGGATTTGTGCGGGGCGCGCGTCCTCCCAGACGTGCTGGCTCACTGCCCCCATTTTACAGATGAGGAGACTGAGGCTGCCGTCCCCAGACCCGCGCTGGAGACGGCCTGTGGCCCGGGTTTCCGAGGAGCAAGCCGTGCCTCTCTGGGAGAGTCATCGCAGCCCCTGCGCTGGCGATGCCCTCGCGCCCCAGTGAGGAGGGGAGAGGCTCTAAGAGAGAGTTTGGGCCCCCCCCCCCCCGCGGCATCACTTTCTGGACGAAGCGCCCCTGGGCTGCTCCAGGCGGGCCTCTCCCCTCGGGGACTCGCTCAGAAACTGCCGCCTCGCGCTGCGCTCCCTGCGCTGCCTCGGGACCGGGGTGCGAATTCTCCCGCGATTCTGGCCAGGAAGGCCTCCCTCGCCCGGCCCTCTCCGTGCCCCCTCCCGCCCCCTCCCCTGCCTTCTCGCTCATCGACCCAGCCAAAGGGGGTGCCGGGAGAGCCTCCCCCGCGGGCGGGCGGACAGGCAGGCAGAGCGCCCGCGCCCCGTGCCTGCCCGCCTGGACGCAGCCGGGGGCTGCGAGGGGGCGGGCTTGGCCGCCCGCCAGGAGGACCTGCCGCTGCCCCGGCCCCCCAGCTGGGCCGGGGGCTCCTCAAAGGGGACCCCGCGCCATTGTCCTGCGAGGCAGGCTGGGCCAGCCTCCCTGGCCCTGCCCTCGCGGCCAATAAGAGGAGGCTGCCTGGACACCTGCCTATATACGGGGACGCGGCCAAATCATCGCGCGGATCTTGGGGAGAGAGGGAAAGAGCCGGCCAGCGCCTGTCCGCCCGCCTCGGGTCAGAGAAGTGGGGACGCCTTCGCTGCGGCAGAGCTCCCGCGGAGATGACTTCCAGCAAGATCGAGATGCCTGGGGGCGTGAAGGCGGACCCGGCGGCGCTGATGGCTTCCCTGCAGCTGCTGCCCTCGCCCACCCTCAACCTGGAGATCAAATACACCAAGGTGAGTGCTGCTCCTCGCCGCTGCCCGGGCACACGCTCGAGGAGACCAGAGCTGCCCGCTCTCCGCTGGGAAGCGCGCTTTGCTCGCCCCCGAGGAGAGACCGGTCCCTGCCCCGCCGAAAGAGCGTCGCCAGACCCCGGACGCGCGCAGCGCACGCTTCCTTTGCGCAGAGGGGGAAATCCACGGGGAAGCCGACCTGCGCGGGAGCCTTCCCAGGACCGAGCGTGCCGTGTCGTCTGTCTGACACTTTAACCCACTGATCAGTCGCTTCTTCCCAGGAAAGGCGCTTTCCCCAGCTGTGCCCGAGCCGCGTCCGGGGAAGGTGTTGCCTGTCTCTTGTTACGTGTTACTGAAATTCGCAAAAAGGTGTTCACGTTTGTTAAAAGTGGTGTGTGCCGTTCCAGGGCCACTTCCTTCGCAATTCTTGTAGATTTCATCCAGCCGAGTAGTTGCAGCTTTGAGAAGGGGGTTCTCTTGGCTGATTTTCTGGGGAGGCAAACCTCATCCAGAAGGAACCCTGTTAGAAAATGCTCTTTTACTTGGAAGCATGAACGGCAGGCAGTTGCGTGTGAATTCCGCCAGTGCTCGGGGCGGGCGGCATCTCCCCTGGACCGAGATATGAATGTTTTCCCCGCGTCTGATTCTGCTCTGCAAACGTCGGCGAGTCGCGCTATCCAGAAATGACACCGCAGCCCGAGAAAGGCGTGGTTCATTTTCCAGCTGTGAATTTCTGGTTCTGTTATTAAAATACTTTGGGCACGATCCTGTGGGGAGCTCCCCGACAGGATCCCCACTGAGATGAATGCGGACAGTGGCACAGGGGCTTGTTCAAGGCATCTTCTCGTTCTCCTAATTTTGGTCCCACGGTGCTTTGAAAAGGACATTAGATATCAGGGTTGCAAAAATGACACCATTTTTTTAAAAGAAAGTACAAAAAGTACTAAAGCAGGTAAATGTACGCTAGGTAAAGAAATGCCACGGATACAAGCAATTTATTTATTTCATTTAGATACTGCCCAATAGCCGAGGCTCTCTGCTTTACTTAAAAAACAAAAAACAAAAACACGCTACTCCAAACTCTGTTTTAATTTTTATGGGTGTTCCCAATTTTTAATTCAAAATTGCGGGAACCCCTTAATAACCCATATCAAAATGCAGTAGCCCTAGAATGGTTTGCAGATAATGAAAATACGTGAGCTGTTTAAACATCGGGAGAAAAATGGATGCATCCCGGATTTCTTGTGTGGCATTTCCTTGCCGGTAGAAAATGGGGAACACCTTGCGCAAGGTAAGGCTTGTTGCCCAGGGTCCGCGTGGGCAGAAACCACCGAGATTACGCTATTTACGTTCTCATTGGTTTCAATGGGAGAAAATTAAGTTGGGGGGGAGCACTCAAGTGGGTGGGAAACAAAGGGCTGTGCAAATCCCTTCCTTCGGCCGGTCCCGCTCCCCGCAGCCTCGCACTGCAGACTCGCTGCTTCCCAGTTGGGCGGCCCCCCCACGGAGCAAACGCCCCCCAAGATCCCGCCGCCGCCCTCCGATTCCTTCGCCGCCCTCTGATTCCATCGCATCCTCCTCTTCGGTCGGTACCAGTAATGCCGAAAGGGGCTCCGCGTGGGCTGGACGGATTTGCTGGTGGTCGAGGCACATCCTCGTCCTGGTGGCCGGTCCTTGGAAGGGCCTGCCGGATGTTGCAAAGCGTCCCCCGCGGTTCCTGGAAGCGGCAAGGTTTCTCCAGCCCGGGGACAGCCGAGGATCAGAGGGGCAGCTCGGCCAGGGCGAACGGGGCAGATTGGGCTGGGCACCTGCGCAGCGCGATCCTTTGCTGCTTTGCCCGGCAGGAAGTCACCCCGACTTTCTGGGGGCTTCCCCCGCCCCCATCGGGTTAGCCCTGCGGCCTTACGCTGCGCGAGGGTTCTCGGGGCTGCGGCCCGCGGTCTCTGCTGCCTTTTCCTTCCGTGCGGGGGCCCGGGGCCTGCTCCCGCGACGTGGCGCACGCCGCCGCCTGGGACCCTGTCCGAGGACCAGGCGATCCGGGCTCCAGTCCGTCACCGGGCGCCCTCGGATGGGGATGCTGTGCGCAACGCGCCGCTCCGTGGAGAGCGGGCGGTGGATGGAGGACGCATGGCGGGAGGGGTGTGCGGGGCGAGGCGGGAGGGGCGCAGGGGCAGGATGGGGCAGAAGGCTTGTCCCCCAAAGCGCCTCGATAAGAGAGTGGGCAGCTGCGCGAGACCCGCCGCAGCCCAGGCCCCTCGATGGGAACCGCGGTCCCCACCGCGTTCCTCTGCACAGCCGTCGCTCGCGGGTTTCCCCCGCTGCCTCCCAGGCATTCTGCAACGAGCCGACGGGGCTGCCTTCCGGAGAGCGCGGTGCGGGGTGCGGTGCGCTGCGGTGCGGTGCGGATGGAAGGCCCAGCCTTGCCCTGGTGGGTCCCCCCGTTGGCCGGAGCCCCCCCTCGCAACCCCCACCCTCCCTTTCCCCCGCCCGCTGTCTCTCCGCAGGCGAGACGAGTGATTTATGGCTAAGTGCAGCCCCGAATTGGGTGTTCGGGCTCCGGCCGACTTTTATCCATGATCCACCTTCCCACTTATTGGAAAGAAAAACAGAAGGAGAAACGATGGCCTGGCACCGGCTTCCTTCGGTCCATGGGGTCACTCCTCTCCCTCCCGTGGCAACTTTTGTAAACAAAGGGGAACGCTTCATGTCCAGAAGGGTCCTGGATGGGGGGAGGAGGTATCCAGCATCCCGGGGGTTTGCCGCACGCCCCCTGCCCCTCTCCTTCCCAGGAGCGCGGGAGCCGCTTGGGATGCAGCCTCCCTCTTGCTCAGGATGCAGCGCAACTTCGCCACTTCCAGCTGGCGCGAGTCGCAGGGCTGCTGCCAGCCCGAGATGAACAGAGGGGCTGTGGCAGCTGTGCCAGCCGGGCGGGGGTGTTCAGGGGGCCCTCTCATGGGACGAGGCGAGGGGGCCGCCTCACGCGTGAGATTTTGAGCATCGGGAAGGAGCTGGAGAGAAATTTGACACCGGGCACAGCTTCCGATCCTTTCCAAAGCACTTTTCTCGCCTCTCTGGAACTCACGATTCCACCAGCCGCACGTGGAAATGCCCGTTTCTCCATAACATCCCAAGTCTAAGATGGGGGGGGGGGGGGGGGGTGCTGGCAGGGGGGAAGGTTCAGGAAATATTTTGCTCGTTCTGCAAGCTGTTTACATAGCCAGGAGGTCTGCATTAAATAAATCCAGCATGTTCGAATGCGCACTGAAGGAAAGCAATCCATGGCAGTGCATCAATCGGCTTGCATGGGGAACGCTGGCTGGTGCCGCGGGGTGGGGAGCGCCGCACGGGCCCCCAGTGCCGCTGCAGCCCCGCATCTTCCCACCACGCACGCCTTCAACCCGGCTTGCCTTTGAGGAAGCTGCAGTATTATCGCAAACATTTTCCTGGTCCAGGGAAGGGGAACTGCAGCAGAGGCAGATAGCACCAAGTGTTGACAGCGGGAGGCCTGGGAGGCCCTGGAGAAGCCCCCCCCCCCCCCCGCCCCACTGCCTCACAGGGTCTGTGTGTGTTCCGCCCATTCAGGAGCAGCAGCCCGGCTGCTGGGGGAATCCTCCAGGGCTGGATCGGCCCTGAATGCTGCAGTGGGAGCCCTGGCCCAGAGTGCCCCTGCCGGCCGCAGCCTCTGTGCGAGGTGCCCGCACTGATCAATGCGGGGTTTGCGCCTGGGCACAATTGCTAGGAAATGGATCCCAAGGATGCTGGTTGATCTGCTCTTCCTTCCGGTGTGCCGTCAGGAATTGATTTCATTGAGCTGTGCTTGCTTGGAAGGGGAGTCCACACAAGCTGGGACCCGGGAAGAGGCCTGGGCAGGGGCCTCTCCACCCATGGCCAGTTAGATCCCTGGGGACTCAGGGAGAATCGAGTGATCCCCGCAAGGTCCAAGATGCCAGCAGGGGGAGGTTGGTGCTGAGTGCGAAAGGGCTGTGGCGGGCGCCGTCAGGCCTGGCTTGACTTCCCAAGCGAGCCGCACAATCCCGGCAGGGAGCAGCCGTGTTCTGGTGGAGCAGCAAGGGCTGTGGAAGGTCCTTTGCGAGGCCACCAGGAACCCAGGATTCCTCATGGCTGCACGGGAATGGAGTGTCGTGCCCCAGAATCCCCTGGGGTGTGGCAAAATGGCAGCTGCGGTGTGCCACTGGTCATGCAGGGCTGCTTGTGCTCGGCCCTGGCTGGGCAGTCCCGCAGAGGCTTAGCTTGACACTCCGGAAGCAGGTTCCTCGGGTGTCCCTGTGGGTGCTTTGCACTGCTCGCCCTGTGGGGGGACTGCGGCAGGGCAGCGGGGGCTGCCAGCACTGGGCTGGCTCCCTCCGCATCCAGCCCTGGACTGGGAGCTCCTCTCTGCTCGTTCCCTTCTTTCCTCCCTTTTGGCTGGCCCTTTGAAACTGCAAGACGATGCTGGCTGTTTAAAGCAGAGGCATTCAGGCCCGGCAGCAATCAGCCCCTGCACCACCTGCAGGGCAGCCTCAGTGGCACGTTTAGGGGGCTGCTTCCCCCTCCCTCCCTCCCTCCCTGCCTCCCTGCAGGCTTCCTGTTGGAGCCACTGCAAATGTGCCAGTCCAGGCCGCCCGATCCAGCCGCAGGGCGCAGCACACGCTCTTGCGATCCCAAACCTGGCTGAAAACAAGCCTTCATTTTGAAGTCAGTTTAAACAAACCAAAGCCATTTGCCGCAGATAAATTCTGCCTGGATTGGGAAGCTTTTGCTGGCCCCAGTAAGTGGCCTTCTAAAGCTTGCGATCTGTCAGCAGGCTTAGCACATTTTTATTGCGAAGAAGTAACGAGATGCAATCGCACCTGCAGGCCCATGCAAGGCTCCCTGGGATGGGGCTGCCCTGGAGCCGAGGAAGCGAGGAGCTGCCCCTGCAGAGCTGGCCGTCGGGCACGCTCCGGCCGGCACAGCTCGGCAGCCACACTCCCTGGACTTGGGGCACGAGGAGCATCAGCACAGCCTGCCCGGGGTTCTGGCTGGGCCCGGTGGGGCTCCGGCCGCACAGTCGCCTTCCGTTGGCGGCCCTCCCGAGCCTCTCGCCACTTCCTCCATCCTTCTGCTTACTAGAGGGATCTGCTTAGGATGCGAAGGGGGGGAGCCTCCGTCTGGAAGCGCCTCCGTGCGGCTCAGATAAACAGCCCAGCCCAGAAAGACAAAGTGGTGCCGTGAATGGGGAGGCGATGCTGGGGAGCCTCGGGACGAGCTGGCGGGGCTGCGCAAAGGCGAGAGGCTCCGCTCTCCCCCCGCACTCGCCTCTTTCTCCCGGCTGTATAAACTCCATATAAACACTTCCAGGGGAGCTGGCGGAATTGTAAGCACAAGCTGGTGGTCGGGGGCGTGCGTGGCTTCCCGTGGGCAGAAGTGCGAGGGGGGGAGAGGGAGAGAAGGATTAAAAGGGGGTGTTGGCGCGACACCCCCCACTTCCGAAGGAGGGGCCCCGGGGCCTCAGTGTGCCAGGCAAGGCTGTGTGCCTGGCATGCGCCTTCGCAGCTGTATCTCCTCCTGGCATGGGGCAGGGATCTTTCCCAGGGTGGCCCTGCCCCCAGGCAAAGCCCCGTGCTGCCAAGGGCACCTTCGGCCCAAGAGATGCGCACCTGGTTGCAGAGCTGGGCCCGGCTGTGTGTGGCTCGCGCCCCTCGCAGAGGCTGGGGACACACTCAAGAGCGTGGGGAGCTTTGCCACAGGACACCAGGGCAGCGTGGCCCAGGCAGCGTGGCACTCCTGCCTCGTGCTGGCCAGCCAGGGCGGGCAGGAGCGGCAGCTGTAATAGCCGCAGGAGCACGAGCACCGAGCACCGCCCTGCACAAAAGAGGGTGAGGGGAGGAGGCGTGCGCCGCACAACCCCACCTCGGCTTGCAGGTGGCCAACGCAGACAGGTTGCATTTTTGTTTGGAAACAGGAGCACATTGTGTGGTTCTCCGTGCAACTCTGCTGGGTGAGGCTTAGCCTTCCGTGATGGTGGCCTCTTGTTTGCCTGGGGACCACGCCGGAATGCCGGCTCTGTCCGCTGGTCTGTATGGTGCGCTCTTGGAGGGCCTGGGAGCAAACCGGGAAAGAGGCACGTGCCTCGGGTGTCTTGCAGCAAAGAGCGCTTTGCCAGTGGCCTCATCCTGGTCACTGGCACCGCATTGCAAAGCGGGTCCCCACAGGGTTGTCGTGGTACCACAGAGGCGAGAGGGGGCTTGGCAACGCAGGCCCTCGTCCCCACTCAGCCCGGAAGCTGGCCGGCTGACTCGGAGCCAGTCGCTCACTTTCAGCCCAGCCTACCTTGCAGGGTTGTTGCGAGACTAAAACGGAGCAGGGGAGCCCTGTATGAGCCCCTTCCTTGCCAGAGGGGAAAAGGCAGCGAGAACTGCTCCTGTGCCCCCTCCTGCAGGACCCACAGTGCAGGATGCGGCCAGGGCAGCCCTGGTGGGTGGCGTCCCTCTCCTTAGGCTGGCCCCCCGGTGAACATCGGCCTGCTCGGAGAGGAGAGGGGAGCAGGGGCTGAGGCCTGCCACTGCTGCAGGTCGCTTCCGGGGTGCATTTCAGGAGAGCCTCGCTTGCGCTGGCCACTCGCTTGGGTGGTCCGCCGTCCCACAGCAGGCCTTGCCTGCCTGCCTGGCATTTCTGCACCACTCGGGTCTCGTCTCATCTTTGCACACGCGGTCCTCTCACAGCCAGAGCAGACCCCCAGGACACCCCTGCGTGCCTGCCCCTCCCTCCGGGTCCAGCTTCCTTGGCAGGAAGGACGGGGCTGCACTGCTTCCCCTTCTGGGCCCTTCGCCCCCTGCTTGGAACGGCAGCCCCCCAGGCTCGCGCGGGAGGCGTACGGAGCACGTGCTGTGGCAGAAAGAGCCCCCTCCAGGCTGCCCCCATCCACTCCCGCCCCTCCCAGCTCTGCAGGGGGAGCCACAGCAGGCGCCCAGGCCGGATGGGGGGCAGCCAGCGCGAGCCTCATGCCAGGGCTGCTCTTTCCCGTGGGGCAGGGGAGGGGCCGAGAGCGCTGGGTGCTCCCAGGGAGGCGTGAGCGGCTGGGTGGGCGTGGGAACCGCTCTCCTGTCCTGCCCGGGGCCTCTTGCAGCACCCGGCAGGGCTGGGGAAACGCGCTCTGCACGTGCTCCAGGCCGCTTCCTCCTGCTCCCCATCTGCTCCGGGTGGAAGCGGCGGCTGGGCCAAGCCCCGGGAGGCCCTCGCAAAGCAGGCCCAGTTCTCCTCCGGGCAAACGTGTCTTTGGAGCCCAGCGCTTCGCTTGATGTTTGCTTTGCAACCGAATGTCTTTGGCCTCTCCTTGCAAAAAACATCAGGATGGAGTGTGTATCAAGTTTAAAAACAACAACAACAGCCCGGCTTTCTGTCCCGCATCCTTTGAGTGTTGTTTGTCCTGGCTCGCACCGCAGAGAGAGGGTGTGTGTGAGCGCGCCTTGGTGTGCGCAAGAATGGGAGGCGTCTCTGGTTTTGTTGGGGGGCCCATGGGGCCTCGTGGAGGCTTGCCCTCCCTGCACAGACCTCCAGCTTCTTTCCTAGCTTTGGCCTGAGGAATGGCCGGGGAGGGGGGCTCACGGGGGAGGGGGCTCCCGCATTTCCTTCTGCTGGCTTGCTGATTCCGTGGACTCTAATTTCCGAACTTCATGCAGGGAGTTTCAGATTTACTTCCTTTTTAAATTAAATCCACCCTCTTGCACGGCCGCACGGCACCCCAGGGAGCAGTCAGTCATGCGCGCTGCATTCTCGCCAGCCGAAATTTCGCCATGTTGGTTGTTAACTTCAAAACAGGCCAAGGCTGCTTGAATCATCTGCCTTGGACAAAAAGAAAACAGGGCACATCTCAGGATGCCTTTCGGTCCAGCAAATTAGCATACGGCAGCACCGTGGAGAAGGAAATTAAAATGAAGCAAATAGTAAGCAGCAGATTTTTCTCATCATCCCTCAAGCTCAGATATTCGCCTGCAGCTCTGGCTTCCGGCGTGATGCTCTCCGCAGATCGAGACCTGGAGAAGTGCATCCTTCCCTTCCGACATTGTTAGGCAGGCTCTGGCAGAAGTGGGGGAGGTGACCCCCCTGCAGGTGGAAGGACGCCTGGAAGGGGAGCCACTGCCTCCCCATGCCTGCTTGTGGGCCTTGCTGCCAGCCCCTGCCCCGCCAGCCTCCTCCTCGGTGACAGTGTCTTCTCCCCATTACGGCCGCCAGCCGCTCCTCCCGCCCCTCCTCTCACCCCACTGCTCGCTTGGCAGCAAGACCCCCGGAGCAAGCTGGCTGCGGCCCCTCCTTTCCCCCTTTGCCCTAGGCCAGGCCTCCAGACTGCAGGGCCCTGCCAGGCTTGGCCCCTCAGCAGGTGTCCAGCCAGCCGCCCCGGCCTGCTGGAGCGGAGCAGAAGCCCCCTCGGCCCACCTGCTGTGCCCTCCTCCGCAGAGTGGCTCTCCAGAAGCACCGTGGGAAGCCCACCGTCGGGCCCTGGGGCCTGTGTCCCTCACAGCCAGCTCCAGGCTGTGGCCAACGTGAAGGGCAGAGGTCGGCCGCAGGTGCACGCCCCGCTGCCCCCACCCCTCACATGAGGAGGGCAGCCAAGTGGTGTGGGAGGCGGGACGCTCCGGCCCCCCTGTCAGGCCCACCTGCAGCCTCGGAGGCTGCCGCCCAGGGTCCCTTTGGCATAAGACGGCAGAAGGAACCCTGCGCCTCCGCAAGGGAGAAATGGGAGTGCTTGCCGGCCCCCTTCGCCCCTGTGTTCTGAAGCCAGCAAAATGGCACAGGGCACGGGGGGACCCCCAAGGACCCCTCTGGGGGTTTTTAGTGGAGATGCTGCCCGCAGGAGCCTCTGCCGTCCCGTCCGGCTGGGCCCATCGAGGTCCCCCGCGCCCTTTCCCGACTGCCCCGCTGGCTCCTCTTGCGGTCGTGCCTCTTGCCCCCCGCGACTCCATCTTCCAGATGCCGCCACTGGAAACACGGCCCTGATGGGCCATGCCAGCCGGCTCATATTTTACGACCTGAGACTCACATGCTCTGCAGAGAGTTCCTGATGCAGACATTTCTGTTGGAGAGGAACGGTGGAATTTCTCCCCCAACCTTTCCTGTCCTCCCTTCATAGTTTATAGCCGGGAGTAACGGGACGCCACCAAATCTTCTCCATCCGCCCCATTTCAGGAGATGCCTCTCTCTTTTTTTCTTGCTGTGAGACAATCCAGACCCCTCCGTTTTATGCTTTCAAGCTTCCCTCGTTGGTTTATAAGCTCTTGCTCTTATTTCGCTGCTTTTTGTACTGAAGCCGAAGCTCCGATTCCAGAGGAGGCGATGGCATTGGAGAGGGTTCGGAAATGGATCAAGAGCAAAAGAGCACATCCCAGTGCCATTCCAGAAAATCTCGGGGTCGTACGTCTCGGACGAAAAGCTGCAGCTGTTGTGCCCGAGCCGTTTGTCCCACGGCTCTGCTGAGGCTCCCCCAGTTCTGTGGTGGCAGGAAGGGCATGTCCTTTCCCAGAGGATTGTCCAAGCTGTGTCTTTCTTTCCCGGCCTTTCCGTAATCCCGTTCACAAGTGCAGGGGATGCTGCGGCCACGGGGCTTTTGGGCATGACTTTGTTCCACCGTGACTTTTAATACCGGGCTTAAAATCCTGGGGGAAAACTTGGGGGAGGCCCCAAAGGACTCAGGTGCTGTGCAAAGCCCCCATCCCACGTGTGAGGCGTGCAGGGAAGGCCCCTGTCGAGGGGCTGCATGGCCCGCCGGGTGAGCCCCAGCGCCCGTCCTGGAAAAAGGCTGCTTGGGCCTGGGGTTCATGGGGAGGCAGCCGACGGGTGTTGCAAGAGGGCTTGTCCATTGTGAGAATCCTGACTTCTGCACAAGTTCACCCTGCCAAGGGGTTCAGGTTGCCCTGGCAGGGGCTCCCATCAGGCACAGCCACTGTGGCCCATGGTTAGGAGGGCTGGGAGGTGCTGTCCCAGGCATCTGCACAGCAAAGGGGGAAGCCCCTTCCGACAGAAGCTTGAAGCCCCCTCAGGGCGCCCCCAGCCCTTCACCACCCTGGGCCCCCTCCTGAAACCAGGCACTTCCGCTGCCAGCCGCTTGCTCCCTGCGAGGAGGGCAGGGGGTGTGTGCCCGACCTTGCGGGCTCCTCCATCAAGCCACAGCCTCCTGGAGACTCCCTGGGCAGAAGCCGCTCTGTAGCACCTGACCGCAGTGTGGGCACCACTGCAGGTAGGCAGCGAAGGCAACGGACCAGAGCCCTGGGTGCCCCCATGCCGGCAGATTCTCGGGCACCAGCCGTGCAGGCAGACAGAATGCTGGTCTGGGGGACTGCAGGTCAGGGAGGCCTGCCCCATGCCTGGCACAGTGGCTGAGGACGCGTCCCAGCGAGCATGGCTCCCCGCTGGAGCCGGGAGCTGGCGGCCTGAGCCAGGTGCCACCTCTCCTGGTCTGTCAGGGCAGGCAAGCCTCTCCTCTCTCCTTTGGCATGGAGCAAGAGCAGCTGCAGGAGCGGCCAGCTGCAGCCCCCCGGGACGCTCCTCGCGGCAGAGGCCAGCCACGGCGAGATCCCCGGCCCAGCCTCTCGGACGCGGAGCTGCCAACTCCCGGGTTCCGCGGAGAAACTAGGACACGCAGCTGCAGAGAGGAAGAGCGTGGGGAAGAGGGGAGGAGTGGATGCAGCCAGGGAAGCTCTGTGTTTGCGTCCTCCCGACCCCATCTGGACACCTGTGGCACTCATTCTCGCAACGGGGACTCTCGGTGTTCCCCCTCCGGACACACCTCCGTCCGGGAGAAGCATCCTCGCTCCACCTGGGACAGGCCCTCTGAAGGGGGACTGCATCCCCAGGCACTCGTGTGGCTAAATCTGATGAGCAAGTACAGAGATATCGAGGAACAAAAGCATGCGCAGAGTGCTTTTGCTCTCATGCTGGGGAAACACAGTCTGCCCCAACCATTCTTGGAAGAGGCCAAACGCAGAACCTCTGTAATGCTATCCGGACATTCAGGCCTGATTTGGGTCATTCGCTCGGAACGATGTCCTGATAGCTGCCTCGCCTTCTCCTCTTCCATCGCAGAGGAGTCCCCTTGCTTCCTTCCCCTTTGAGCTAAGGAGCCTCTGGGCGGTCGCCGTGCTTTCTGTGGACCCAAACACCCCTGTGGAGTTTTCTTGCGTGGAAGCGTCCGCCACCATCGCCGATAGTGCTTCACCTCCGATTTGCAGGCTCCCAAACCTCCTGGCTGACGATGGTTGTGGCCATATTTTTGGAAGCTTGAGAGAAAAGGGAAGCACCTCCCCAGGATCCACATGGGTTGCAGTCTTTGAAACCACTGTATCCCCAGGCTCTTCTTATAAGGGCCGAAATTTGGCTGGTGGCTGAGCTTCTGTGCTGCCCTGGGACGCCCCACAAGCATCCGAGGGGCTCAGGTCCTGGCCCAAGGGGCCCAGAGGGGTGGAAGGCACCCAGAGGACTCAGAGCGGCACACACCTTGGGGATGGCGAATGGCGAGCTGCGAGGGGAGTGAATGGGGCAGAGGAAGCACCTCTGGGGCAGAAAGGATACAAAAGCGCCCTTGACGGCCCAAGTGGTGACTTTTTCCATATAATTCAGTTAAGATTCATGGCTCTGGAGAACACCAGTGATCAGCAGGAAGAACTGATGGCACCTTTCTAAAATTTACTGTTGTTTACTTCAAAGCGGGGAAACGGAAGAATAGTCAAGTCTGTTGGGGTATTATGGCGATTCTGATGCACCATGAGGCAGATGATCTATGAAAGTTCAACCCGGCTGGACCTTGGCTGCCCTTCCACTAGAGCACTGTCCCTTGTAAAATATTTATTTGTTCGGTTGATGATTTAAAGTGTTTGTATCCTGCCCTTCACAGTGTCTCAGGCACTGAGTCACCCTTTCTCACGTACAGCAAGGAGGCCCGTGTTGAGTTTTGGCACGATGGTTTCAGAGGGATTTGCCGAGTGGGGGGTGCTTTCAAAGCCTAGCGGGCTCAGGAGGGAGGTTCGAAGGGAACCGTTCCTGCCTGAAAAGCCTGCCCCGTTGGCCCTGATCCGCTCCGGCATCTCTCCATCCACCCCTGGACAACCCCCTCACTTAGCCTCATGCCACAGTTTCCTGCAGAGCTTCAGGAGAACGAGCAAAATCATTCTGTTTGGATATGTGCTTGTATTTGCAAATGGAAGAAATTTCATAAATGGATTCTGATTTTTGGAGGGGGGTTTTTCAGACCAAAGTTGCTGGGAACTTTCTTTCCTTCTGCTATTGTACACTTGGCAAAGACCCGAGCTCAGGTTTTTAATTAATACCTTAAGCTCTCCTATTGCCTTTCAATATAGTGGTAAATGGGCCTTTATTGGGAAATGAGTCATAAATGCTTTTTAAAAAAGTCCCACAACAGATTACAGCATTTGGCTTTTGCTGGGAATTCCGCTGTGTGTTTATTTGCTCGACAGAAACCGACCTTTGCAAAGCTCTTTGCACCCACCTGGACTCTCGGAAGTGTAGTGAAGCCTCGTGAGGCCGGTGGGACGCCGGTGGGGCTCTTGCCAGCCACGGGGGCTGGCCACGCAGAGCTGCCCCGGGGCAAGCGCTGTCTGGGGATGCGTCCTCTGGCCACGCGGTGCCACTCCCCTCTGCGGGGTGGGAGGGCGAGGCCAGTGGGCCAAGAGCAGGGAGCGACTGCTGGGGACATGGGGCCAACCGGCCAGGCAGGGGCCCTAAGCAAAAGGGGCCGAGCAAAAGGAAGCGTGGCTTCACGGAGCTCCCCGTTGCCTCATGCAGCTCGTCGGCATGGGAGGGAGGCTGCCGTCAGCCCAGAGGCCTCTCGCTGCCAAGGTTCGGCGAAGTGCAAGCAGTGGGAGAGCAGGCGGAGCTGCCGGTGTGTCTGCGGCAGAGAAGATGGCCAAGGGGGTCCTAGCCTCCCCTCTCGTGCTCCCAGAGTCCGGAGGGGTCACCCATTGAGCTGGTGGGTGGGAGATCCGGGAGGGATAAAAGCAGTGCGTGCAGAGCTGCCCTGGGGAGTTACCTCCGAAGGAGACAGTGCTGGTGCTGGCCCCCAATTTGAGGGGGTTTGAGAGGAGATCGGGCGGATTCACGGTGGAGGAGAGGGCTGCCCGTGGCTCCCTGTCCAGAGAGCCCTTAGTGGCCTCCAGTGCCAGAGGGAGCACGGGGGGGGGGGGGGGGGGGGGCCCCCCCCCCCCCCTTGGGGGGCGGGGGGGGGGGGGGGGGGGGGGGGGGGGGGGGGGGGGGCTGCGGGCCTCATCTCCCACTTGTGGGCTCTGCGGGCAGCTGGCGGGCCCTTGTGCGGGCAGAACGCTGGCCAGGATGGACCTTGGCCGAACCCAGTGGGGCGTTCCTTGGGCACCTCCTCCCAGCCAGGATGGCACCTGCAAGCCGCCAGGCAGGGCTCCCAACTTCCTGTTAGTGCATCCCCTAGAAGCTGCTGCAGGGAAGGGCACACGGGGCTGGACCGCCCAGGCACTCCTCGCGTTCTCCACTTCCGGGGAAGAGAAGCTGGCTTCCCCGGCGGCGTGGCCCTGTGCCCACGCTTCTGCCGAGCTCGTGAAAACGCCAGGGAGAGGGCCCAACAGCAGTTCTGTGGGGAAGGTGTGGGAGAGGCCCCCACTGGACCCCTGAAGGTGGAGCGGCGGCCTTGCTGGGGTGTTCCCCACATCCTGCTGCCGTTGCCCGGAAGAGTTTGCTTAATACCTTTCACCAAATATGTCACAGGTGGTAAAAGCCGGCCACAAGCACCCGCTACTTGGCGCGATGCAACCCATTCCTGTTGGGCCCAAAGCCGTCCTCTCTCTGAACTGCCGTGAACGCTCTCCCGGCCTGCCCGGCCTGCCGAGGCCCCGTGCCTCGCCCAAGGGCACTCTGGCAGCACAGCGCTCCCCTGCCCAGGCGCCTCGGGGACTCCGCGGTCCCATCCACCCCAGCCACAGACGGGCTTTCGACGTCCTCTGAGCAGATGAGCCCTGTGAACCTGGCCGGGAAAGACGCGCTTGCCAGTGGAAAGCGTGTGCAGGCCGGGGGGAGGGAGCTAATGGAAGCCACATGTGCAGCTCAGCGTTAGAAATACTCCATCAGAGTCCCAGGATAAGGCGAGCGTCTCCTCCTGCGTGTTTGTGTTGAAATGCCAGAAGTCCGTTTGCCGCACTAATCCTTCCTGATGTCTTCCCATGGTGTTTTTCTACTCCGCTGCAAAGCCTCCAGACACAAAGGGCCGTGTCTGTCTGTCGGGCGGAGCTGGCTTTGAAATGCTCTCGCAGGAGGACGGGCTCGGAGGAGGCCGCTCGCTGCCGCGCCCAGTCCAGAAGCCTCCGGAGCGCTCGCTCGGCCTAAGAGGCAGGCAGCCCCTTCGCAGGTCACGGGTCTCTGCTATTTGTCTCTGACCTAACAGATCTGGAGTTCTTCACATCAAAACTGAGTCTTGCTGAGCTGAGATCAAACAGGCCAAGGTAAAGGGGTTTGCCAGTGATTTATCATGCCAGGCAGAGCGATCCGGCCAGGGGGCCACGCAGGACGAAGCGGACATTCCAGCCATTTCTCATGTGTGCTTAGGAGGGGACACCCCAGTCGAACGGGATGCCCCCCCTTTTCCCATGGCCTTTCTTTGTTTTGCTTTTTTCGGGATAAATATTGAGAGAGAGCATGTCCCAGTAAAAACGACGTGTTCGCTAGTAAAGAGCGCCGCGTTCAAAAGCCGATGATTAACGGGAAGGTTGCAGTTACTGTCTTCACCTAAAATAACAAAGGGAGGCAGAATCCATCCCAGTGCAAGTGGAAACGGGCACGATCCACTGAGAAAGGCTCTGTTGGGCCACTGGTGCCTCCGCAGCGCTGCTGGCCCAAGGAAGTTCGCGCAGGGAGTTGCCATCTCAGCGCCCAGCAGGGCCGAGAGTTGGTCCCCGTGGTTGGGAGCAGCTGAGGGGGTGCGGGATGGTGAAAGGCGGAGGCCGTGGCTTGGCGCCATGGGAGAGAGCTCTGCCTGCAGCTGCCTGGCCAAGGCACCCGCACCCAGTCTCCTTCCCGGCAGCCTGGGGGGCACAATTCCTGTGCTGCCCAGCAGCTGAAGGGAGGTGGCTGCCTGCAGGCCACGGTCCCCAGACACTGGCCCAGGGCCAACCCGGATGCGGGCAGTGGGAGCCGAGTGCTCCATTCCTGCTCAGCCCCCTCTGAGCGCCTGAAGCCACGCTCTGGCAGGCACCGAGGATGCCAGAGACGCGTTGGAGAGGACTATGCAGTGGGCCAGATACCGGTCTCTTGCTGACCCCGGAAACGCGTTGCCCCTCCTCCTCAAGGGTCGGGTTTGGGACAGCCACAAGGTGGGCGGCGAAGGGGCCCTCGGAGCTGCAGAAGGATCTCACGTCAACGAGGCCTTCTTCCCCTCCCAGTCCTAGAACCCAAAAATCTCCCAAAGAGAGGAAATGAATGAAGTTTCCAGAGACACCAGTGCCTGCCTAGAATCAGAGGTATTATGAAATATTTACCAAAGGAAACGGGGGCCGCTGGATTTTTTGCGTGCCTTCAAAATTGTCCCCGAATGCCATGATGCACGCGGCTCCTGCAGGCCTGAGAGGCGCTTGGGGCCAAACAGCTGCGACTGCTTCATAGGAATCCTCGGCATTCGGGGCCGCCACCCTCCCGCCTGCCTCCGGTCTCCCAGGTTCGCCCTGGAAAGCTCCTGGAGGATCCTGCCTTTGATGGCGCTAAAAGTATTACCAGCTACTAAAGCAGCAAAGCTAAGAAATTCCTATTCGTCCAAAAGCACGCGCATCTCCTATGGGGACCTGTTATTATGTGGATGCTAAAATCCACTTCCTGAGCTGGAAAAACACTTTCTGGCAATGCAAAAGAGCAAGAGCTGGGCCTATTAAATCCATGGGAAAATACTTCCATCTTGAAGGACCCAGGGCTCAACCCTGACCCCATCTTCACTGGCATGCCCGGGAGGCCAGAAAGAGGCCAGGGGCATCCTCCAAACACCCTTGCAAGAGACTTTTGCAAAATGAAAACTGCTTTTCCACTCCTCGACTTGAGGGAAGGGATGGCGAGGGGACATTGCTTGCCATCCAGGTCGGCTCGTCCACTGCCATCTTGTCCCACTGGTGGCGTTTAAATGGCGTTGGCAGCAAGCAGAGGCCTCCGTGGGTCTGTTGGGTGCTCCGGGCAGGGGGCTGCCCAGGCCCCAGAAGCACACGGGCCCCAGCGCCTGTCTCACCTCAGCCTTGGGCAAAGAGTTGTGCAGCTTCGGAAGCACTCCCGGGTCCTGCTTCAGGCGGGGTGAGTGGCAGCAAGGCCTTGCTCCCAGTCGCCTCCCTGGAGCCCTCAGGGGCCTGTGCCTTCCCTTGCCTGTCTGGGCCAGGCGAGCGAGAGACCCTGGCAGGGCAGGGCATGTCCCCACAGGAGAGCACCAGCACCCCAGCAGCTCTGTGAGGGATTCCGGGCAGACACCTGCGAGGCCCGTCAAGCACCAGCCACGCTCTCTCCCCGAAGGCCCCTCTCCATCCCAGCAAGCCCATCCTAGCAGCAGTTTTCATCCCCGGGGGAGCCCCGTGGCCCTGGGCCCGTTCAGAGGCCCTGGAGTCCCACCCCGCGAGCGGATGCAGTGGAGACAGCAAGCGCAGAGTCCTTCCAGGAGTGAAACGCACTTCTCTCCCCCCCAGCCTGGCTCCTTCCAAGGACCAAGCCCCACCAGCCGAGCAACTGAACCGCTCCCCACGCCACACGGCTCGCCCGTGATGCCGAGGGGCGCAGCACCCCTGGCTGCCCCCCACTTTGTGCAAAGCACGGAATGCAGCTCTGGGGTCCAAATCAAAACAAATGAGCTCAGCAACGGTTGGGGAACCCGTGTGGTTAATCAGTTACCTATATGTGTGTGCGCGCGTGTGTGTGTATACACGCTTAAAGCTGAATTAAGTTGTAAAAACGAATGGCTGATTTACGGTCGCAGTCAGCCTTAATTAACAGTGATTCCAGGGGGACGGTAAACGTTGGGCAGTCTTCTCGATCGAGCTTGAACAATGCCCTCTCTGGGTGTTGTCCAATTTGTTGCATGATTTACATGGAAGCAAGCCCTCCTTTTCCCGGGGTTATCCCTTCTTCATCTGGTCTTTGGGATGAGTTATATATAAGGCACTGATAGCAACATTTGCTGTCAAATATTCCCCCTGATTTAAAGCTGCCTGCTACCCTGGTCACTATAAATAAGAGCACAATAAAAGAAAGGAACGAAAACCCAATTTGAGGCTTTGCAGGGATTCCTCATTCGCGTAATGTGTCATCGCTTGTCCGGGCCTGTGGCGGTTTTACGAACTGGCCGTAATGAAAGTCAGATCAAATGTACGGGCTTTAAACATTTAATCAACAACCATCGGAACTGGACAAGTTCTTAAAAAGCCTGGCAAAGCCAAATTTATTGTCCAAGAATCTGACTCTCCGTGGGGAGGAAAGCCCGTGGAATGGCACTACCTGACACCAAACGCCTAAAACTTTCAAAAAGTGAGTTATTTAAACATAAGGTTATGCTTGTAAAGCCGCCAGCTGCTGGATTTCAAGACTTGAAACTTTTCCAAGAGTTTGGACAAGGTACTTTATATGGGCAGGAGAGTAAATACTCCAATTTTACTGCCAATTTAAGGGTGCTCGGTTTACAGTAATGATCTTGCTTAGACCGTACTTTGTTTATAGAAAGTGGAACAGGAAGAAATGAGCGTTAACCATTAACAGTAGCAGTTGCTGCAGCCCCTGTGCTGCTATTCCGTGGCGGCCGCGCTCGCTGCAGCTGGAGTCCCCGGTGCCGCAGAGGGTGCAGCCCGGCCAGAACAGTCCTCGGTGGCTGGGGCAGAGGGCCAGCACCTTTTCAGCAGAGATCCCTGGAGGAGCGTCCTGCCACAGGGTGTCCTTCCGGCCCCTTCCACCCATGGTGTTCAGAAAGCTCTCGCAAACCGCATGATGGCCACAGGCTCAGCTGCTGTGCTGCTGAGGCCAGGTGTGATCTCTTCCCCAGCGGACGGACGGTCCTCTGTTTCAAAGGCTGCCAGGGGAGCATTCCCCTTGTTGAAGGGCAGTTCCTTTGCACTTCACCTTCAGACGGAAGAAGTGTGGCAGCAGTTGTCCCCCCAAGCTGAAGTGCCCCCCCAGGTGCCCCCACCCTCGCATCCCGAACAGCTGATCTTCCTTTGGGTTGCAGTGCAAGCCCCACCTCCCTTGTGACCGCTTCTTTACCCCGCAGCTGTTCTGGGGGCTCCTCCTCAGGGACCACGGGGTGCTCCATCCTTGTGTCTGGAGTGGCCCTCCAAGGCGGGTGCCTCTGGCTACGGGTGGCGTCCCACGGGCAGCACTCTGGTGCCCGCTCCCTGGAAGGGTACGGAGGGGCAGAAGACCTCTCTGGGGACGAGCTGGGGCATTTCTGTGCAGCACCCGAGAGCAGCCGGCTCGGCTCGGCCCCGGGCACGTGAGTGTGTCATGGGGGTGCTCCCATCAGATGTGCACAGTGGGCCCCAAGGAGGGAAAGCCAGCCCCACCTCTTGGATTCTTGCAGGGCACATGGGCCGCCCCCGTCTTCCCCGGCTGCCTTTCTCCTTGAGCGGGAGCAAAGTTGGAGATGAGTTCACGTTATCGGCTTGATTCCCATGACGAAAAGGTTTATGTCTTGAGACGGGGTATTTGGATGCCTGAGCTCCACAGCTTTGCTTCATTCAGCGCCGTTGTGCAGTTTTGACAATTTGGGGGTTTGCGATTTCTCTTTGTGCTGTGAGAATCCCAATTTCCATTTCAGGCAATCCACTTAAGGCTTCAATCCTATTTCTGTTGCAAAAGGACTCTTGATTTGGAGTGACAGATGGACGGTGGCTTTCATATTAATTTTGCAGGAGCGGGTGGTCCCGCCGTGGGCTGTGCCAGGCTTCAGCCCTGTCCGTGGAAAATGGGGCAAGTCTTGGCTTTGTTTTGCTTCTGCAGCTAAAAGCTCCAGACTTATCCCTTTCTAGAAACTGGATGGAGAGGTGTGTTGGTAGACCCAGGAGGAGATGACATGCCAGGCCCCTGCTATGCGTGTGCAAACAAGAAAAAGGCTGGGGCTTGCAAGCCCCTTTTCTGCACCCATGCAGGATTGCACCTCCAAATCAAAACCATGTTTGCATTCTGCAGTTCACCGTTTTGGCCCAGACCTGGCCCTGCCGCGGAAGCTGCTGCTTGTGACTCAGAGCTTCTCTGCCCGAGGGAGGGCTTGTGCCCCTGGGAGTCCTCACCCACACGGTTTGGGTGGTGGGTGCTGCATCCTCCCGCATCTTTCCCGTGCTCTCTGAGCATTTCCCTGCTTCTTTTAGGATGAGGCTGATGCAGCATTACAGGGCCGGCCTACTATAAATAGCCGCAAGACGGCCGTGTCCCTTTGCAGGTCCTGGTCCCATGCATCCTCTTGCGGTTGTGAAATGGAATATATAGAAAGGCAGAGAAAGAAGAGTTGGGCCGGGGGGCACTTGCAATGGACCTGCTCTTACTCCAGAAGGAATCCAGAAGCAGACTGGTAATGTGGCCCGTCCAGTGAGTTAAATGCCTGATTTAGAGAAACAATTTCTTATGTTGGGCTCGCAGCCTTATTTTGTTTATTGCCAAACAGTGTTAGTCGCAAACTGGATTATATTTCAGGCATAACCATGTGACATGTTTCATTGCATTTTTGACCTGTAACATTATCTCGGTTCCAAACAATAGTCACTCTAAAAAAGAAGATGGTTGCAAAAAGCATCAGATTTATCAGCTGAGCAGCTGTGAGTGAAGTTATGTATCTGCACATCTTCATCCCTAGAAATATTCTGCAGATGCGGCTTGCGAGTCTGGAGACGCCTTTCCAGACCCGGGTTTCGCACTTTCAATTTCACATCACTCTTCCATCTTTTCCCATCCTTTTTCCTGCTCCAAAGTGACGCTCGAGACTGGCAAGAGCCAGATCAAATGCAGATCTTAATCATGGCATAAAGTGGGTGGATGGAAAGCACAGGAGTGAATGGCAGGAGCAGCGTTGCTGAGTGGCCAGACACCGTCTGGGGTGAGGGTGGGGATCTCTAGAGCAGGGAACTCCCCAAGAGCGCCCTCCTTGGGGTGGCCGTCACCCACACGCTTGGGCGCCTTTGAGAGGGATCCCGGATGGGAGCTGCACCTGGGTCTAAACTGAAGTCTGGGCCTGACGTGAGGTGCTAGCGATGACATATGAAGCCCTGAATGGTTTAGGGCAGTGATGGTGAATCTTTCAGAGACCGAGTGCCCAAACTGCAACCCAAAAACCACGTATTTACTGCAAAGTGTCAACACTGCAATTAAACCTAAAAATGGAGGTTTTAGTTTAGAAAAAATAACTCATAGCCAGTCCAAGATATCTATATATATATCCATCCATCCTTGGCAGCACACTGACCAGCCATGCGAAAGCTTGGACGAGTTGCAGCTAATGAGCCGCGGCTCGTGACATCATCTCACGGTGCCGCTACTCCTTTCCGAGCATGCGCATGGCCCCTATGTGCGCTGTTATCCCATGCTCGTCTGCTGGGGTGATGCTGGGGCAACTTGGCTTGCATGCCGACAGAGAGGCCTCTGCATGCCCACTGTGGCACATGTGCCATAGGTTCGCCACCACTGGTTTAGGGCCTGCTGATCTAAGGGAAGGCCTCCTTCCCTATGAGCCTGCCCAGACCTTAAGACCATTGCGGAGGTCCTTCTCTGAGAGCCCTCCTTGAAAGAGGTGAGGGCGCTGTTGTGAGGAGAAGGGCCTTCTCTGCAGTGGCACCATGATTATGGAACTCGTTCTCCAGAAAGGTGTGCCTGGCACCAGCATTTTATTCATTCTGGTGCCTGGCCAAAACCTTTTTATTTACCCAGTTTTTTAATTGTTAAATGGCATTTTAATTATTTTTGCATTGAGTACTGGCACTAAGGAGTTTTTAATGGTTGAACTGTTTGAATTAATTGTTCTTAAAAATTTTATAAACCATCATGAGATTTCTTTTAATGAATGATGGTATATAAAAACTTTCAATAAATAAGTAATACATAAATGCACAGTGGTGGTTCTCTCTCTCAAACTCCCCTTTTCAGATTTTTATCAACAATGAATGGCAAAACTCAGAGAGTGGAAAGCTGTTCCCCGTGTACAACCCTGCGACAGGAGAGAAGATTTGCGAGGTGCAAGAAGCTGACACGGTAGGGTATGCCAGGAGTCCTCCCCTTAAAGCTGCTGCCCCAGTTGCTCTGGGACACTGGCCCACGCCACAGCCAGTCCCCAGGAAGCTGCCCACCCTGCACCCCAGAGCTGGCCCGCCCAACTGGCCACGGGGCACCCCTGCCCCCCCTGCTGCCTTGGCTGCCCCGTGGGGCCCCCACCTTGTTAGTGGCCGGGCCCCACTTGGGCAGCATGGGGGCCTGCAGCCACGGCCCCCCCTTCGGGTGAGGAGCACTGCCTGGCAGCCCGCCGAGGATGGACGCTGCCTCGGGGCAACCCAGGCAGTGCCCACCCAGGACTTCTAAAGGAAGGAGGTTTTGGGGGACTGTGGGTGCTTGAGGGGTCCCCAGTCTCCCCCTCCCGTGGCTTTTCAACAGAGGGGGGCCATGTGCTGCCCAATGCGCTCCCGCTCACCTTGGCAGCCTGGCGTTTCTGGGACGGGGCTCGGGCCTCTCCCTCACGGCGAGTCTTTTTCTCCCCCCCCCACTCCGCCATTTTTGCAGCCTGACACCGACAAGGCCGTGAGGGCCGCCCGCCTCGCCTTCTCACTGGGCTCCGTGTGGAGGAGGATGGATGCGTCGGAAAGGGGCCGCCTCCTGGACAAGCTGGCCGACCTGGTGGAGAGGGACCGAGCCCTCCTGGCCGTAAGTTTTATTTATTTTATTTATTTATTAAAACGTTTTTATGCCGCCCCATTCGCCGAAGCCTTGGGGCGGCTTACAAGTTGACCCGCGAAGGGTGCTGGGGGCCCCTCTGGCCGGTTGGAGGTTTGGCCCTGTCATGGGGAAACCATCGAAATCTGCAGCGGGGTGACCCAAACAAGATGCATAAGTAAGTGGGGTTGCCTTTGCGGATTTTTAAAGCAAGCGGTCTATGAGGTGGCCACCCCGTCAGAGGAGCCTCGGTCAGTTAATCAGGGCATGTTGGCAGGGCCTGCTTGGAGGTCCGCAGGGGGAAAGCGGCAGCGCTGCCCAGGCATCTGTGGAAGCTCCATTCCCCAGCTGGAGCCTGGCGCACATGGCGGCACCACGAGGACAGTCGGAGGCCGGGGGCCGTTCGACCGGGGGCCTCCCCAACACTGACAGGCAGCTCGCTCCTGCCCAGCCGTGGCGCTCGGCCCAGGGGCCAGCGCAGGCGTGCGTGTGTGGGCAGCCCACGAGAGGGGCCCCCAGGAGAGGCTGCCTGGCGCGGCTGGGCCGGGACATGGCCAGGAAGGCCCCCAGGGGCTCCGGGCCACAGGGAAGGCTGCAGCCCAGGGCTGGGTCCTCAGAGGCTGCCATTGAGGAGGGGTTTGGAGGAACCCCGGGGTGTTGGGCCAGGGCTCATGGCGCCTCCTTCCACCAGCAGCGCCTCGACGGATCGGGCCCGGCAGAGGCCAAGCCCGGGGGCAGCGAGCGGGGCAAGGGCCGGGGGCTGCCGGCACCACCGCTGAACGGCCGCCGCCTCTGCGCCGAGCCCCACGGCCTCAGGGCTGCTCCCGCCGCATGCCGGGCGACTGTTGAGCCGCGCGGCTCAGGAGGACGTGGCGGAGCACGTGTGGCTGGCCCTGCACGGTGGCACTTAATGTTATTTTCCACATGTCAAGTGCTTTGAACTAAGCCGGCAAACATCTTAATTCCAGCTTTGTCAACACTTAAATCATCTTACCACCGGCGCATGCTGTAAAATCGCCACGGGGAGAAGGGAAGGGCTGGGCAGCCCAGCCAGCTCCCTGCCTGTCGCGGGATCCCGCTTCCTGAGCCAAGCGCTTTATTGAGCGGGGGCCTCATGCAGCGCCACCGGCTGCGCTTGCAGGAGGGGAGCCGGGGAGAAATACGGCCCTCGCCCTTCTGTATATCAACGGGATTTATGACCCACATCCCTTTGCGTGATATACCTGCTTTCACAAGCGCATTTCCCCCTCTTGGAACAATCCTGGGTGGATAACGGTGCCTCCTAAAAGTGATTTAAGTGATCCCAGTGGAAATTTTATGGGGTTCCTTAAGAGGATCTTTAGGATCTTCATTCTCTTTCTTGTGCGCTTTTCTTTCCTTTCTTTTTTTGTTCAGCCCTGCTTTGCTTTGCTTTGCTTTGCTTTGCTTTGCTTTGCTTTGCTTTGCTTTGCTTTGCTTTGCTTTCTACTGCAAGGGGCCCGTGACATGTTTAGTCAGACTCCCCACCGCCATGGAGGTGAGAAACAGGCCCGCTGGGTGCCGGGGAGATCTTGGCCCCCCGCAGGGCTCCTGCAGCCACAGCAAGTGTCCTGGCGGACCCCCGGAGGCGCCTGGCCCTCCTCTCTTCCGGGGTGCGGAGAATCCAGAAAGGGCTCTGAGGGGCACTCCTCAGTCACCTTCCGCAAGCTCTGCCTGGCCTTGGCCCCTGGTGCGAGGCACCTCTGCCTGGCACGCCGGGGACTGCAGCCAGAGGGGAGGCAGCCTCTCCAAGGCAAGGGAGACCCCCAGGCACTCGGATCCCCTGGAAGATCAGCAGGGGCTGTACAGGAGCCCCAACCTGCTGGGGGGCATGCGGGGGACTGACAGCTGGGAAGCCCCCAGGGTGCTGCGGGGGGTGGCCACTTTCCCAGGCGCCCATCCAGATTCACGCTTGGCTTCGCAAAAGTTCTGGGCTCCCCAGGCCAGGACCCACCCCTTGGGGAGCAGAGCATCCCCCGCCGCAGACGCTGACAGACGGCCATGGTGGGGCTCACCCGCACTTCCTCTTCTCTGTCCCCAGACCATGGAGGCGCTGAACAGCGGGAAACCCTTCCTGCAGGCCTTCCACGTGGACCTGCAGGGCGTCATCAAGACGCTGCGGTATTACGCTGGCTGGGCGGACAAGATCCACGGCGTGACCATTCCAGTGGGTAAGTGGAGGCCACCACAAGAGGACTGGCGCTCCCAGAGGCACCGGTTCACAGGCACCGCTTCCCAGCGAGGCACCGCACTCCCAGCCACAGTGCTTGCGCCGCCGGGACCATCCTGTGGCTTCCGGTTTCCAGTGCCTGTCCAGAGGGGCTGTGGCATTCCTAGCCACTGGCTCAGTGTCCCGGCTGGGCGGGATCTCCCCGCTCTGGGAAGACCAGCCCTTGGCAAGGCGGGTCAGTCTGGCCAACTCTGCTGCTCCGGCATCGCGAACACCGGCTCCACGCGGGCGGGGGATTGCGGGGCAGGCGGGGGAGTGCAGGGGTGCAGCTCTCGGCATGCCGCCTTAATCTCCATCCTTGGCATCAAACCCCCCCTGAGCAGGCTGGGGGCGTCTAGGGATGTGTCGGTAAAATTCCATGTTAATTGCAATGCCGACTGTGGGAAGGAGGTGCCAGCTCTTAAGGAGCCCTGCTGCAGCCGGGGCTTTGGAGGCCCCCCTGCTGGGTGGGGGGGGCTGCTTGTGCCTAATCAAATTAATTGGCCCTCCCCGGTGAGCCCCCATTCACAGTGTGCGTCCCTGTTCCTCCAGTGGAACTCAGCAGGGCTGTGATGTGAGGCGGTACGTGGCCATGATCCAGATCTTGGCAGGCCAGCCGTGGGGGGGGGCAGGCATATTAACCAGCTGCCCAAGGCAAAACCCAGCCCTGTGGCCCACAAGTGCTGGAGGTCGTTCTGTGGGGAGACGAGCGCCAGAAAGCAGCCATGCATGCAATCAGTGGGGCATGTGGTCCACAGCTTCTCAGGGTCCTTGGGGGGGGGGGGTACCGGCCCAGGGGACAGGGGTCTGCTTTACATGCAGAGCCCCAGGGCCACGGGCAACTGCATGCCCCGCTGGCCAGCAGGATCAGTCCCCTCGGCACAGCCCGGCAGAGCGTTCAGGCAGGGTTTCCCCGGCCCACTCAGGGCTGCTGCTGGGCCACCATGTTGGGCTTCTGCTTGCCAGCAGGCACCTGTCCACAGAGGGATGCCCTCCCTCATCTGTTACAAAGAGCCTGGTGCCCAAAGGAGCAGAGCCACGTTGGCAGGGGAGCCCCTGCTGGGACAGAGCCTGGGCTGGACACTCCGGCATCAGCCCGGCCTGACGCCCGAGCCCCCTGGCCTCACCCGGGTGGCGCTCCTCGCTGGGCACCCCCATGCAGCTGGACCCGGAGCACTGCTGGGGCCGGCTCAGACACAGCAAGCTGGCTGTGCAAGGCCGTGCTCGGGGCCCTGCCAGCTGCCCTGCCAGGTCACAGCGAGACCCAGGCCGGTGGTTCCGTCCAGTCAAGCGGCAGCAGAGCTGCTGGGGGGTTTGTCCCCCACGGGTTCTGCAGAGCAAGGGCCCCAAACTGGACGCAACTGCACGGGCTTGGGGCAGAGCGCAAGCAGTGTGCCGGGATGCCCCCTCTTCAAGCCCCAGTTGCGCCTCTGGCACACGTGGGCCGCGTGGGAAAGACACCCCAAGGGGGAGCCCTGGGAGAGCAGCTGCCCTCTTGGAGGGGACTGTGCCGGCTCAGAGACCAGAGTCCCGGGGCGATTCACGTCATGGGAGGCAGCAAAGAAAGCCTTGGAAGTGACTTTTCCAGCGGAACGCCTGCGTCTTTTCAGGGGTCTTTTGCTTTTGCGGGACTTGTCCTTCCTGTTGAGTGTCAACATCTGTAAAATTTGAGCTCCCTTTGTTTTTAGGGGAAAATTGTTTTCAGCTCTCAAGATTATGAAAAGTGATGCAGCCGGCCCACTGCTTTCTCAGCACAGGAAGGGAAGCTCAAATCACCCCCAACCACGATTTCTTGTGATTTTCAAGTCCTTTTCCTGTTCCAGGAACAAATTTGAGCTTGGAATCCTGTCCACAGAGTTGGCTGGCTGTGCCCGGTGCTCAGACCCCGCGCATGACGTGCGCTCTGTGCGGATGTGTTGGAGAGGAGCGTGGGCAGAGTCAGGGCTTCGGAGTTGCAGGACCAGCCCTGGCAGAGAAGGGTCCGTTTCCTCCTCCTCATAGCGCTAGTAAAAGACTCTGCCTTTTACTAATTAGCCCTCCCTCCTCTGTCTGCCCCCCCACCCCCGGTGTGACTTCTTCTCCTTATCGGGGCTCTGGTTCCTTTCTCTTCTCCCCCTCCACTGATAACCAGCCTATCTTTATTAGGTTCCTCTGAGTGTCTTGAAAACATCACTGCTCGCGAGAGCGCATCCCAGCTGGCCAGCCGCGGCCTTGCGCCGCCCTTCCTCTCCTCGCACCCCCGGCCCCCGGCCCTTGCACAGCCCAGACAGAGCAGAGTGGGGAAAGTCGGCAACCAGAGCAAGGCTTGTTTCTAATCAAAGTCAAGTTGAAGACTATGTTTAGAAACCAGGATGCTTTCGTGATGCATCCATTTATCACGGCCAGATGTTTGCAGGGAGGCCTCACCGAAGTAACGTCTGGGGTACCCGTTGCCATCCGACGCGGTGTGCTGGCGCAGAGGGGCTGGTGGTCCACCCAAAGGCCACGGGAGACACCAGGGGTCCCTGGGGGACCCGAGGGAGGCACGCGCGACAACTGGGTGAAAGAGCAGGCGGGAGTCTGCCCGCTGCAGCTCTGCGTGAGTTGGGCATGTTGGGCCAGCCACCTCCTTCCAGGCAGCTTTTGGTGCAAGTGGGCGACTTGGCCGGCAGCCCCCTCGCCCGGCGGGGAAGGGCGGCCTGTGGGTTGGTGCTGGGGAAGGGTGTTACCTTCCCTGTTTCAGAGCTTGTGCTGACTGGCACGTGAAGAGAGACATCCGCCTGGCCTGGCCGGGCCTGCGGGGAAGTGGAGAAGGGCGAGGCTGGTGGCCACGGCGCCAGCTGCCGGCCACTTGAGGGGGCCAGCGACCTGGCTGGGGTCTGGCTGCTCGGACAGTGAGCTGGTGGGGGGGCACCTGTCCTCGGTCCCACAGGTGGAAAGGAGGGGCTGGAGGGCCTCGGGGACTGCCAAGCCACGTGCCCGTAGAGCAACCGGGCTCTCTCTTTCAGACGGAGATTACTTCACCTTCACAAGGCACGAGCCCATCGGCGTCTGCGGACAGATCATTCCCGTGAGTACCGCTGCCGCGCCTCCAGCGTGTTCTCGTGGGGCCAGTGCCTCGTGGGGGCTTTCGTGGGACGCACCCTGAGTGGGGGCGGCTGGGTGGGAGGCGGGCTGCGTCGGGAGCGCGCTGTGGGGGCGTCTTCCGCAGCCTCCCGGCGGTGCTTGTCGGCACATCCCAGCTGCGCTTCGGCCCTGGGCTTGCCTTGTTAGGAGGCGTAGTCTCGAGTCGGCCCGTTCCCAGGACCGGGCAAGCGCGGCACTGTGTCCGTGGGCCCTTTGCCAGGAGAGATGCTCTGCAACGAGGAGGAAACGGGGTTTTCACTCCCCAGCTCCGCACTGCGGTGCGACTGGAGCGCTGTCCCTCAGGGGTGGCCGTGGGTTTTACCCTCTTTCCCCCCATTTCTCCACACCTCCCTACGAGGGAGGCTCATCTGGTGCTTTGGACGGGGGGGAGGGGGTCAGTGCACCTGCTGTAGGCCTGTGCCCAAGCCAGAGGCCGGTGCTCTGCACACGCGTGTGCACACACAGGGGGGCTGCTCGCGGCCACATCCCACCCTCAGCCCTGCCTTCTACTCCGGAGGAGCCCCTGGTCACGCACCCCGTCTCCAGCCCGTGTGGGAGCGGCCTCGCTGCAGGCCTGGCGCCTGCCAGGCCGGGACGGTCAGTGCCAGCACTGGGTCACCGCCACACCTGGCCGAGGCCATCCTGTGAGGGGACGGCGCTGCTCCTGACCTCTGCCCCGCCTTTCTCCGCTGGCAAGCCCCACAACTGACCAGCGAAATGGTGGGTGCTGCGGCCGTTCAAAGCGGAGCGTCCCCGGCAGGGCATTCATGCAGGAATGAAAAAGCATTTTCTGGGCTGCGGAAAACCCCCGTGGTAAGAAGGCCTTTTCAAAGGGCTGGTGGAAGAGGGCTGCGAAGCCACCAAGGTCAAGCGAAGGGCCCGGAGCCCGGTGCCAGCGCCGATTATGATCAGCACTGCTAAGCCTTCTGATCTGTGTTTGTGCAGGTCTGGGCCCAGCGATAGGGGTCCCGTTTGTGCCCCCCCCAATTTCCCTGCAAGGGGCTTTTTAAGTGGTTAGACAAAATAGCCCCAGGAGCAGCTCTGTGGAATATTGGACAATATTCCCTCAGACAAGGTCTTTCAGAGCCTGTTTCAGAGGAGGAGCGTGACATCGGGAGCGCCGTTCGGGGCTGGCAAAGGAGGGGCCTGCATACGAGCGATGTGTGCGTTGCGTGAGCAGGGGGTTCCCGCACATTCCCGCCTCTGTCGCTGGCCCGTCGCCAGGAGAGCTCCCTGGAGCCTGCTGACCGACCGTGGAATGCCCGGTGAGCGATCGGGGCACACGCCGGGCAGACGCTGCTCTGGACCCACAAGGCTTCACTGAACTTCCTACGAAGTTTGGTGCGGTTCTGTCTTGCAGTGAGCATTGAGTGTGGGATGTCATGTTGTTTCTCTCTCTCACACACATGCACGCGCGCGCGCGCACGCGCGCGCACACACACACACACACACACACACACAGAGGGAGAGGGAGAAGGAGCTTTCTACAGTGGTATCCAGAGCAGTGTAGAGAAAACACGTCATATGGATAAAGCCACACTCATTAAGCAAACCGATCTGCAGTAAGACGCTTGGTGCTTCTGACTGCCACTGCCTGGAGCCTGCCAGAAGTAGCCTAAAGTTCTTTCTGCCCAAACGGGCCTCGAGTGGAATGGCCTTCCACGGGAAGTGGTTGAGGCCCCGTCGGTGAGGGTGGTCACGGATAGGTTGGACATGCACGTGGTGGAGCCAGGGGTCAGACTAGATGGCCCGGGAGACCTCTTCTGACTCGCACTGTTTCTCTGTTTCTATGAGTTGCACCAGAAGTGTCAGAACTTTGCAGGGCTCTTAGTTGCCCAGGCTGATTTTCTTTCCTTTCACAGCATGAAGGGGAGGTGGGGCAGACACGGAAAGTGAATCGTTTTGGTTTTCTGGTTTATTTATTTAGAAAATTTCTATGCTGCCCCATTCGCCGAAGCCTCGGGGTGGCTTACAAATAAATCAATTAAAAAACTATAAATTAACAATATAAAACAAGTTAACAGTATAAAATAAGTTGCCCTGGCCAATGAATAAAATAAATAAATACCATTAACAGTTAAATGACGCTTGAATAAAAAGGTCTTCGCCTGCTGCTGAAAAACAAATAACGATGGCGCCAGGCGGACCTCTCTGGGGAGCACATTCCATAGATTGGGTGCCACTGCAGAGAAAGCCCTCCTCCGAGTACTTACCCTCCTAATTTCCTTCACGGAGGGTTCCCAGAGAAGGGCCTCTCCCGCTGATCTCAGGGGGCGGGCGGGCTTATATGGACGTAAGCGCTCCTTCAGGTAGCCAGGACCCAAGCCGTTTAGGGCTTTATAGGTCATCACCAACACCTTGAATTGGGCCCGGACTTCAATGGGAAACCAGTGAAGCTGACAGAGGACTGGAGTCATGTGAACATAACGCCCAGCCCCCGTCAGCAGCCTGGCAGCTCTATTTTGAACCAATTGAAGTATCCGGAATGTCTTCAAGGGTAGCCCCACGTAGAGCGTGTTACAGAAGTCAAGGCGGGAAGTCACCAACGCATGAGTCACTGTCTCCAGGCAGTCGTTTTCCAGATAGGGACACAGCTGGTGAATCAGCTGAAGCTGAAAGAAAGCGCTCCTCGCCACCGCTGTCACCTGAGCTTCCAGCGAAAGCTCTGGGTCGAGGAGCACTCCCAAGCTGCGGATCTTGTCCCTAAGAGGGAGTGCAACCCTATTCAGGACTAAGTTCAGGTGCCCTTCCCCGAAGCCCGATCCACCGACCAACAGGACCTCCGTCTTGTCTGGATTGAGCTTCAGTTTATTGGCCCTCATCCAGCCCATTACCTCGGCCAGGCACCGGTAATCTGCTGCCAGCCCGGCTGCAGAAGGGCGAAGCACCGACCCTCCATCCCACGGTTGGTCTGCGAGAGTGTCCCTGCCCGGGTGGCAAGGACAGTGCGGATTGCGGCTGTGCTGCTTCAGGCTTCCGAGGGACTGCCGGTGGACTCACAACGGTGCGCTTGCCCGCCACTCTGCTTCCGCACGGCCCGCTGGGAAGAGGCGGCCAAGTGGCACGAGGGGCCCTCCTCTGGCCCCCTTCTTCCCCGGCCAGCTGCGTGGCAGGCGGCTCAGAGCTCTTCCAAAGCAGGGCGGGGAGCTGTGGGGCTGCTACTGTGGCCAGCACTCCCAGAAGCAGGGTGAGGTGCCACGTCGGACACTCTGGCATGCCAGCCGCAGCCTTCAGAAGGCCTTTGCCATGTGGGGAGAGCAGCCCGCGGGGCCCTTGAGAGCACCCAGGGCCTTCTCTGCCCCCCACGCATGGCAAGAAGGGCCCTGCTGAGGCAGCACATCCCCAGCTTCCGACGCACCCCAGACGCCGCCGCCAGAGCGCCTCTGGAGCGTGCTTCCAGGCTCCCCTCGTGCGCTCCTCCGGGCGGATATTCCTCTGAGACCTGCCAGGCAGGAGACGGTGCAGTGACCGTGACCTCCCATCCCCTTGCAGTGGAACTTCCCCCTGCTCATGTTCGCCTGGAAGATCGCGCCTGCCCTCTGCTGCGGCAACACCGTGGTGATCAAGCCGGCGGAGCAGACCCCGCTCACGGCCCTGCACATGGGAGCCCTGGTCAAGGAGGTGAGGGGACGCGGGCGCCAAGGCTCTCCCGGCCTCGCGTGGCCCGTTCTTCCCCACGGGCGCCGAGGCCAAACTCTTGCCGAGCACCCCTCTGCCAGCAGCTCGGCCTCCGGAGAGTCCGGGTGGGGAAAACGGCCCCACGGCTGGAGAGAGAGCCTGCGCTGGTGTGGGGGCAGGCAGGGAGGAGGCACGGCTTTGGGGGTGCTCGGCAGGCCACGCGGGGGCTCTGCGCCCCGTTCCACGTGCTCACGGCCCCTCCAACTCTCTCTTGCGACAGGCTGGCTTTCCACCGGGTGTGATCAATATTTTGCCCGGATTTGGGCCCACGACCGGGGCAGCGATGGCCTCCCACGTGGGCATCGATAAGATTGCCTTTACAGGCTCCACCGAGGTAAGTGTTTTCTCGAGGGTGCCAAATCTGACTGGCGGGGGCCCTGAGCAGAGGGGAAGCCTCTCAGGGGCTTTCTGTTCTGCTCTCTCGGCCATGGAAGCCCCTCCGGCCACCTCCCAGGCACCCTTTAGGATGCGTGCTCTGGGTGGCAAGGACCATGCCGGAGGCACTCCCGGCAGGCTGGGCTGCAGGGGCAGCTCTGTCCCCCACTCCCTCGTGGCACCGGGCTCCCCTGCACCCAGCAGCTGCATCCCCTCCTCATGCAGCCCCCCGGCTGCCGCCCACCTGCAGCCGCCTCCCAGAATTCTGGAGGGCCCGGCAGGAGCAGATAGGTTTTGTGAATGCATGTGGTCCGCATGTTAGTTAAATATACCCTCACGCAGGATGCTGTCCTGATTGCAGGAGGAAAAATACAGCTGGGTTTGGTTTCAGCGTTGTCTATTGTAGCCAAAATAAATTTTCAGCGTCATTCCAGAGGGCTTTTGTTTTTAATAGGCGTTTAAACTCAAAGTATGCTGTGGATTTTGTCCTAACTCGATACCTGCCTTTAAGAGCCCCACTAATAAGAAGTGAAAAGCATTGCAGAGAGGGAAAAAGGCAATACTCTAAGAGCCTAAAGTGGGAACAGCTGGAACGGTTTAGTGCAACGTGAGTGTAAACTGTTCCACATTGCTGTTTATTTCCTGTGCTGCGGAATTCTTGTAGCAACGAGTCAGCGCGGTTGCACTTTCAAAACAGTATGGCAGGATCAGCTGTTCTGCCGAGCGAGTGAGCGAGCGAGGACTTCGCAGAACCGAGGCTGCGGCTTTATGGCTCTCGAAGTGGACATGGCTTGTTTTCTGCACCTGCCTTAGTTTCATGGCTTGTACGCGTCCCGGGGATTGAATTTCCTGCTCTCCTCAGAGTTTGCTCTAGATACCTGGATCTGCAGGTGGTATTTTAGCACATTCCGAATGATCTTGGTCGCAGGCAGCAAAGAGGCTTGGCCAAGTCCAGGCACAGAAACGCTTCAGGGCAACGGTGCCTCGAAGGATGGTGGAGTTTTCCAAGCCCCAGGATCTATTCTGGCTTCGCTTTAACCGTACTGGGAAACGCCTCAGCAACGGCTGGTGGAACAGTTCCGGAAGGCCCGTGGAGCAGGGGGGGCTGCAGGGCTGACCCACTGTTGGCCCCTCCCCACACGCACGCTGGATTTCTTCCTTGCAGTATTTTTGTACTGCAAGAGGGCTGCATCCGTTGCATTTCTGTGGCCAAATGTGGGCATGCTTGTTATAAGCCACACAGAGAGCTTTGGCTGTGGGGCAGTATAGAAATGATGAAGGAGATGGAGGAGGAGGAGGAGGAGGAGGTGAGCCCCCCTGGTATCAAAATCATTTCAATAAGTAAAACAGCAAAACAAGAAGGGAACAGGGCTAGAACTGCAAGTGCGGGGCCTGCGTGGGTGAGCCCAGCCCTGCCCCTTCTGGATTCACCTAATCAAGGCTGTCAAATGTGGACTATTCTGTGTGTGCCCCTGGAGTGAGGGGCATAATGCCCGCCCCTGTTTGCCCCGGTGCAACATCTCCATGCACAGCTGCTAGATCTTGTCACGGCATCACACTTGAAACGCCGCTGAAGCAAGGGGCCTGGCAGAGCACAGCGGCTCATCGATGCGCCCGGCCTCTGGTGTGTCCTCTGACGTGGGTCCCGCTGATCGCTGACTTGGGGTTATTTCGTCAGGATGCGTGCCTAGCGGGATCCCTGCTGCGGTGGGTTGATTTGATGCATTTGCCCGTTTGAACTTGCAGCCTTCCGGAAGGCAAAGTGGGACGGCACCATGGCAGCAGCAAGAGATAGGTCGCTGCGCTTGCCCCCCCCCCGCCCCCCGGAAGCTCTTTCAGCTTCCTCCAAGGCCAGGGCCACACTGGGGCAGGAAACCGCCATGTGGCTCCCCTGCAGAGCCTTTGCCGTTCGTCCGCTCCAGCACCCCACCTCCTCCCTGTTCGTGGCTCACCTCTCGCAGGCGTCCCCACCCGCGGGCTGGCCACGGCTGCCAGGGTGGCTCCTCCACATGACCCCCCCCCCACTGCTTCCCTTTCGGGCCGTGGCTCGTCAGGGACAGCCGGACAAACAGACCGGCGGCATCCAAGGAGCACCGCATGCCGGGCCTGGCAGGAGGCCTGCGCTCTGCGTCCGAGGCTCCTCTCTGCCCTCGCTGAGCCAGAGAAATACGCAGGGCTTGTGCGCCCCCCAAGCCTAAAAACTCTGCTGGATGGATGGTTCGCATCACCCTGTGCGGCCTCTCTGTAGTCCTGCTTGGCTCGGTGGAGCGCCCCCAGGGCCAGGCTGGGCCAGGCCACCTCGCCCTTTGCGCTGTGGCCACCTGAGCAGCTGCACTGAGAACGCTGGCCGGCATCACTCCTCACGGGGGCCCCTAGCCCCGCTTCTCACCCCAAACCCGCGTCTGCGTGAGCTGCTTCCGGCACGAGGGGTTTGCGTCTCCCCACAGCGACTCACTTGGAGTCCTCCCGGCCGGCGGACCGGGAGCCTGATCTCAGAGCCACTGAAGTCCGGTCCAAGCAGGCCGCGCCCCAGCGAGATGCCGCATCCCAAGCGCGGAGGGGTGGGATCTTGGCCGCGGCTCCAGGGCACACCCAGCCCGGCCAGATAAATTCCCCTTCTGCAAGGGCGGCGGGGTGGGCGTCCGCTCCAGGACGCTTTGCCGGATCACAAAACAACTTTGGCGAAAAGCCCAAAGCAGCAGTGCGCCGTGCTTGGGAGGGTGCCTGAGCTGAACCAAGCGTGAGCTCATCGCCAGTCAACAAGATACCGGGCAGGATCGTCCAAGCAAGCTGCAGGCCCTCGCTCGGCAGACGTCTGGAGCCAGCAGCTGCATCACCAGCCCCCCACCCCCAGCAAGCTCCTCCCCACTGAGCTTCACGTCAGGTTGCAGGATCCGGGCAGGCCAGGCACCTCTCGCGCCAAGAGCAGGGCCATGTCTGCCCGTGTCCCTCCAGGGGAGGGGGCGATTTGGCACGGATGTTTAGCGAATGGGCTATTCTTTGTGGGCTGCTCCGGCTCTGCCTGAGGACTTCCTGGGGGGCAGTGAAGCGCCCTGCAGGGATGTGGCAGGGATGCCCGTCCTGCAACTCGCACTCCTTCTTTCAGGTCGGGAAGCTGATCCAGGAAGCTGCTGGGAGGAGCAACTTGAAGAGGGTGACTCTGGAGCTGGGGGGGAAGAGCCCCAATATTATATTCGCAGACGCAGACTGTAAGTCCCCTGCACCACAGCCCCATGTCCCGGTTTTTCTCAGGCACGGCCGGACCTGGTCCTTGGCACTTGCCCTCCCTGCCTCGAGAGCATCCTCCAGTGAGGCCAGGGTGTTTTCCCGCAGGTGAAACGCAGTCCCAGGAGGCACGCTGAGCACCAGTGTAGGGGGGGAAGGACAGGCCTTGGCCCCCAGAAAGACTGGCTGCTTCCTTGGCGGAATCGCTAGCACGCTGGGCGAGTGCAGCTCCCCCAGAGCCTGCTCGTGGTTCTTCCTTAGCACCTCCAGGCCTTCCGCAGATCCCCAGGGCTAGGCATGTCGGGCCCGGGGAGGCCACTCCCACTGAGCGTGACCCCTGGAGAACCCTCGGGAAGACGGCCAATAGATGTGGCTTGATGTGGTTTCAGCCCTGCTTTGCTTTAGCACCCCACTGGCACCCCTGGCACCCCACTCGGCCCGCGGGGGCAGGCAGACCATTCCTCTGGTCCACCCGGCACGACGCCAGTCCCTTTCGCAATGTTACTCAGGCCGGACGATGCAACAGCACGAAGCCTCCCATTGTCGCCAAAGCGAGCATCGCTCCCCTCCTGCAGTGTCCTCGTGTTTTGCGGTCCTCCTAAAGCCCTTAAAGTCTTTTCATCTCTGCCCCGTCCTTTCAGGAATCCCCACGCAAAAGCGCAGTGAATCATCCCCAGTGGTGGGAACAGGCACAAACCACATGCGTCTGGGTGTTTGATCTTTTGAAATGCCTTCCCTCACAATGCCGGGAGGGTGCCGCTCCTCGTCCCGCTGTGACGTGGCCTGGCCTTCCTTGCCCCCGGAGCGGTGCGTGTGCCGTGGGGCCGGGGGCGCACGTGGGGCTGAGCAGGCGGCGCTTCTGCCTTGCAGTGGACTACGCGGTGGAGCAGGCGCACCAAGGCGTCTTCTTCAACCAGGGGCAGTGCTGCACGGCCGGCTCGCGCATCTACGTGGAGGAGCCCATCTACGAGGAGTTTGTCCGGCGGAGCGTGGAGCGCGCCAAGAGGCGGGTCGTCGGGAGCCCTTTTGACCCGACCACGGAGCAGGGTCCCCAGGTGAAGGAGCCAGGCTGGCACCCGGCCCAACCTGAGCCCCCAGCGAGGCGGACCGAGGCCGGGCCTCCCCTGGGCACCAGGCGCGCTCCTGGCTGCCCTTCCGCCTGGGAGAGGGCCGGCCCGGGAGCAGGCCCGCTGGAGCTCCCCGGCCAGGCTCCCCCTGCGAGGAAGGCCGCCCGGCGGGTGTGTATGCATGCAGGCGTTAGCCCTGGCTTGTGGCTGGCAGAGGAGGAGCGGCTGGGGTGGGGTGCCGCCGGGCAGCAGCAGAGCTATGCCCCCTTTCTGCCCCCTTTGTGCCAGCCTGGAATCCCAGAGGGCAGCTGCAGAGGGAGGGAGGGGCAGCTGCAGCCCTCTAGTGCTGTCCAGGAGGGAGTGGCTGCGCAGCGCGAGGAATCGGGCCCTCCTGTCCAGTGACTGCAGCCACTTGTGCTCCGGGGGCCACGTCAAGGCCTCCTCCCAGGGGCCTCCAGTGTCCTGGGGGGCTGACACTGCCCCCCTCCCCCCTCCTCAGATTGACAAGAAGCAATACAACAAGATCCTGGAGCTCATCCAGAGCGGAGTCGCCGAAGGGGCCCGGCTGGAGTGCGGCGGGAAAGCCCTCGGCCGGAAGGGCTTCTTCATCGAGCCCACTGTCTTCTCCGACGTGACGGACGACATGCGCATCGCCAAGGAGGAGGTGCCCCCCGCCTCAGTTTCCCCTCCGGGCAGAGGCACAGGCTGTGAAAGGCGCAGCCCGAGCCCGTCCTCATGGTGGACCCTGGCGCTTTCCCGCCACTCTCGCTTTGCAGGCCGCCCCGGCCTGTTCTGGGAGTTTGATTAAGGCGGCGTGGCTCAGTTTGATGGAAATCAAACAGGACTTTGCACGCGTGCAGAAGAGCCACAGAGTTTCCTCATCTCACAGCAGAACCCGCCTCATTTTAGGAGTGAGCTGATGAGAAGTCCCCTCTGAATTCTAGCAGAGAGCAGGTGTAGGCATGTTGCTAGTGGGGCTGGCCACCCGTTCCGGAGGGAAAGCGCACCCTGCCGTAGTCATTCCTTTCAGCTCCCTTTAGGCAGGGAGAGGGTGGTGTGGGGCTTCCATACCCCAAGGGGTGGGGGGCTGGCTTCACACACGCTGAGGTTGCCCCTGGGGAGCCAAAACGCCAGCAAGGCACCAACTGCTTCCTTGGCTGAGGAGCCTCGCTCTGCTCGTTGCAGATCTTCGGCCCCGTTCAAGAAATCCTGCGCTTCAAGACCACGGACGAGGTGATCGAAAGAGCCAACAACTCCGACTTCGGGCTGGTGGCCGCCGTCTTCACCAACGACATCAACAAGGCCTTGACCGTCTCCTCGGCGATGCAAGCGGGGACCGTCTGGTGAGGGCGGAGGAGGGCCGCTTGGGCACAGCCACGGGGCCAAGGCAGCCCCCCTCGGGTTGGGGAGGGGCAGCACAGAGCCCTTTTGCCTGATGCTCACTCTGTCTTGCTCGGGCAGGATCAACTGTTACAACGCCTTAAATGCCCAGAGTCCTTTCGGAGGGTTCAAAATGTCCGGCAACGGGAGAGAAATGTAAGTGTCGAGGGCTTTGTTCCGCCGCCACCGCATGCTGGTGCCTCTCCATCCCTTCTCAGTGCCGGGTGCCCAGGGGCCCCACAAGAGGCATGGATGTGGGCACCAGCCGGGGGGCCCCTGGCCAGGGCTGACCCAGAAGTGGGGGTGCTTGGCGGACCAGGCCCTCCCTCTTCCGCTGGAGTCTCAGAGGCGGGTGGAGACGCCCCTTCTTCCTTCAGAGAAAAGCAGAGGGGCCACCCGTTTCCTTCCTCTAAAAGAGGAACATGGAAGCTGATTCCCCTGCTTGGGACCGGGTTCCTTTCCCACGAGGTGGCCCCCAGGCCCGGTGGGCCAAAGTCCCTGCAGGCCACAGCTCAGTCCACTGTCAGGAGGGGCATTTCAGCCTCTGCAGTGGGAAGGGCGACCCAGGGGTGGGCGGGCAGCCAGAGTGAGGCCCATTGCCTGGGGAAACAGGGCTGTCCTTCCAGGAAACACTTGAGCTCCTGCCCCCAGCTCAGAAAAGTCTCTCTCGGGTGCCACCACCAGGAAGGTCATGGCCATCCAGTCTGGGGACGCCTGTCGGGGGCCCTCCATCCCTGAGATGCCCCCGTTGAGCTGAAGCACTCCCACGAGTGGGTGGGGGTCAGCCCTGGAAGGAAGTCCCGGCACTCCTCATGCAGCTTGCGCAGGGCTTCCCGGGGCATTGCTTGCCTCCCCCACTAGTGGCCCCCCAGGCACCACGGCGGCGTCTCCCCACAGCGCATTTGTCCACGTGTGCCCCCCACCCGCAGCCCTTCCGCTTTGATCTCGTTTCCAGGGGCGAGTGTGGACTGCGGGAATATTCCGAAGTGAAGACGGTGACGATAAAGATTCCCCAGAAGATCTCCTAAGGAGACGGGGACCAGGCTGCCGCTGCTGCTCGACCGGGGCGCCCTACATACCTTTCTGGGGACTGGCACTCAGGAATTTTTAGAAAGGGACACCTAGGATGTTTTTAAAAATAGGATTGCAGCCAGGTTCATGTCTCCACCGGGTGGGGCTCCCCCCATCGCTGGCCACATGCCACCACCTTCATGCAGTGCAGCAGGAGCGCCTGCCGGGGAAGCAGTCCGGCCGTGCGGGCCCGATTCTCCGCGTGGGAGAGGGGCTGCTCCTGGCGCCCTTCTCAGCCCCAACATCCGTGGCACACCGTCCCGAGCACTTGGCAGGCTGTCACGTGGCAGGCACCACTTCCAAAAACACAGGTCGTGGGCTTCGGATAACGGCGCGTGGGCAATTTACCAGGGTGTCCTAACCTCGGGGGGACTCTGAAAAATCGCTCAGCATTCTTCCTTTTCAAACAAGCTTCTAGTCCTCCTGATCTTGTGGGAAACAAGCTGTGGCAGCAGGCACTGTGGGAGAGCGGCTTCCCTTGCAACTGGCAGAGGCAACCTGTCCGGGGGCCACCTTCCCACAGAAGTCACTGCCCCGGGGGGTACTGAGCAGTGTTGGCGGGGGCCCCATCCTTGAAATGGGCGGCTTCCCTCGTACACCTGCATCTTGCGCAGCAGCCATTTCAAACCGAAAGCAGGGAAAAACCTGCTTGGAAAAACCTCAGTCCCTTGGAACAGGTGGGGCCGCAGGAGGCAGTCGGGGGACCAGCAGTCCTTCCACAGGAGGTCCTGCAAGCTGCCAGCAGCCGCTTCCTGGCCCAGAACGATCTTGCCACAGGCACTGCCACTGCCGCCCCTTTCCCCATCTTTCCTCCGTGGCATTCGCGGCGGAGTCAGAGCGAGCACCCTTCACTGTGTTGTCCTCACAACAGTCCTGTGCGGTAGGTTAGGAGAGAAAGGTGGCCTCATCCAGTCGCCTCTTGCAGCTTGCTGACCGCGAGACTGCCCCGTGTCCTCCGCAGTCCCTGGAGCTGCCCTCCTGCCCCGGCTGGCGTAGCGCACACGGTCGCCTCTCCTCCCGAGCCACCTCGCCTCTCGTGCAGCCAGCGCTGAGCTTAAAGTCGGGGTTCCCGTTCCCCAAATGAGCAGAGGCCTCGGGAATCACTCGGTCAACTCGCAGGTGCTTCGCTTCCCAGTCAAGTATCCCGTTGGAACATCCGACGTTGGACAAAACCCTGCCTGGATCGGAGGGAGCAAATGGGAAATGATGACCAGTTGCAACACAGAAATCTCAGCAATTTTTGGACACGATTCACTGGGAGTTGCGCCAGAGCACAGAACGTCCCGAGGGTTCTGTGCAGAGGCACTGGAAGCCCAAATGTAAAAGTTGCATTTTTGAGCAGTTGGTTGTGGGGTTTGTTTGGATTGTTGAAGGACAGCTGTGTGTACTCAGCTGTCCGTGTTTGTTACAGTTGTTTTGTTTTGTTTTAAGGATCTCCCAAAATGACTCTCTCTGTGTCAAAAACACTGAACTCAGAAGTCAGAGAGCATCACTCCACCTGTGGGCGGAAGGGATGAGGGCTGTGGGGTCCGGGTGCCGGTGAGTCCGCGAGTGCCTTATACGCATCTCCGCCGTCACACTGGGGCGGGGGGGGGGCTGCTCCCAGGTAAGCCGGGAAATTGCTTTGCCTAGAGGCTCAGGGGCCTGCAGGACAGGCGAGCCGGGCTCGGTGGCCGGGGTGCCCTCTGCAGAGCTCAGCACGGGGCAGCCTGGGCCTCCCCCATGGCCGGCCCACAGCGGCTTGGTGCTTGAGGCACGGAATCAGGATGCCTCCTCTGTGCTAAAGAACAGGGCACAATCCATGGGAAGTTCTTCTGCGGAAGCCCCCCTGGAAGGAATGGGAAGCACTGCTGCGGCCTTGCAGACCTCCCATTCGCTTCACCGGGGCCGTGCGGGAACAAGTCCTGCTGGATCGTTCCCCTTCAGCCGGCCCTCCCCTGCCCCATCGTAGGCGCTTCCCGTGGTCCGCTCGCTCCATCATGTAGCCTCCCCTCCTGGCGCAGCCCTCCTTGCTTCCCAGGCCCAAGTCTGATGCTCGATCAGCCCGATTTGTCTGCACTCTGTTGGCTCCATGCGAAACCCCTGCAACTTTCTTCTGCCTATGGCCCAACTCCTGCCGAAAGCCAGCCGCAAAGGTCCCTGCGCTTGCTACGTGAATGTCGTGTGTTCTGGCTGCCAGAGTTCCATGTTCTTTTCTTGAAAATGCTTTCAGAAACGAGGGTTTTTGTTGCCTCCGGTAATCACTGCAAAAAAGGGTTTTCTTTTCCCTTTTCTGCTACATTCCTTTTAAAGAAACCTGTGCTAGCAATCCACATTTATACCGTGTACTCCTCTGTATTACGTGTGTGTGGTGTCCGTGTTTGTGTGTTATTCAAATAAATCTGGTAACAGTTGAAGTTGCCCTTTTTCTCAGCATCTCTTGAAGTGTGTGACTTGGTGAAGCTCCTCTTTGCGTGTGCAAATGCCTCGTGCCACCGATGGCTCTCAGCAGTCTGGGGGGGTACCCTGTCACCTGCTTAAATCCTCACATAAAAATTGAGGAGAGGCGAGAGGATAGTCAAATGCAGACATGGCCATTAGAAGGCGTCCAAGCCAGGCAAAAAAAAGGCCATTTTTTTCCGGGTGGGACCCCGAGAGCGCATGCCTGAACAGAGGTAGAGCCATCCCAGTAGCTGTATTTTCCTTTCAAAATGAATAGAGAGGGGGCAGATTTTATTTGGGGGGTGATATTATTGCAGCTGCATCTCCTTCTTTTGGAAAAAGAAAACTCTGCATTGTGGATTCAGGTCAGAGGCAAAGTTCACCCTCACCCGCCGTGGCCATAAAGTTTAGCTATCAGTGAAAGTCTGAACTCATCGGCCTCCGTGGGGCGTCCGCGCAAACTCTTGCTTCCCCGCAGGAGCCTTGGATACAGTTTTAAGAAGCGATGATTTTATTTCCTCTCCGGATGAGTCACGCATACAATGAAGTTAACACCCTGATCACGCGCCTCTCTCCCCTTTTTCCTCGGCTGATCCTGACGCGTGCTGCTGTGGGTCCCCAGAAGTCGCTGGCCCTTGTGTCTGAGTAGAACGGTGGCAGTGCTGGGGTGCAGGCCGGACCCTGCGTGGCCCTCCTCGACCCGCTGGCAGCCCTCCACTCAGGGTGCCCTTCCACTCCCTGCGCAGCGCTCCTGGGCATCCGGGGAGGCATGGAGAGCCCCCACCACCGCTGTGGGGAAGGTTCTGGTAAGCCAGATCTGGACAGGCCCGTTCCTTCTGCTTGCACCCAAGAGCTACGCCTCCCATGGAACACAAGAACACACAACATTAGGCTCTGGGTGTTGAAGGAGCTGCTCTAGGCCACGGATCCAAAACCTCCCATTTTGTCTGGAGCAACTGGTGAGAGCTTTGCAGGGCTTCTGGCAGGGTGTTCCTCGCTATGCCTGGAGACGCTGGGGGCAGAACCCACGACCTGCATGCAGCCCTTCCTCTCAGACCCTGAGCAGTGGCCTCCACGGATGTGCATCGCCGTGCACCGAGCATCGGCACTGGACACCTGATCAGCAACCACAAAAGGTGCACACATGCGTAGCCCATGAAATAATGAACATTTGGCTTTTGAAAAAAGCTTGAACGGTTTTCCTGGAAGGGACCGGGAGGGGGAGGTTTCACTCTCCACTCCAAGTCCCCAGCTGACTTTAGCCCGTTTGTGCCCAGAACTGGGAAAGCCACGTGCCTGCTATCTCCAGTGTGGGAGCCGGTGCGACTCTGTGTGGCACACCTGGTGTGCACTAAACGTGCAGGCACCCTGCTTCTGCCCCCCCCCCCCCCCGCCGAGCCTCCCTTTGTCGGAGCAACTGCTTCTCCTCCAGCTGCTGAAGAAGGAGCAGCGAGGGCCACTGGGACTGGCTGGTCCATGGAGGCCACGGGTGTCTGCCGTGCCACGGCGCGGGTGCAGGCCACACGAGCGGTGCCGGGGCTCCTGCTCGCCATCCAGACTCTGTGCCCCGGCGGATTTGCCTCAGGATTCTGCAGCACTCCAGGGACAGCGGCTTTTGGCAAGAAGATGAATCTGCTCCTTGCAGGGAAAGGCCTGCACTCGCAGGAAACACTGCCCTGGGAAGACAGTATCATAAATCTTCTTGGTGAGCTTGGCATGGGAGAGGAAGAAGTTAAAAGTGTATCGTTGGGGGTTCCAGCTGACTCCGGCAGGAATAACATTCACACGGAATGCAAACAGGGCCTCGCTCCCGCCACACGGAGGCCACTGAGGCGCGTCCAGCTGCTCTCAGGGCTTCCGGGCCAACAGTGCTCACCGCCACCACTCGGATGGGCAGCAGAGGGTTGGGGCTCGGGCTCGGGTTGGGGGCGCAGCCGAAGGGGGGTACAAAGGCAAGCAGCTTCTCATGAGGTCGAACCATTTCTGCACTCGGCCTGCAGACGGCAAGCTGATGGGTCTTCTCCAGGTGCAGGAGGGAACAGCGCTCGGTGGTCTAGGAGGCCACGAGCTGAGCGTGGTGTGCTGCAGTGGCTAAAAGGGCGCATGCAATCCGGGCTGCACCAACAGAAGCCACTTCCAGGCTCAGAGACGGGGTCTGGCAGGCCGCTGTGCTTCCGTGCTGGTCGGGCTGCAGCTGGAGTGCGGAGTCCGGCTCGGGGGGACCCAGCTAGAGAAGGTCTTGACAAGTCAGGATGCATCCAAGATGGCCAGGGATTAGGGAAGGGGTTGACATCACTGCCATGGCGTGCAGGAAATTAAAGGGCTGGTGGCTGCTGCTGGGGGGGGGAGCACATGGCTGGCTGGACGGGGGCTTCATCCGCTTCTCGAAAGTGTGGCTGCGAGCCAGGAGAAAAGCCCCCGTGTGAAAGGAAAGAAAGCATTTGCCTGCCTCTTCCC